>NC_036840.1:7283662-7300625 GCF_002910315.2 Salvelinus sp. IW2-2015 | reverse complement strand
GGTGTAGTGGAGAAAGTGTGTGCCAGATTGCTGTCTTATAGAGGAAGGGTACTGGTTGCCAATAATCTAGCTGCCTCTACCCTGTGGCACAGACTAATGATTTTACAGCGACTGGGGGGTCTGATACAAGAGCTTCAGAGGACCCATGTCAATTTATTTTGGTCTGGACAACATTGGATTAAAGCTGCGACCCTGTACCTGCCACTGCACAAGGGTGGGCAAGGTCTGGTGGATATTTCTTCCAGGATCATGGCTTTCTGGATTCAAGCAGCGCAGAGACTGTTGTACTGTGACGGTTCTAGCCGGGTCAACACAGCTTATACATTGATGAGGACAGCGGGCTGTTTGGGCTTAGATAAGCATCTTTTCCTCTTAAAGCTAGAGGGGGGTGATTTGTCTGGCTCGACTCCGAGTCTGTTATGCAGGCTTGGAGAGTTTTTGTCAAGGTCGGCACGCCACCAGGGATGTGGCTTTTTGAAGAGCCTCTTTTTTACAACACTGCCATCCAGGTCCGTGCTATGGGTTCAGCCAGCCGACATTCATGCCTGTTCGGTTTGGGGTGTACCGATCTGGGTCATCTGATGCGGAGTAGGAGCAGATGGTTGGAGGAGCTGGGAGAAAGAGCGGGGATCCGATCATCTCGCCTACTGAGGAAGGTCGTAGCTGAGGTCTGCAATTCCATGCCAGTACTTCATCGGCAGAATGTGACTGATACTTCCAATTCTGATCGGTGGATGGAGGGTCTGGATTATGTGTTCCCTGCGCTGAATGTTAGTGCTGTGGCGGTGGCATTCGAGGAGGACGTGGGGTTGCTGCTTTCCTTCGATACCCCGGAGATGGGGGACTTCAAGGTGGTGGGAAAGACGGACATGTACAAAATCTGTGTAAAAGTGTCCCTGTTTGTCCCAGTGTCCCGGTTTGGTCCGGGTGCGGCAGTTTTTTATAAAAACTGTCTATTGAAAAGAGGACRGCTGACCTCCAATGGAGGATAATACATGGAGCCATAGCCACCAACATGCATCTGGTACACCTGGATCCTACTGTTGGGGGAGGGTGTCCATTCTGTGCTGAGTCTGAAACTCTGGCACATCTGTTCTGACAGTGTCCCAGGTTGGTCGGGATGATTGACCTGATCACTAGCTGGTTCTCAGCTCTGGGAGAGGTTTTCTCTTCCCAAAAGTTTAAATTTGGCTAAAGTTACAGTTTAGTCGACAGGGTTAGTTATTTTGCTAATTTGTAGCAGGGGCGGCTAAATTTACAATATGTAAGACACGAACAAACAGTATTCAGGACAGGGGTCAGGTCCCATCGGGTGTAAGTAGCTTAGTGGTTCGAGCGTTTGGGCCAGAAACGCGAAAAAAGTTGCTAGTTGAATCCACCGAGCGGGAACTAGGTAAAATGATGTTGTTCAGCGCCCTGCAACAAGGCAGCTAACCTCACTGTTCCTAGGCCATTGTAAATTAAAACTCCTTAATTACTGACTGCCTATTTAAATGACAAACAAATGCTGGAGGGGATGTTGGCAGCGAGACTGAGGGTTGTAGTTTGCCCTATTACCAATTGGAACAAATTGATCTGTTTATGAAGTATATGGGTATTCAGGCTGTTGCGTTTATTTACTGTGGAGAAGATTTGGTGGTGTTTTAATTGATGTGTAACCATGGTTTTTGTATGAGTGTTGTATCGTGTGGCTCCCAGACCCATTAAAGTTATTAAAACTCAAACTCTCTCCTCTCTCTCTCTCTCTCCTCTCTCTCTCTCTCTCTCTCTCTCTCTCTCCTCTCTCTCTCTCTCTCTCTCTCTCTCTCTCTCTCTCTCTCCTCTCTCTCTCATCTCTTGTCTCTCCTCTATCTTGCTTTCTCTGCTCTTTTCCTCTCCTCATCTCCCCTCTCTCCTAATTCTCTCCTGTCTGTCTTTCTTTCTTCCTTTTCTTTCCCTCTCTCTCAGCCAATCACCTCACTCTGCCAGGTCGTCATGGACGATGTCACTGCGTCATGAGGAGCTCCTCCAGAGCGTGACCACCACAGACTGAAGAGAAAAGAGGGAAGAGGGGAAGAGTGTAGCACCTCTCTCTCTGTCTCTATCAAACTATCCTCGCTGACTTTCACTTCCCTCCAACCTCTAATCCTGTCTCCTTTTTGCTGATGGTTGCTATCTCCTACCTTCTCTCTGTTTCTCCTGTCGGATTGTCTCTATGGACAAATCTCTTTTCAACCTTTTACTCCCCCTGTCCCTTCTTCCTCTCTTTCCCTTTCTCTCCCCTCTCTCTCTTTCTCTCTCTCCTTCCCCCACCCTCTTCCCCTCTCTCCCTCCCCCCTCTGTCACACCTTTGCGTGTCTTGCGAGCCCTTATCCCTGTCGCCTGTGATTGGCTGGCTAAGTGGCAGTCAGCTGCGCTCCTGCTTCCTCGTTCCAGGGATTTCTCTCCATTTCATGCTCATCACTCAGGGAGCGAAGGAACTGTCACTAGGGCAACGGGATAAACAAATGAGGAGAAGGGAGAGGAGAGGAGATCGGGTGACACACGTGTGACCTTATAACACTTACCTAGCCTCCAACTCACTCCTGTGGAGGACGCTTTCTCTTCTCACTCGCCTCATTTCTCTCACTCTCTCTCTTTACAGCTCTCTCTCTCCTATTCTCATTATCTCTCACTCTCTCTCTCGCTCTCTCTCCTATTCTCCTTCTCTCTCTCTCCTATTCTCCTCTCTCTCTCTCTCTCTCTCTCCTCCTCATTTCTCTCACTCTGTCTCTCTTTCTCTCTCTCTCTCTCTCTCATTGTCTATCTCTCCCTTTCCATCATCCTCACACCCTTTATCTCCTATGATGGTTCACATGTCAACTTGTGGCAGCTCTCATGGGGTCAGAGGTTGGTAATGTGTGGGAGCTGTGGCTAAACTGCAGAGCATGACCTTCTGTGTTGGATGGGCTCCACTCGGGCCTCGAGGCCCAGTGCTCATTTTTTGGTTTGGCCACTGGTGACTGCAAAGTCAACCCATAGAGGGAAATTGACAGGGAGGGAGGGAGGGAGGGAGGGAGAGAGGGAGAGACTGCTATCACAGTCCAATCATAATAATAGCACAGGGAGGGGGGGAGAGAGGGAGAGACTGCTATCACAGTCCAATCATAATAATAGCAGGCTATCGACTGTGATAAGTGATACTGTCCATCCACTGGCTGAAAACTCTATCTTCACGCAGCACATTCCCAGCCCAGCGACCATCCGGTATCAAGTGTGTTCCTGGAAGTGATCAATTTCAATCATCGATGAGGTTTAAGAAAGGTACCTCTGCAGCAAACAATGATTAGGGAAACGTTACGCAAGCCAGAGATGTGGGGGGGTTTAGTCACGTTTTGTTCGTTATTACCATCCACTGGCTCTTCGGTTCTTTCAGGTCTGAGGTAATTTATGGTCCCTSTTGCTGTGTGTGTGTGTGTGCACGTGTTTCATGATATACAGTCCCTGTTATGGTCTGCAGCGACATATGTCTAGTTGTCAATGGGAGAGCTGGGAGAGTGACACTTTGATGAGCAGAGCGATGCATAGTGATCTATAGAGGTCTAGAGATGGAGGGATAGAAAGACGGACAGATTGAGTGATAGATGGGACTACAGCTTTTACCACATGCAGGGGTGGTGTGTTTGGGTGGGGGGCTGCAGATGTAGCGGCTTTGTCTTGTGCACTTGTGAGACTGTAGATCTGTGTGTCTGTGTCTGTGTCTGTGTCTGTGTCTGTGTCTGTGTGTCTGTTTAGGTGTGTGTGAGGCCTAAGTTATTCAGTGGTTTGTGGTTGAACAGTGCTGTGCATCTGCTAGGCTGGGGGCTACGTGCTGTATGTAGGTGTAATGTGTGTGTGTGTGTGTGTGGGTTTGGACCTCCCACTATAAAGAAAAGTATCTAGGATCACTGTGACAAGAAGAGGTACTAATGGAAGCTACGGTGAAGAAAGACCTGAGGTACTGTAAATGTGATGGATACTTGACTGAGCTATGAATGACACCTGAGGGGTTGAGTGTGTGAAAGTCTTCATGTGGGATGTAGTATGGCTGTTACAGCTACATAGGCTGAAGTCTTTCTTACTCTAATGCCGACAGGCTTCTCCACTACATATAAAAAAATGATGTGGACATCCCTTCAAATTAGTGTTGCTGAAAGGTGTATAACATTGAGCAAACAGCCATGCAATCTCCATAGACAAACATTGGCAGTAGAATGGTTGTACTGAAGAGCTCAGTGACTTTCAACGTGGCACCGTCATAGGATGCCACCTTTCTAACAAGTCAGTTCATCAAATTTCTGCCCTGCTAGAGCTGCCCCAGGCAACTGTAAGTGCCGTTATTGTGAAGTGGAAACGTCCAGGAGTAACAATGGCTTAGCCGCGAAGTGGTAGGCCACACAAGCTCACAGAACGGGACCACGAGTGCTGAAGCGTGTAGCACGTAAAAATTGTCTGTCCTCAGTTGCAACACTCACTACCGAGCTCCAAACTTCCTCTGGAAGCAACGTCAGCACTAACTGTTCGTCAGGAGCTTAATAAAATGGGTTTCCATGGCCGAGCAGCCGCACACAAGCCTAATATCACCATGCGCAATGCCAAGCATCGGCTGGAGTGGTGTAAAGTCGCCATTGGACTATGAAGCAGTGGAAACGCGTTCTGTGGAGTGATGAATCCCGCTTCACCATCTGGCAGTCCAACGGACTAATCTGGGTTTGACGGATGCCAGGAGAATGCTACCTGCTCGAATGCATAATGGCAACTGTAAAGTTTGGTGGAAGAGGAATAATGGTCTGGGGCTGTTTATCATCGTTAGGGCCCCTTAGTTCCAGTGAAGGGAATTCTTAACGCTACAGTATACAATTACATTTTAGACTATTCTGTGCTTCCAACTTTGTGGCAACAGTTTGGGGAAGGCCTTTTCCTATTTTGTTATGACAAAGTGAGGTCCATACAGAAATGGACCTCAACCACATTGAACACATTTGAGATGAATTGGAACGCCGACTCAGAGCCAGGCCTAATTGCCCAACATCATTCCCCGACCCCACTAGTACTCTTGTGGCTGAATGGAAGCAAATCCCCGCAGCAATKTTCWAACATCTAGTGGAAAGSCTTCCCAGAAGAGTGGGGACTGTTATAGCAGTAAAGGGGGGACCAACTCCATATTAATGCCCATGATTTTGGAAWGAGATGTTCAACCAGCAGGTGTCCACATACTTTTGATTATGTAGTGTATCTATACAATAGGAGGAGACTGGCATCTTTCCATCTTTCTTCCCTTTCTCGCTCATTCGCTCTCTCTGTCCTTCTCTCGTTAAATATCTTCATTCTCTTTTCTTCTGTTTTCCTTTGAGCCCCTTTCTCTTTTTTCTGGCTTTGTAGGTGTATGATTTATTTCTCCCCCCCCTCTCCACCTCCACTGATATGTTATTTTTTGTCTTTCTTCTGTGATTGACAGTTGTGCTAGTGCTAGAGGGTCACAGTGGATGGCCCTGTTTGTGTGAAATAACATCATAATCCTTTTACGTTCCCTCATCCAATAACCTATTTCCCGAAATTCGGAAACAAACTGGCGAAATCCGTTAGATTTGACCCAAAGCATCAATGTTATGAAAGATAAACATTTAACTTCTGGCCTTTGGGATACACACACAGGCACACACACATCAGAAAATAATTGTATGTGTGTGCMTGCTCACTAACCCCAAAAAAAGCTATTGATGAAAGAATTGAGCCACAGGAATAAAGGCTATCATCCCAAAGCTCCCAGGAATACTGCAAGCTTCCAATTTGACCAGACACAAGGAGAATGCAGTGAGCATTATGACCAGAGGACAGAAGTCAAGACAATGTCATCGCTATAATCCAAGATAAGATTACCAGGTTACATAATCTTACAAACTCACTAACTCTTGACGTAAATGTGCACTCACACATCTGCCTGGATAGACGGACCAACGGTTAGAGAGAAAGACGAGAGGGAGAGTAGATGTTGTATAGCCAGAGGTAGTTGGAATGAGAGAAGGAGAGTAGAACTGTTTATAGGTTCAAACCTAGGATTTATCCACTTTTGCCACTACTCCCCAGTGTTAGGATCAGCCATAACCTTATTGATTCGGTATCCAAGATGGCGTAGCAGTTAGACGTCTTTTGTCCTCGTCTTGTTGTGTCCCGTGTATATATCTTTTATATTTTTTTCTTCTAAARACTCAACTTCAAAACACTCTCCTGCAACCCGCCTCACCCAATGTGGTACCGGATCTGGTATTTTCTGAAGTATTATTCACTTTGAATCCGAAATCACCAACAGAAGTTAGCCAGAAGTTAGCCAGCTCACTAGTTACTAGCTAACGTTAGTATTCAGCTAATCCACGGCTAGCGGTCATCAGCTATCCTTTAGCTCGGAAAGCTCTCGCCAGTTTTGTACAACGTGACTCAAACCAGAGCATACCGGACCTATTTTCTCTCCATATCGCCGGATTCCAACYGCAAGCTCTGGACATTTTGACCTGGATCTTGCAGCTAGCTAGCTGCTATCCGAGTGACTATTGGCTAACGTCGGTCCCGGAGCAAGCACCAATTAGCCGGAGCTAGCCCATGCTAKGCCCTATCTCCTGRCTAGCTAAAGAGGCCCATCAGCCACTCCTGGGCTACAATCACCTATTCGGACCCCTTCTACTTCGACAATTTTCTTGGGCCACTATAATTATTTTGCCAATTGGATTGGTCCCCTCTACCACACGGAACCCCACTAATCTACCGACGGAAACGCACGAGAAGGCTATAAACAGACTTCCTCCGTCTTCTGCTAGCTTGCTACCCCTGGCCCGGCTAGCTGTCTGAAGCGCTGTGTCCCTAACCAACCTTACTACTCACTGGACCCTTATGATCACTCGGCTAAGCATGCCTCTCCTTAATGTCAATATGCCTTGTCCACTGCTGTTCTGGTTAGTGTTATTGTCTTATTTCACTGTAGAGCCTCTAGCCCTGCTCAATACACCTTATCCAACCCTTCAGTTCCACCACCCACACATGCGATGACATCACCTGGTTTCAATGATGTTTCTAGAGACAATATCTCTCTCATCACTCAATGCCTAGGTTTACCTCCACTGTATTCACATCCTACCATACCTTTGTCTGTACATTATGCCTTGAATCTATTTTATTGCCCCCAGAGAACCTGTCTTCTTAACTTCTTGCCAACTATAGGGGGTGCTGTTCCGCATTAGCATATTTGGGTCTCCAATTAAACTGCTCGTGCTAAATTCTTGATCGTACAATATGCATATTATTGTTATTATTGGATAAGAAACACCTTCTAGTTTCTATAGAAGTTGGAATTTTGTCTCTGAGTGGTACAGAACAATATCTACAGCACTTTTCATGACGGGGGTCAGATTTCAGAAATTTTTACCCCTGATCTGGAGTCTGTTTTTAAGGCGACAGTGAATGCTATGAAGAAACCGACACTGCCTACGTCTTCCTCTGGGTGTCTGTACGTCATCACGTTTTGAATGGAGTCTATTGCACAATCCCAGCCATTATAAAACCACAAATGTATAGGGACCGCCTTTCTCGTCGCGCGCCTTAGCGTGAAGGACATCGGACTTGCCCTTTCCAAATCGTTGTCTAACCGCAATATTTCTCCGGTCATGTTTTCAGTCGTTATAGTTGTTAAAAACATCATAATGTAGTTAATTTGAACCGTTTTATAGCAATTTATATCCGTTTAGTGCGATTTTGAGGAATTTCTTTGTTGTGCACTCTGAAAACTTTGGACACGTTTCGTGGTCCCGTTCGATCGTTAGTGGATATTTCGAAGGACAGAGGACATCTATCGACCAAAAGAAGATTCGACCCAAGAAAGGATTCTTTGCCCAAGATTCTGATGGAAGAACAGCTCACAGTAAGAACAATTTATGATGATAAATCGTGTTTCTGTCGATAAATGTTAAACGTTTATGTCGCCATCTTGTTTGCTATAGCTTCGCTTGGCGCAACCTGTATTGAAAAGTAAGGATAATTTAAAAAATTGTAAATCAGCGATTGCATTAAGAACTAATTTGTCTTTCGATTCCTGTCAACCCTGTATTTTTTAGTCAAGTATATGATTAGCTTTCAATTAAACTAGATCACTCTGATAGATGACGTCAGACATATTGAGGCTTGATTTCCTAGTATTTTTATTGTGTAACCACGGTTTTGTATGGCTAAATATGCACCTTTTCGAACAAACTGTATATGTATGTTGTAAAATGATGTTACAGGAGTGTCATCGGAAGAATTCTGAGAAGGTTAGTGAAAAAATTAATATATTTGGCGGTGATTACGTTATAGCGCTCTTTGGCTGGAATCGATGCTCTGGTAACGTTTGCACATGTGGTATGCTAACTTATCGATTTATTGTGTTTTCGCTGAAAACGCTTAGAAAATCTGAAATATGGTCTGAAATCACAAGAACTGGGTCTTTCCATTGCTATGCTTTGTCTATTTTTATGAAATGTTTTATGATGAGTAAATTGGTCATACACGTTGCTCTATCTAGTAATTCTAGTCGATTTGTGATGGTCGGTGCAATTGTAAACTGTGATTTCTACTGAAATATGCACTTTTTTCTAACAAAAACTATCCTATACCATGAATATGTTATCAGACTGTCATCTGATGGTTTTTTTATAGGTTATTGGCTATCAATATCTTAGTTGAGCCGAATTGGTGATAGCACCTGAAGGAGTAAGAAACTGATGGAGTAGAATAGTGGTGTATTTTGCTAACGTGTTTAGCTAATAGATTTACATATTTTGTCTTCCCTGTAAAACATTTTAAAAATCTGAAATGGTGGCTTTATTCACAAGATCTGTATCTTTCATCTGGTGTCTTGGACTTGTGATTTAATGATATTTAGATGCTACTATCTACTTGTGAAGCTATGCTAGCTATGCTAATCAGTGTGTGGGGGGGTGGGGGGTGCTCCCGAACCCGGGGTAGAGGCTCGTTAGAGGTTAACTCCTGTTCCGGACATCCTAGACGACCAGCCCTTATAGCTTTTAGCCGTACCCTTATCCTACTCCTCCTCTGTTCCTCTGGCGATGTAGAGGTTAATCCAGGCCCTGCAGTGCCTAGCGCCACTCTTATTCCCCAGGCGCTCCTTTTGATGACTTCTGTAACCGTAAAGTCTTGGTTTCATTAACATTAGAAGCCTCCTCTCTAAGTTTGTTTTATTCACACTCTGCCAACCCGGATTCACACTTTAGCACACTCTGCCAACCCGTTAGTCCTAGCCATGTCTGAATCCTGGTTTAGGAAGACCACCAAAAACCCTGAAATCTCCATCCCTAACTACAACATTTTCAGACAAGATAGAACGGCCAAGGGGACGGTGTTGCAATCTACTGCAGAGATAGCCTGCAGAGTTCTGTCCTACTATCCAGTCTGTACCCAAACTATTTGAACTTCTACTTTTAAAAATCCACTTTTCTAGAAACAAGTCTCTCACCGTTGCCGCTTGCTACAGACGACCCTCTGCCCCCAGCTGTGCTCTGGACACCATATGTGAACTGATTGCCCCCCATCTATCTTCAGAGCTCGTGCTGCTAGGTGACCTAAACTGGGACATGCTGTTTTCAACCAAGATCTCAGCGATCACTGCCTCATTGCCTGCATCCGTAATGGGTCTGCGGTCAAACGACCTCCCCTCATCACTGTCAAACGCTCCCTAAAACACTTCAGCGAGCAGCCTTTCTAATCGACCTGGCCCGGGTATCCTGGAAGGATATGACGTCTCTCGTCAGTAGAGGATGCCTGGTTATTCTTTAAAAATGCCTTACTCACCATCTTAAATAAGCATGCCCGATTCAAGAAATTTAGAACCAGGAACAGATATACCGGGTATCCTGGTCCCGTGTGGCTCAGTTGGTAGAGCATGGCGCTTGCAACGCCAGGGTTGTGGGTTCATTCCCCACGGGGGACCAGGATGAATATGTATGAACTTTCCAATTTGTAAGTCGCTCTGGATAAGAGCGTCTGCTAAATGACTTAAATGTAAATGTAAATATATCCTTTGGTTCTCTCCAGACCTTGAATGCCCTTGACCAGCACAAAAGACATCCTGTGGCATTTTGCATTAGCATCAAACAGCCCCCGCGATATGCAACTTTTCAGGGAAGTTAGGAACCAATAAACACTGGCAGTTAGGAAAGCCAAGGCTAGCTTTTTCAAGCAGAAATTTGCTTCCTGCAACACAAACTCAAAAACGTTCTGGGACACTCTAAAGTCCATGGAGAATAAGAGCACCACCTCCCAGCTGCCCACTGCACTGAGGATAGGAACTCTGTCATCCACCGATAAATCCACTAATATGAGAATTTCAATAAGCATTTTCTATGGCTGGCCATGCTTTCCACCTGGCTACCTACCCCGGTCAACAGCCCTGCACCCCAATAGCAACTTGCCCAAGCCTCCCCATTTCTCCTTCTCCAAATTCAGATTGCTGATGTTCTGAAAGAGCTGCAAAATCTGGAACCCTAAATCGCCGCTAGACAATCTGGACCCTTTCTTTCTAAAATTATCTGCCGAATTGTTGCAACCCCTATTACTAGCCTGTTCAACCTCTCTTCGTGTCGTCTGAGATTCCCAAAGATTGGAAAGCAGCTGCGGTCATCCCCCCTCTTCAAAGGGGGAACACTCTTGACCCAAATGCTACTGACCTATATCTATCCTACCCTGCCTTTCTAAGGTCTTCAAAAGCCAAGTTAACTTCTTAGCGCTAGGGGTCAGAATTTTTTTTTCTTTTAAATAACGTGCCCAACGTAAACGGACATTTTCTCTGCCCAGATCGTAGAATATGTATATAATTTACAGATTAGGATAGAAAACACTCCAAAGTTTCCAAAACGGTCAAATATTGTCTGTGAGTAATGCATAACTTTATTCTACAAGCGAAAACCTGAGAAAATGATACCCGGAAGTGATATTAAAAAAATAAATAATCTGTGTTCCCTGGCCCGTCTAATCTCCATTTAAAGGGTATCAACCAGATTCCCTTTCCAATGGCTTCCTCAGGCTGTGACCAGGCTTTAGACATAGTTTCAGGCTTTAATTTTGAAAAATTAGCGAGTTTTTCAAAAGTAGTCAGGTGTCCTCTGAATATTTCCTGCGCGCAGAGTGAGGGGCACCCCATTTTCCTTTTGTCTCTTAATGAATAGGTTATGGTCCGGGTGAAATATTATCGATTATGTTTGTTAAAAACAATGTTTGTTAAAAACAACCAAACATTTGACATGTTTCTACGACCATTACGGATACTTTTTGGTATTTGCCAAACGGAACACGGCTTTGGTTTTCTCAACATAACCGCAACCCAAATCATTTTTTTGTGATAAAAGTAAAATTTATCAAACAAAAAGAACATTTGTTGTGTAACTGGAGCTCGTGAGTGGAAACATTCGAAAGATTATCAAAGGTAAGCGTGAATTTTAATGCTTTTCTGACTTTCGTGACCAAGCTAACCAAGCTAAATATAGGCTAGCTGTTGTAGCATTGAAAGCTACATTCACAAAAGCTTGGATTTCTTTCGCTGTAAATATATTTTCAAAATCTGACACGATAGGTGGATTAACAACAAGCTAAGCTGTGTTTTGGTATATTTTACTTGTGATTGCATGATTATAAATATTTTTTTAAATTTTTTTAATCTGATACGTTTGGACATTTCATCTTCCTTTCAGGACCGGAACGAGGCTGTAGTTTTCTCAACATAACGCGCAACCCAAATGGCGTTTTTTTGTGATAAAAGTAATATTTATCGAACAAAAATAACATTTATTGTGTAACTGGGAGTCTCGTGAGTGCAAACATCCGAAGATTATCTAATAAGCGATTAATTTTATAGTTTTTTTTTTACTTTCGTGACCATGCTAATTTGGGGCTAGCTGTTGTAGCATTGAAAGCTACACTCACAAAAGCTTGGATTTCTTTCCCTGTAAAATATATTTCAAAATCTGACACGATAGGTGGATAAACAACAAGCTAAACTGTGTTTTGGTATATTCACTTGCATGATTATAAATATTTTTAGTAATATTTATGCATTTGACGCCCTGCAATTCAGCGGTTGTTTAGGGAAATGATCCCGTAAAAGGATCCGTAGCGCAGAGAAGTTAACAAACAGATCACCGAACATTTTGAATCCCACCGTACCTTCTCCGCTATGCAATCCAGTTTCAGAGCTGGTCATGGTGCACCTCAGCCACACTCAAGGTCCTAAACAATATCATAACCGCCATCGATAAACATAATACTGTGCAGCCAAAATTCATCAACCTGGCTAAGGCTTTCGACTCTGTTAATCACCACATCCTTTTCGGCAGACTCAACAGCCTTGGTTTCTAAAGATTGCTTCGCCTGGTTCACCAACTACTTCTCAGATAGTGTGTCAAATTGGAGGCCTCTCTGGCAGTCTCTATGGGGGTGCCACAGGGTTCAATTCTTGGGCCGACTCTTTTCTCTGTACACATCAATGATGTCTCTCTTGCTGCTGGTGAGTCTCTGATCCACCTCTACGCAGACGACACCATTCTGTATACTTCTGGCCCTTCTCTGGACACTGTGTTAACAACCCTCCAGACGAGCTTCAATGCCATACAACTCTCCTTCCGTGGCCTCCAACTGCTCTTAATACAAGTAAAACTAAATGCATGCTCTTCAACCGATCGCTGCCCGCACCTGCCGCCCGTCCAGCATCACAACTCTGGACGGTTCTGACATGTGATATTATGTGGTCTACTACAAATACCTAGGTGTCTGGTTAGACTGTAAACTTCCTTCCAGACTCACATCAAACATCTCCAATCCAAAATTACATCTAGAATTGGCTTCCTATTTCGCAACAAAGCATCCTTCACTCATGCTGCCAAACATACCCTCGTAAAACTGACCATCCTACGATCCTCCTTTTCGGCGATCTAATTACAAAATAGCCTCCAACACTCTACTCAACAAATTGGATGCAGTCTATCACAGTGCCATCCATTTTTTCACCAAAGCCCCAATATACTACCCACCACTGCGACCTGTACGCTCTCGTTGGCTGGCCCTCGCTTCATACTTGTCGCTTCATACTAGTCACAAACCCACTGGCTTCAGGTCAATCTACAAGACCCTGCTAGGTAAAGCCCCGCCTTATCTCAGCTCGCTTGTCACCATAGCAGCACCCACCCATAACACGCGCTCCAGCAGGTATATCTCACTGGTCACCCCCAAAGCCAATTCCTCCTTTGGCCACCTCTCCTTCCAGTTCTCTGCTGCCAAGGACTGGAACGAACTACAAAAATCACTGAAACTGGAGTCTCATATCTCCCTCACTAGCTTTAAGCACCAGCTGTCAGAGCAGCTCACAGATTACTGCACCTGTACATAGCCCATCTGTAAATAGCCCAAACAACTACCTCATCCCCAACTGTATTTATTTATTTATCTTGCTCCTTTGCACCCCAGTATCTCTACTTGCACATTCATCTACTGCACATCTTCCAGTGTTTAATTGCTATATTGTATTTACTTCCTCAATATGGCCTATTTAATGCCTTACCTCCCTTACCTCACCTCATTAGCATACATTGTATATAGACTTGTTTTTCTACTGTATTATTGATTGTATGTTTGTTTACTCCATGTGTAACTCTGTGTTGTATGTGTCGAACTGCTTTGCTTTATCTTGGCCAGGTCGCAGTTGTAAATGAGAACTTGTTCTCAACTTGCCTACCTGGTTAAATAAAGGTGAAATAAAAATAAATAAATAAATATAAATGGCTGTGTGTGTGTGTTCTGCTTTGTCTCCCTCACACACAACCCCATACAAGTACACACACAAACACATGCACACAGATACGCAAATACCAGCCAGGTCACTCAAGATCCACTGGGAAATTCGACGTCTGTCCAGGTAAGCAGGACATTGGGAGATCGCTTCAAAACCAGCCACTAGGGGCAACGCTATTACAGTGCCTTGCAAAGGTTTTCACCCCCTTTGGTGTTTTTCCTATTTTGTTGCATTCCAACCTATAATTTAAATACATTAAATACATTATTTGAATTTCATGTAATGGACATACACAAAATAGTCCAAATTGGTGAAGTGAAATGCAAAAAAATACTTTTTCACAAAATTCAATWAAAAAAAAACGGAAAAGTGGTGTGTACATATGCATTCACCCCCTTCGCTATGAAGCCCCTAAATAAGATCTGGTGCAACCAATTACCTTCAGAAGTCACATAATTAAATAAAGTCCAACTGTGTGCAATCTAAGTGTCACATGATCTGTCACATGATCTCAGTATATACTATGCACCTGTTCTGAAAGGCCCCAGAGTCTGCAACACCACTATCAAGGGGCACCACCAAGCAAGCGGCACCATGAAGACCAAGGAGCTCTCCAAACAGGTCAGGGACAAAGTTGTAGAGAAGTACAGATCAGGGTTGGTTTTTAAAAAAATATCTGAAACTTTGAACATCCCACAGAGCACCATTAGATCCATTATAAAAAAATAGAAAGAATATGGCACCACAACAAACCTGCCAAGAGAGGGCCGCTCACCAAAACTCACGGATCAGGCAAGAGGGCATTAATCAGAGGGAACAAAGAGACCAAAGATAACCCTGAAGGAGCTGCAAAGCTCCACAGCGGAGTTTGGCGTATCTGTCCATAGGACCACTTTAAGCCGTACACTCCACAGAGCTGGGCTTTATGGAAGACTGGCCAGATAAAARCMATTGCTTAAAGAAAAAAATAAGCAAATACATTTGGTGTTTGCCAAAAGGCATGTGGGAGACTCCCCAAACATATGGAAGAAGGTACTCTGGTCAGACGAGACTAAAATGGAGCTTTTTGGCCATCAAGGAAAACACAATGTCTGGCGCAAACCCAACACCTCTCATCACCCCGAGAACACTATCCCCACAGTGAAACATGGTGGTGGCAGCATCATGCTGTGAGGGTGTTTCTCATCGGCAGGGACTGGGAAACTGGTCAGAATTGAAGGAATGATGGATGGTGCTAAATACAGTGAATTCTTGAGGGAAACCTGTTTCAGTCTTCCAGAGATATTGAGACTGGGATGGAGGTTCACCTTCCAGCAGGACAATGACCCTAAGCGTACTGCTAAAGCAACACTCAAGTGGTTCAAGGGAAACATTTAAATGTATTGGAATGACCTAGTCAAAGCCAGGCCTCAATCCAATTGAGAATCTGTGGTATGATTTAAAGATTGCTGTACACCAGTGAGCCCATCCAACTTGAAGGAGCTGGGGGTGGGGGGGGGTTATGCACGCTCAAGTTTTCTGTTTTTTTGTCTTATTTCTTGTCTGTTTCACAAGAAAAAATATTTTCCCTCTTCAAAGTGGTAGGCATGTTTGTGTAAATCAAATGATAACAAACCCCCTGGGGCTGTGCTTTTAGCAAAGTGGGTGGGGTTTATATCTTGCAACAGTGTCCCCCGACACACCCCTGTCTCAGTCTCCAGTATCTATGCTGCAATTGTCTATGTGCCGTGTGGCTATGTGTGGCTATGGTCAGTCTGTTATATCTGGTGTAATTCTCCTGACTTTTCTGGTGTCCTGTGTGAATTTAAGTATGCTCCCTCGAATTCTCTCTTTCTCCCTCTCCTCCAAAAGGACCTGAGCCCTAGGATCAATCCTCAGGACTACCTGGCCTGATGACTCCTGGCTGTCCCCAGTCCACCTGGTCGTGCTGCTGCTCCAGTTTCAACTGTTCTGCCTGCGGCTAGGGAACCATGAACTGTCCACTGGACGTGTTACCTTGTCCCGGACCTGCTGTTTTCAACTCTCTCGCTCTCTCTCTCTATCGCACCTGCTGTCTCGACCTCTGAAAGCTTAGCAATGAAAAGCCAACRGACATTTACTCCTGAGGTACTGACCTGTTGCACCCTCTACAACCACTGCAATTATTATTTGACCCTGCTGGTCGTCTATGAATGTTTGAACATCTTGAAGATGCTTAAATGGCCATGTACTCTTATAATCTCCACCTGGCACATGCAGAAGAGGACTGGCTATCCCTCAGAGCCTGGTTCCTCTCTATGTTTCTTCCTAGGTTTCTGTCGTCTGAGGGAGTTTTTCCAAGCCACCGTGCTTCTACATCTGCATTGCTGGCTGTATGGGGTTTTAGGCTGGGTTTCTGTATAGCACTTTGTGAAATCTGCTGATGTTAAAAGGGCTTTATAATACATTTGATTGATTGATTGAACTTAACCATTGGGAATGATTACCTAAACTTAACCTTTAAAAATGGACCTTTCTGAATTCTGCAGTAAGACTGTGAGAGCTTGTTGGAAATACACACACAGCCACACACACCATCCTTTCACTCCTTTGTCTATGTCCTCTCTCTCTCTCTTTCCTCATACACTGAGTATATCAGTATGTGAGACTTTATTTAGTTTTCCAAGCCACCGTGCTTCTACATCTGCATTGCTGGCTGTATGGGGTTTTAGGCTGGGTTTCTGTATAGCACTTTGTGAAATCTGCTGATGTTAAAAGGGCTTTATAATACATTTGATTGATTGATTGAACTTAACCATTGGGAATGATTACCTAAACTTAACCTTTAAAAATGGACCTTTCTGAATTCTGCAGTAAGACTGTGAGAGCTTGTTGGAAATACACACACAGCCACACCACACCATCCTTTCACTCCTTTGTCTATGTCCTCTCTCTCTCTCTTTCCTCATACACTGAGTATATCAGTATGTGAGACTTTATTTAGGCTTTATTTTTTGGACACACACACACACACACCGCACACACCACACACACACACACACACACCACACACACACACACACACACACACACACACACACACACACACACACACACACACACACACACACACACCTGGGTGGCTTTCGGTAGCGTGTCAGTGTGTGTCACAGTTGATAATTTAGT
>NC_036840.1:7277775-7278569 GCF_002910315.2 Salvelinus sp. IW2-2015 | reverse complement strand
GGTCCGGCCAGCAGAAGGCTGTTAAAGTGTCAACAGAATGATGTGGCTGAGGGGGTCATTGTCAGGGTAACCAGTGGTGATATAGGGCCATGAGTTAGGACCTRTGGTTAAGATGCAGGACCAGGAAGTGGAAACAAACAGTGTTCATCATCTAATGCAATGAGTGGCAATARACAGTATCATGCAGGTCAAAATAACTGGCTGCACCTGTACACATATCTTAGCCTAACACCACTTACCTTTTTAGATGGCACTACATTCATCAGCCAACTCTAGATTGTCAGAATMTAGAATCATCACTTCAATGGTGCTAGAGAATGTTGTATTACAGTCATAATTAAWCTGTCCAAAACTACAATGTGATCACACATAGCTGTTTTCTCAACCCACTCATACATTTGTTTTATGTCAGCTCCTCGTTTTTTGGGGATCTATCTGTTGAGAGATTGAGTGTTCGCTCGGGTCCTTGGGGAAGAGGGGCGAGATTTCAAACGAGTCCCCGCACAGCGGGGTGCCAACACACACCCCAACAAAACGGCTAAAAATAAAAGTGTGATGCTTCACTGCAACTTAGTCTAGCTCTAATTGGGCGGCTGGTTTTAGGTGAGTTTGTGCGAGTATGATTGTGTGTGTCTCTCCCTTTTCACTCTCCTTTCTTCACCCTCCTCTCTCTCCCTTTTCACTCTCCTTTCTTCACCTTCCTCTCTCTCCCTTTACACTCTCMTTTCTTCACCTTCCTCTCTCCCTTTTCACTCTCCTTTCTTCACCCTCCTCTCTCTGACTTTTCACTCTCC
>NC_036840.1:7266780-7272035 GCF_002910315.2 Salvelinus sp. IW2-2015 | reverse complement strand
GTGTGAAGAAAGGAGAGTGAAAAGGGAGAGAGAGGAAGGGTGAAGAAAAATGGAGATCAGGTTTAACACACAACCTCCCTCCCCTGATTGACACACCCCTCTCCTCTCTCCMCCASTCTGGCTTTTKATTCCTCCGTTCCGCCCCTTATCATGCACTGCATCATATCCAGGATCCCTTATAGATCAAACAGGACACTCAGACAGAACGTGACTGACCTATTATGACCTAGCAGTAGCCTTCAGGAGCGTGCCTCAATGGAATGGTTCCCTCTCCTTTTCTTCTCTCCTTCATCTGGACATAGAAATACAGAAAGACAAGAATAGAATAGGCGAGAAACTCTTATCACTTTGAACAAATGTTGAGAGACAAGTAGAGAAACCCATTTCCACCTMATTTATGTCATCAGCCGGCATCAGTGACAGGTCACTATCTATCCCCCACTCCGTACCAAGGTCAGTCCTCCTCTTCGGAACGACCTTCCAGCTCCCACCTGCATGGCCCAGAATACCAGCTCTGACACAGACCGCTATGCCAGCTATAAAAGGGCAGGAATACCAATAAATCAGTCTAAACTCCTATCCCCTCTCCACCTTTACAGATCAGGCGGTGAGTGGCCTCTGACCACCATGTTTAATTTGTTTCCCAGGTGTTTCCTTCAGCTGTGGATGGTGCAAGATGTGGGGGCTCGTGCTAGTCGGGTATTATGAGAGGAAGGGGCTGACTGGTTAGCGATGGGAGCTGGTATTCGTCAGCAGTAATGGTCAGCTATAGGTGCTTGGACTAAAACTGGTAGATTTCAAATCTAGTAGCGGTTGGACATTGCAAACATCATRCAGTGCATTCCTATTTTCATATCATGCAAGGAAGCATAGGGTGGCACAAAACGGGAGTACCACTTTTGGACGGGATGTGTGTGTAGAAACATTGTGTCTGTTGATTTGAAAGAGAAACAGTGGTACTGGGGCGGAGCTTTGTATTCATAGATCTGACGGACGCAGATGCACTGAGGGTGATGGTCACAGATGTCTTGCGAGGCCGTATCTGGCACAGCTTGGCAGAGATTGTGTCAGTCCAGGAGTGGCCACATACAAACATCTGGAGCCCGATGAAGGCTAATCATTGCGTCACACACACACAGACACACACAGGCACATATGCATGCATGTAGACACACACGCAGGCACACACACACACACACACACATACTCACTGACCCTGTAAACGATGCTGGTAATCACAGGAGGAAGCTGGGGGAATATCAGCCATTACCATTGAAACTGGAAAAGCAGACATTAGAAAAAGTACGAAATTAGGTTCTATATACGTGTAGAATGAAATGATTGACAGCTACTATAGAAATAGTAGAAAGTCACAAACAATGCTGTCTGCCACAGCTGGGTACTTTAATGTCAACCTAAACATGTGTGTGTATCTGTATCTATAGAAAAATAGATGCTGTTATGGAACTCCATGAATCTTAACGAACTTATACTGTAGCTAACTCTGACAATGTCAGCTCCAACTACCATTTCACTCATTGTCTATTTTTAGCCTGCCAAAGGTGCGTTGTGAAACACAGGTTGTAAATTGTGCCAAAGCAAGGTGTTTTTCTCGCCTCCACTTGCATGGGTGTGTGCATGTGTGCGTGTGTATGTGAAATATCTCTCTGACACAAAGACAAACACACATTGGATGTCAGTTAAGGCCCCCCCCGCACCTCTCTGATTCAGAGGGGTTGGGTTAAATGCAGAAGACACATTTCTGTTATGTATTTAGTTGGTGCAACTGACTAGGTATCCCCTTCTCTTTCCCTTACATTGTACTTTGCTGAGTAATAAAAGAGAGAGGGGAGAGAGAGACATTGAGGAGAGGTGGAGAGAAGTGCATAGCGGGGCCACTTAGTGTCAGCCTGGAATTGACACTGACGCACGCAACAAACGCTTGCACACACACACACACACACACACACACACACACACACACACACACCACACACACACACACACACACAAACCCAACCCCAAAACACACCACACACAACCACACACACACACACACACACACACAAGCAAACAAGCAAATAAGCACACACTAACACAACACACACACACACACACACACACATATACACACAAATACAAACAAACACAGGATCAGTGTGTGTTTTTCCACATCCCGTCTTCTCCTGCGTACTGAGGTCTTTGTTGTTCTTGACAGATGGTGATAATCAGTATTGTCTGTGGGAGACAGAGGTCAGACAATTTATTACCCATACAGCACACGTCAACAACGCCCAAACACCAAACCTTACCCAGTGTGCGTGTGTGTGTGTGCATGTGTGTGTGTGTGTGCGTGCGTGCATGCATGCGTGTGTGTGTGTGTCTGTGTCCAAAAAATAAAACCAAATAAAGCCTCATATACTGATATACTCAGTATATTGGAGAGGGAGGGAGAGAGGGAGAGAATATATTATATGGGTATATTAAAAAAAAGAGAAGTCGTGTTCAAGCCTTGTCTGTTGAGCGTGTGTCCTGTGGGTAGCACTTCAGTTTAAGAAAGGTTTGAATGAAACATAGGCCTGCAGGCAGTTGGTTTTCATTTAGGCAACACAAAATGTGTTATCTAGTTCCCTAAAATGGAATCACATGTCACTACTTGTGTCATCGTTTTTGTCAGAGAACTGTGTATGTATTCCCAAAGTAAATGTTTACATTAATGTCACATTTCCTGTGTATGCTTATGTAATATCCACAGKCTTTGATCCAATAACACCAGTGTTCATCTCAGTGTCACAGATCCGATGAATCAAAAAATCTACTGTGTGTGTGTGTTTGTGCGTGAGCACATGCAGGTTTGTGTATATGCGTGTGTGTGCTCGTGTATTAGCATGGAGCTCTTCGACAGGCGAACGGACACTGTGACGTTTGTCTGAGAAATGAGGTGCGGTGTGCTTGTTGTRTTTACTCACCCCCTCGTGTAGTTGTGTGTGTATTTGAATGTTCAAAAAAGGCGATAGAAGCATGTATTAAGAGAAGATGAAAGAGAGATCCATCATGTGAAGACGTGTAAACAGTCTGAGGCCGCGGCTTACCATCCAGAGACAATGGCTCKTAAAAGTGATGAATGTTCTAACAACACTCTGCCCTCCGACCTGCAAAAGACATTCTGCATCTTCCCGAGTSWCTCTGGAGAGCATGTGCTAATGAAACCTCAGACATCTCCCATAGATTTCCTGCAGTAGACTTATCAAACAGCATAGTTGMTCTRGTSTTGGATATTTATCAGGGTTGGGGGTTGGTTGKGGTCAAGGYTAGGGTGAAGGACTCTAACCCAGAAGCTTATAAGAAATCCCGCTATGCCCTCTGACGAACCACCAAACAGGCAAAGCGTGAATACAGGTCTAAGATTGAGTCGTACTACACCGGCACCGACGCTCGTCGGATGTGGCAGGGCTGGCAAACTATTACAGRCTACAAAGGGAAGCACAGCCGCGAGCTGCCCAGTGACACGAGCCTACCAGACGAGCTAAATTACTTCAATGCTCGCTTCGAGTCAAGTAACACTGAAGAATGCATGAGAGCATCAGCTGTTCCGGCGACTGTGTGATCATGCCGTCGTAGCTGATGCGAGTAAGACCTTTAAACAGGTCAACATTCACAAGCCGCAGGGCCAGACGGATTACCGGGACGTGTACTCCAAGCATGCGCTGACCAACTGGCAAGTGTCTTCACTGCCATTTTCAACCTGTCTTGACTGAGTCTGTAATACCAAACATGTTTCAAGCAGACCACCATAGTCCCTGTGCCCAAGAACATAAGGTAACCCTCCTAAATGACTACGACCCGTAGCACTCACATCTGTAGCCATGAAGTGCTTTGAAAGGCTGGACATGGCTCACATCAACACCATTATCCAGAGAACCTTAATAGATTCCCCATAGTTTCGTTTTACCTTACTGTTCATTTCTTTATAACTTTACTGTTTTGTATACTTGATTTAATTTCATGCAATTTCTTCCCAGACGAATTAATGAATCACAAGAAATTAAACTACTATGTTCATTAATGTAACTTAGTTTATTGTTAGTGTAGCCGGTCGGGGTCTATGTGTGATGCGCTGGCTACTGCACTCTAGCTTCAGTTCTGCGTTGTGTTGCGGTGCATGTACATCGACTGGACACGGGACACACTGCTGCTTGTTCCGGAATTATAATACAGGATGAGAATAACTGCAGTGAATAAATGCAGTAAAAATCAATGACATCAAATCAATTTTTATTGGTCACATACACGTGTTTAGCAGATGTTAATGCGAGTGTAGTGAAATGCTTGTGCTTCTAGTTCCGACAGTGCAGTAATATCTAACAAGTATCTAACAAATCCCCAACAACTCTCGAATACACACAAATCTAAAGGGGTGAAATGAGAATATGTACATGTAAGTATATGGATGAGCGAAGGCTGAGCTGCATAGGCAAGGTGCAATAGATGGTATAAAATACAGTATATGCATGTGATATGAGTAAGTAGATATGTAAACATTATTAAAGTGTCATTATTTAGAGTGCATTGTATAAAGTGACTAGTGATCCATTTATTAAAGTGGCCAGTGATTGGGTCTCAATGTAGGCGCAGCCTCTCTCTGAGTTAATGATTGCTGTTGAGATAGAAGCTGGTTTTTCAGTCTCTCAGTCCCAGCTTTGTGCACCTGTACTGACCTCGCCTTCTGGATGGTAGCGGTGTGAACAGGCAGTGGTGCGGGTGGTTGATGTCCTTGATGATCTTTTGGCCTTCCTGTGACATGCTGTAGGTGTCATGGAGGGCAGGTAGTTTTCCCCGGGGTGATGCGTTGTGCGACCCGCACCACCTCTGGAGAGCCTTGCGGTGAGAGCGTGCAGTTGCCATACCAGCGCGTACAGCTCGACAGGATGCTCTCGATTGTGCATCTGTAAAAGTTTGTCAGGGTTTGGTGACAAGACCAATTTCTTCAGCTCTTGAGGCGCTGTTGCGCCTTCTTCACCACACTGTCTGTGTGAGTGGACCATTTCAGTTTGTCTGAATGTGTACGCCCATGAACTTTCCACCTTCTCTACTGCTGTTCCTTTGATGTGGATAGGGGCTGCTCCTTCTGCGTTTTCCTGAAGTCCATGATCATCTCCTTTGTTTTGTTGACGTTGAGTGAGATGTTGTTTTTCCTGACACCACACTCCGAGTGCCCTCACCTCCTCCTGTGGCTGTCTCGTCATTGTTGGTAG
>NC_036840.1:7264417-7266755 GCF_002910315.2 Salvelinus sp. IW2-2015 | reverse complement strand
CTACCAATGCTCAGCTTTTCAACACCATAGTACCCTCAAGCTCATCACTAAGCTAAAGACCCTGGCTAAACGCTCTCCCTCTGCAACTGGATCCTGGACTTCCTGACGTGTTGCCCACCCAGGTGTAAGGTAGGTAACAACACACTGCACACTGATCATCAACCACTGGGGCCCCTCAGGGGTGCTGCTCAGCCCCTCCTGTACTCCCTGTTCACCCATGACTGCATGCCAGGCACGACTCCAACACACATCAAGTTTGACGATACAACAGTGTAGGCCTGACACCAACAACAATGAACTTCTGTCTTGTTCCCTGTTTCCTATTACGGTCATTACCCATTATTTCACCACTGTACTTAACAATTATTATTTATTTAGAATATTTCCTTTACAGTTTCACCAGGTGTCAAGCCTGCCCTGTAATTATTAAATCAAAGGATTTTGTTCCCGTTACCATGTAAAATTAACTATTATTTCTTAATAGTTCCCCATAGTTTCTGTTACCTTTACTGTTCTTTCTTTTGAACTTTACTCGTTTTGTATACTTGATTTCATTTCATGCAATTTCTTCCCAGACAGATTAATAGAATCACAAGAAATTAAACTACTATGTTCATTAATGTAACTTAGTTTATTGTTAGTGTAGCCGGTCGGGGTCTATGTGTGAATGCGCTGGCTACTGCACTCTAGCTTCAGTTCTGCGTTGTGTTGCGGTGCATGTACATCGACTGGACACGGGACACACTGCTGCTTGTTCCRGWATTATAATACWGGATGAGAATAACTGCAGTGAATAAATGCAGTAAAAATCAATGACATCAAATCAATTTTTATTGGTCACATACACRTGGTTAGCAGATGTTAATGCGAGTGTAGTGAAATGCTTGTGCTTCTAGTTCCGACAGTGCAGTAATATCTAACAAGTAATCTAACAAATCCCCAACAACTCTCGAATACACACAAATCTAAAGGGGTGAATGAGAATATGTACATGTAAGTATATGGATATGCCACTGCAACTCAAGTTCCCAGCTTTGATGGCACCGTGTACTGACCTCGCCTTTCTGGATGGTACGGTGTGAACAGGCAGTGGCTCGGGTGGTTGATGTCCTTGATGATCTTTTGGCCTTCCTGTGACATCTGTAGGTGTCATGGAGGGCAGGTAGTTTCCCCGGTGATGCGTTGTGCAGACCCGCACCACCCTCTGGAGAGCCTTGTGGTTGAGAGCGTTGCAGTTGCCATACCAGCCCTGGATACAGCTCGACAGGATGCTCTCGATTGTGCATCGTGTAAAAGTTTGTCAGGGTTTTGGGTGACAAGACCAATTTCTTCAGCCTCTTGAGGCGCTGTTGCGCCTTCTTCACCACACTGTCTGTGTGAGTGGACCATTTCAGTTTGTCTGATGTGTACGCCCAGAACTTTCCACCTTCTCTACTGCTGTTCTTTTGATGTGGATAGGGGCTGCTCCTTCTGCTGTTTCCTGAAGTCCATGATCATCTCCTTTGTTTTGTTGACGTTGAGTGAGAGGTTGTTTTCCTGACACCACACTCCGAGTGCCCTCCACCTCCTCCTGTGGCTGTCTCGTCATGTTGGTAGTCAAGCCCACTACTGTTGGGGTCGTCTGCAAACTTGATGATTGAGTTGGAGGTGTGCATGGCCACGCAGTCATGGTACAGGGAGACGGGGTACAGGAGGGGGCTGAGCATGCACCCTTGTGGGGCCACAGTGTTGATAGTCTGTGCTGTGGAGATGTGTTTTCCTACCTTCACAACCTGGGGTAGCCCGTTAGAAAGTCCAGGACCCAATTGCACAGGTTGAGACCCAGGGCCTCCAGCTTGATGATGAGCTTAGAGGTACTATGGTGTTGAATGCTGAGCTATAGTCAATGAACAGAATTCTTACATAGGTATTCCTTTTTCCCAGATGCGATAGGGCAGTGTGCAGTGTGATGGCGATTGCATCATCTGTGGACCTGTTGGGGCGGTATGGAAACTGAAGTGGGTCTAGGGTGGCCGGTAAGCTGGAGGTGATATGATCCGTGACTAGTCTCTCAAAGCATTTCATGATGACAGAAGTGAGTGCTAAGGGGTGGTAGTCATTTAGTTCAGTTATATTTACCTTCTTGGGTACAGGAACAATGGTAGCCATCTTGAAGCATGTGGGACAACAGACTGGGATAGATAGCGATTGAATATGTCCTTAAACACACCAGCCAGCTGGTCTGCGCATGCTTTGAGGACGCGGCTAGGAGGCCGTCTGGGCCAGCAGCCTTGCGAAGGTTAACACGTTTAAATGTCTTATTCACGTCGGCCATGGAGAATGAGAGGGGGGTGCAGTA
>NC_036840.1:7260454-7262369 GCF_002910315.2 Salvelinus sp. IW2-2015 | reverse complement strand
GGTGCAGTACTTGTTAGCGGGCTGCGACGGTGGCACTGTATTATCCTCAAAGCGGGCAAAGAAGGTGTTTAGTTTGTCTGGAAGCGTGACGTCGGTGTCCGTGAMGTGGCGGGATTTCTTTTTGTAGTCCATGATTTCCTGTAGACCCTGCCACATACGTCTCGTGTCTGAGCCGTTGAATTGCGACTCTACCTTGTCCCTGTACGGGCATTTTGCTTGTTTGATTGCCTTGCGGAGGGAATAGCTACACTGTTTATATTCAGACATATACCCAGACCTCTTTCCATGGTTAAAYGCRGTGGATYGCRCTTTCAGTTTTGCGCAAATGCCAYCATCCATGCACGGTTTCTGGTTAGGGTAGGTTTTAATAGTCACAGTGGGTACAACATCTCCAATGAATGCACTTCTTTATAAACGCACTCACCGAGTCAGCGTATAGGTCGATGTTGTTCTCTGAGGCTGCACAGAACATATTCCAGTCAGCGTGATCAAAACATTCTTGAGGCGTGGCTTTCAATTGGTCTGACCAGCRTTGAATGGTTCTCGTCACTGGTACATTCTGTTTGAGTTTCTGCCTATAAGATGGAAGGATTTTGATGGYGKCGTGGTCGGATTTGCCGAACACACACCAATGACATGAGCACACACCAATGATATGATTACACACCAATTACATGAACACACACCAATGACATGAGCACACATCTCTCCTCAGCAAGCATCAAAGCAGACTCATAACACATTAGTTGGAAAACAGTAAAACAAAAGTACTATTAGTCAAGTACATTCCAAAAGACCTCTGGCTAATATCAAAATGACATGATATCAACATTATGGCTCGATTGCAGCGAACAGGAAGAACTTAACGCGCTCCTGCAGAAGGCAGAACTTAATGCGCTTGAATGCATCGAAAAACCCACAAGGATAAACCAGCAGATCAGTTGATCTCTCGTTSTTACCGTGCCAAGTCATTATGATACCAGACAGTTGTTCTAGATCCTCTACTCCTGCCCCCAATGAAATATCAACCTATCAGTAGCATTGAAAGGAAACCGTGAGGCTTATTTGAGTATAAGAATATACTCACCGAACACACTCAATAGACAAGGCTTGAACACGGCTTCTCTTGTTTTAATATACCCATACTTTCTCTCCTTTGTCTATATGACCCTCTCTCTCTCCATCTCTCTCTCTTTATCTCYCTCTCCTCTCTCTCACTCTCTTTGGGCTATATCCCCCTTCATTGTTATTCAGTGACAGAGACCTGTCCTTGTCGATTGTTGTATTGTCACCGGGRAGCGAGGTTGAGAGGAGGGCCAGGAGAGGATGATGTTTTCATTGGTAATCGCAGACAAAGCAGCAAGGCCAATTGAATATGCTGTACACCAGTGGATTGGTGTTAATTTTGCACACACAAGAAACCATGTTAAACATGGGCACACTGCTCTTTCTGGCTTTCTCCTTTCTGGCGGGGGGGATGGGAGGAGGTAGGAGAGAGGGGGAGGGAGTCGATGGGATGGGAAGGATGGGAGGGGAGGGAGGGAGGGAGGTGGAGAGAGGGGGGAGGAAGGTAGGGGAGGGAGGGAGGGGGTAGAATGTTGCAGGGGTAGGTTGTAGTTGGCAGCCAACGTCAGAGAGGCTGAAGCTCACTATTCTTGTCACTCTGATTTCTGGCTTTCTTTGATTTCTGTCTGTCTGTCCTCCCTCCCTCCCACCCTCATCTATACCATACACCTACTAGCTCAGACTTCTGGCCCTCAACATGCTGTGTGTGTGTATGTATGAGAGAGAATGACAGAGGGAAAGGACAAAGAGAGGGTTACAGGTGTTCAATGAAAAAAAAAGGAGCTTAAGGTCGTTGATGAAAGCCTCTTGGAAAGATGACACAAACTTTCCACAACCGACTGAATGTCTG
>NC_036840.1:7244824-7255996 GCF_002910315.2 Salvelinus sp. IW2-2015 | reverse complement strand
CGTTTTCCATTATTTCCCTTTACGACGGATCCAAGTCGTCCTGGTCCCTTTGCAGAAAAAACAGCCCCCAAATCACCAATCCACCCCCATGCTTCACAGTAGGTATGGTGTTCTTGGATGCAACTCAGCATTCTTTGTTCCTCCAAACACGACGAGTTGAGTTGGTTTCATCTGACCATATGTCATTTCCCAATCTTCTTCTGGATCATCAAATGCTCTCTAGCAAACTTCAGACGGGCCTGGACATGTACTGCTTAAGCAGGGGGACACGCTCTGGCACTGCAGGATTTGAGTCCCTGGCGGCGTAGTGTGTTACTGATGGTAGGCTTTGTTACTTTGGTCCCAGCTCTCTGCAGGTCATTCACTAGGTCCCCCCGTGTGGTTCTGGGATTTTTGCTCACCGTTCTTGTGATCATTTTGACCCCACGGGGTGAGATCTTGCTGGAAGCCCCAGATCGAGGGAGATTATCAGTGGTCTTGTATGTCTTCCATTTCCTAATAATTGCTCCCACAGTTGATTTCTTCAAACCAAGCTGCTTACCTATTGCAGATTCAGTCTTCCCAGCCTGGTGCAGGTCTACAATTTTGTTTCTGGTATCCTTTTACAGCTCTTTGGTCTTGGCCATAGTGGAATTTGGAGTGTGACTGTTTGAGGTTGTGGACAGGTGTCTTTTATACTGATAACAAGTTCAAACAGGTGCATTAATACAGGTAATGAGTGGAGGACAGAGGAGCCTCTTAAAGAAGAAGTTACAGGTCTGTGAGAGCCAGAAATCTTGCTTGTTTGTAGGTGACCAAATACTTATTTTCCACCATAATTTGCAAATAAATTAATAAAAAATCCTACAATGTGATTTTCTGGATTTCTTTTCTCATTTTGCTTTTATAGTTGAAGTGTACCTATGACGAATTACAGGCCTCTCTCATCTTTTTAAGTGGGAGAACTTGCACAATTGGTGGCTGACTAAAAACTTTTTTGCCCCACTGTAGACAGATAAGATGTATTTTCATCCATTATGCTTGTGAGATACTGTGGGCAGTCGCATTTTCCCTTCTGACTAGGGCTTATTCACTTGGGCCCAGAGAGGGGAGAGGTCGGGCTTGTCTTCATCTGTCAATGTATCTGTTTAAACTATGTGTCATGTAGAATATCAGAAGGGGAGGAGACAGAATGGAACATTGTCTTCTTATGGGAATGTGTCTGTTAACTATTCCTAAACCATGTGAAGGGATGGCGTTATTAATGGGGAACCAGTTAGTTATCTCATACAATGTCTGTAGCCAGTCACTCCTACTTTTGTCAGTGAAGGAGTAAGGCAGTGTTTGGAACCATTGTATGTCCCTCTGAGGTTTCCCTTATCTTGATCTGGTATATGACCTAAGAGGCTCACTGTCTTTTCTGAGCTTATCCAGGAGGGGTTGTATTTTGGATGGGAGTATCTAGACTTGACAATTGATGTATGCCATTGGATGAGGTGATGTTGTGGTACCAAGCATGGAATTGGGGCCTCGTCTTGGGAGACCAAACTGAAGCATAGCAGTACTAGCTATATATTTTCAAGTAAAATGTTCTTTGTAAGGAGAGGGGTGTATCTTGGCTATAAATGAAACTAGAATTGTTTTGTAAGCACTCTCAGAGAATTCATTTATAGACACTGAATTGATCTGAGAGTCAAAAAGGGCTATGGTGAAGCTTATATAATATTAAAGATGACTTTATAATATAACTCTGACTTGTGTGTGGTTGGCTCTCTCATCATTGAGTAATACAGGAAATTACCACGACACCCTCTGTCTGTCTGTCACTCTCTGTGTGTCAATATGGTTTTGGGGAGAAAGAGTGGCCTGTCCGGCTGACACCATCTGTCACAAAGCACAGAGGCCATCGCATGGTGGGATGGCAAATGTCACACACTCACACATGCCCCCGCTTGCACACACATGCATGCATACTCATACTCACACACACACACACCATCCACACACTGTGGTCCTTCAGTAAGGCAATGTAATGCAACGCA
Organism: Salvelinus sp. IW2-2015; assembly: GCF_002910315.2. Lineage (NCBI taxonomy): Eukaryota > Metazoa > Chordata > Actinopteri > Salmoniformes > Salmonidae > Salvelinus > Salvelinus sp. IW2-2015. The sequence goes on along the minus strand of NC_036840.1, from coordinate 7,253,975 downwards.
CAATGAATTTACATGAATGGTGTGCTCTGACCACGGCCCGCTTTGCGTTCATGCTCTGTTGGCGACGTTAAAGCACCATTACGTAATCCAAGCATCACTTTAGCTTCACTGTCTCTCCCCCTACATACGTTGCTCATAGAGTACTGAGCATTCACTGACACATATGTCACGTGTGACATTTAACAGTCTCTGGAGGCCATGTGTGTGAGCCTTAGCATTTAGATCAAGACAACATAACGTCCAAAATAATGAATGTATGTGGGTGTATGTGGCCATGTGTTCACGCATGTTGGGATTTGGAGAGGGAGAGGTAACTGATTCAAATAAGGGATTAGCAGACAGACTGCAAAAAATTGTTCTTCTCTTTCCTACAGAGTCCCATGTATACAGGCTTGGACACACACACACCTGCAGGCACACAAACACACAGACAGAAAGCCATACACACAAATATCCTTTTCCCTTTCCCTTTCCCTCTATCATTTTATCCTATTCTCCCTCATTGCCATTTCAATCCTTATTTTTCCTCTCTTCTTTTGGAGGTCCAATCTCTTTCAGTCCTGAGAGCAGTAAGAATGTTTCTATCTGGTGGGCTAATTCAGTGAGGAGGGCGACCTGTAAGCTCCATGGAGAAATGTACCAATGTTCTTATTGTCTGATGAACACACACACAGAAGAAGGAGCGGGGGAGGTATCAGGGCAAGAAAGGGGCTTCACTGACCTCATTGAATTCGTTTTTTGCACACAAACACACACACAAAAGACCCTTGTGCATTTTACACGGTTGTGAGTTCGCTGGTGTGCACACAGAAAGCATTCTCAATGTTTACTGATGCTGATGGACTGCACATTTCCATGCAATTAATCTTTCTCTCTTTTCAGTCTCCAAAGAGTCATTTGGATGTAAATGAACAAACCCTTGCAGATACAACTCACATTCAGACATTTACACAATTCATACCACAGACAAGCCAGCTGAAGACACACACACACTTCTCTGTTATGCGGTCTACGTGGTCTGTGTGTATCTAACCTAACATAGAAAACATAAAAGTGTATCCGTCTCTGTCCGAGCCGGGAAAAACAGGCGCAGTGGATTATGGTCATTGTAGTTAATTACCACGTTTCTGCATTGAACTAGGTTGAATATTTGCTTCATGAAAACTACTACTCCCTTCAGCCCAGCGTCCCGTGTAGCCTTGTTCATGACTTGATTTATCTTGTGAATTATTTGATTTCTTTCTAGAGAAACTGYGCGTTGGGCCMAAAAAAATGGAATTCAAGTAATTGAAATTAAGTGAGTCAATTAGTGGTTTAATAATAATAATAAAAAATACATGTTGGTTCATCGCTCTAACACTAACACACACACAGAAATCGACATGAGRTGTTCAGTTGTGTGTTCTGCCCTAATGGTTCTAAAAGAAGGATAATAAAACCTTGTTTTCTAAAGAACATCGGAATCGAGAGGGCGGACAGGTAAAAAAAAGGGCGAAAATGGAAATTAGTAATTTCCATATGATCCCTTAGAATAAAGGACAAATAAATAACCTTCAATCAAAATGTATGAATGACAACAGGATATCATTTCATTTCCATTCTCACATCAGACTAGCGATGTGTGAGCTTGAGTTCACAGACAGAAAGCTTGCAAATTTCCCTCATGCTTCTTTAAGCAGTGCTGGCATCTGTGGGCATACTATCAGACAGATTCTAGAAACATAAAGGCGAGGCAGAAGAAATTCCCTCCAATTCAAAATATAATCCCTGGTCAATGGGGAGCGGCAGGGATATTTGAATATGAACAATCAGAGAGGGAAATGGAATTCACTCCTGAGAAAGAGAGATACACAGAGGGAGGCCGAAAAGGAACGATAGCACTCAAAAAGTTAGAATGCAAGCAGAAACGAAATAAGATACGGGGCTGGCTGATGTAATTTATATATAAATTGCCACAGTAGGTTTCCAAGGTGTGTGTGTGTGTGTGTGTGTGTGTGTGTGTGTGTGTGTGTGTGTGTGTGTGTGTGTTGTGTGTTGTGTGTGTGTTGTGTGTGTGTGTGTGTGTGTGTGTGTGTGTGTGTGTGTGTGTGTGTGTGTGTGTGTGTGTGTGTGTGCTCTTAGTCCACCTATTCTAATGTAATTCACTGTAACCAGACGAATAGGTCTGCTTTTTGAGGGTAACTTACTATGTCATACTTCAAAAAAAAAATGGTGATGTCAACCAAACCCACCACATCAACCTAGATTGTTCTCTACATATCATTTACATGTATTTTACATACTGTTTTACATCAATCATGATCGATAATCCAGACAGCCAATCGCTCTTTTGGCTCTGTGGGTAGTACTCTGACAGAATGTCACACATTTTTACATTTCTCTTTTCACCCCTCTCTTCTGTGTTCTCTATCTCTATTCACACATCCTATTTCACTCTCACCTTAGAGTGCTACTGTCATTTCCATATAGTCACTCTGCTGCGGTCTGAAGGAACTGCACACACACACGAAAACACACACACAAACACACACAGGGAAACACACAACACACAACATGCACAGTATTGGGACTGTGTGAGACCCGACCCATAGCTTACAATCAGCCTACAGCATAATAGAAGCACTTGTTTACTTATTAATGATGCTTTCAGTATGTAATTTTTCCCAATCAGAGCTGATTCATAATCTCTCACTACTTGACTGGACTCATTAGTAAAAATCTGTTACATAAAAGGGTTGTTTTGTGTGTGTGCGTGTGTGTGCGCGTGTGGTTTTCTAGTGCTTGTATTTAACTACACTCCAGAGCCTGATTTATAATGACGAGCAAACTACACTAAATACAGCACAACACACTGATAATGCATGTCAAGAGCTGCAGGATGAACTGAGAGTGGAAAACAAACACACACACACTCACACACGCAAATTCACATAACACATTCTAACCATGATTTGCCTCAGCAAATCTGATTGGATAATCCAAATATCAAAAAGCCATAATTTCTCATAATACAGTTCTCAGCTGTCTACAGAGACCTCTGTATTTAATCAAACCTCTTCTATTTTCTGTTACATCAGGTCCCTGGTGAGCCGAGCCCCTCTCATCCATCGTGTAAAGGAAACATAATTAATTAGAGCTCATTAATATCTCTCCCATGATTCTGGCTAAGACAGAAAATCATTTTACAGCTATAGCACTCTGCTGTAGTGCCCGAGCTGCAGCTAGCCTTGTTGAAACACCAATGGCAGSCAACCCTATCAAACACTCCGTATCAGTACAGTAAATAGATGCTGAGAGCAGTGACACTTCAGCTTTGGTCTAGCTTTCATTCCACATTAATACCTACTTTATTTGCAACCATGTGGACACAGGTTCTCTGTACGATACCAATAGTAATAATTCAGCTTCATCATGCTTTTATCCTTACTTTCATTGCTTCTGTCCGAGACATGACATACACAGTATGTCCATGATATCATAGTCATGAACTCAAAGACTCAGGTAGGTTTCTTCCCTGTTTGTGTCTTGCGTCTTGCGGTCCTCCACTGTCTGAGTTAATGAAATCTATGGATTGGACAATTTTTTTMMATTTTCGCCTAAAATGACATTCCCAAATCTAACTGCCTGTAGCTCAAGACCTGAAGCAAGGATATGCATATTCTTGATACCATTTGAAAGGAAACACTTTGAAGTTTGTGGGGGGGGGGGGGACCGATCCCGTATAGATTAATGAAAAAAGGGAGGGGCAGTATGACTCCAAAAAACACACACACAAAATGTTTCCCAATTGAATATTCAAAATCTCATTTAGACAGTCCCTTGGACCAAAACATTAATAAACCGTATGTTAGAAATGAATACTGATGTGAATAATAATGTATTCTTCATACACAGGGATTGCTGGCTGTTTCAACTTTGTTGCGGTGAGAGTTTTAATTATTAATTGATGCTATGAAGGTTGCATGTAAAGCATTTGTTTACATTCTCATTTTGGGATATCCCACTGGCGTAAACACACTACTAACAGACTATCCTCCTCAGTGAATTTCATAACAATTTAAATAGTGAAATGTCCTCCAACCTATCATAGCTCCTGCAGCATGAACTGACATGTTRTCCACCCAATCAAAGGATCAGAGAATGACTCTAGTACTGAAAGCATAAGCTACAGCTAGCTAGTACTGCAGTTCATAAAATGTGGTGAGTAGTTGACTTAAAGAGAGAGAAAGACAATAGTTAAAGAGTTTTGAACAATTTAATTTCTTCAAAAAATGAAGGAGAAACGAGAGAGAGAGATATTTCATTGTATTTTTTTCTCTCACTTACCTAGCGAATGCAGCTAGCGAGTTTAGCGTACTCAAACACCTGGCTCAAACAGAGAGGGATGCTATGTTTGCTAGCTGGCTATTGCTATCCAACACTGGAAGTCTTCCAAGTAAAGGTAAGCTTTTAAGTTTAATTAATTTATTGCCACCGGGCCTGCCGGTGTAACTGCTAAACTGCTTGCTGCTGACTGTACACTGTACTGCATGATTGTTTTGGGTTTACTAATGCGTTAGTTCCAGTAGCTACACTATATATACAAAAGTATGTGGACACCCCTTCAAATGAGTGGATTCGACTATTTCAGCCACACCCGTTACTGACAGGTGTATAAAATCGAGCACACAGCCATGCAATCTCCATAGACAAACATTGGCAGTAGAATGGCCTTACTGAAGAGCTCAGTGACTTTCAACGTGGCACCGTCATAGGATGCCACCTTTCCAACAAGTCAGTTCGTCAAATTTCTGCCCGACTAGAGCTGTCCCGGTCAACTGTAAGTGTTGTTATTGGGAAGTGGAAACGTCTATGAGCAACAATGGCTCAGCCGCGAAGTGGTGGCCACACAAGCTCACAGAATGGTGCCGCTGAGTGCTGAAGCGCATAGAGTTCCAAACTGCGAGATTCATGAAATGGGTTTCCATGGCCGAGCAGCCGCACACATGCCTAAGATCACCATGCACAATACACAATAAGTGTTGGCTGGAACAGTGTAAACCTTGCTGCCATTGGACTCTGGAGCAGTGGAAAAGTGTTTTCTGGAATGATGAATCACGCTTCACCATGTGGTAGTCCGACGAACCTGGGTTTGGCGGATGCCAGGAGAACACTTTCTCCCCGAATGCATAGTGCCAACTGTAAAGTTTGGTGGTGGAGGAATAATGGTCTGGGACTGTTTTTCATGGTTTGGGCTAGCGCTACTGTAGACCATGACATTCTAGATGGTTTTGTGCTTCCAACTTTGTGGAARCAGTTTGGGGAAGGCCCTTTCCTGTTTCAGCATGACAATGCCCCGCGCACAAAGCGAGGTCCCATACAGAAATGTTGTTGAGATCGGTGTGGAAGAACTTGACTGGCCTGCATAGAGCCTTGACCTCAACCCCATCGAACACCTTTGGTATGAATTGGAACGCCGACTGTGAGCCAGGCCTAGTCACCCAACATCMGTGCCTGACCTCACTAATGCTCTTGTGGCTGAAGAAAGCAGGATCGCCGCAGCAATGTTCCAACATCTAGTGGAAAGCCTTCCCAGAATAGTGGAGGCTGTTATAGCAGAAAAGGGAGGGACCAACTCTATATTAATGCTAATGCTTTTGGAATGAGATGTTTGACAAGCAGGTGTCCCCATACTTTTGGTCATGTAGTGTATGTTGACTCTGACGTTAATATGGTGACAACGATGTAGGCTGTGTGTAGAGGTTAGCGGTTATGACATGAAGGTTTGGCTTGGAAAAGTTTTTTCGCCTGGTCACAGTTAGCTGATGGGAAAAGGGGAGGAGAGCACGTAGATGCGAGAAGGAATTATACAACAATCAAAGAGATCTTGCCATGCCATGAGAGTGAACTAATGTTTACGTGTGACCAAGGGGGTATTCATTCCTCAGATTCTGTTAAAACGTTTCTTAAATGGAAGCAGATGGAATGACATGGGGATAAACATACCTGMATTTGTCCAAGATAAACTCTTGTTTGCAACTGTCGAACTAATAATTACACCGTAGATCAATTAGATGCAGTCAAGAGTCTGCAAGGCAGTATTGAATGTGTCAATATGAGTCACCTTGATTACTCAAATTTCTCTTGAACTTTGGACCTACATTGTAACCTTGAATTCATAGGCTAGGTTGTAGCAACCTCATGATGGGTATAGGGAAAATTTGAGTATCATGTAGCAGCCTAAACCTATCGACGTTACATTGAGCTGGGTGAAAGGAATATGAATGACAGTCATCCAATATGTTGTAACAAAAATGAGGCAATGCTCATAAAAAAATTATCGAATCTTACACGGTACCTACCGCCACACACACACACACACACACACACACACACACAGCAAGGGCCAACTGATCTTTGACAAACATACTTCCTAAAATGAAATCCAGCAAAGGCAGCAGATTACGTTTTTGTACTCTATTTATAAAAACAAATACAAACCAAAAGGCTGAAAACGCGCTCTGTGCCTGCTTCCATTTCTGCAACTTTGATATCTGCAATATTGTGATGTGCTATTGTCTGTGTGTTTCGGAGAGGCAGTCGCCTCAGGGTGTGCAGTCTTCTCCTCTGAGTGTTGCTTTGGGGCCAGGCGCACAACGCTCGGCACCAGCACATTAATAAACCATAACAGACTCTGGATATTCAAATAAAACAAATACAAAACAAGTACCCCAGGGGGTAGCCATGACCCCACAGCCTGAGGGATGTTTGCTGTTAACGCTGCCTGTCCTTGCCAGCTGTTGGACACAACTACTTTCACACAGTGGCGGGAGAAGCCTGAATAAGAGGCTGAAGTCCTTTTACATGGTGCCCTGGCACCTCCCGAAAAAAACAGACCTGCCAATCCTCACATGGGGCACCAAAATAKTTCCACTGAAATTAAGAGAGAGAGGGATGCRAGGGGATGAGGAGAGAAGAGAGAAAATGAAAGAGAGACTTAGATCAGAGAGGGAGAGAGATGGAAAGAAGTAGCATACACCCAACCAACGTCCAGAGAGCAAACAGATACGTGACACTGAACGGCAGCGGGCGGATTTGTTCTTAGAACTCACACCACACGTGTCTTTGTTGTCTCCACCGTCAGGACTTCTSAGAACCAGGCTTAAATATGAACTATGATTGTCACTCGAGTCGTTCTGAATCAGAATTAGTACGTTGACACCGGTTTAAAAATWAACCGCCTGGATCTCAGGTGTCCTGCGAGGGAGTGTAGAATTTACACATAGTGAGGGATGGAGAGAGGTGACAAATGTAGCTCATCTATCTCTTTCCCAAACCCCTATAAATCACATACAAATCCTGACAGAGAAAATAGATATGGAATAAACAGAAACAGAGAAARAAATCACGACAGCATCATAACCAACTCCAGTCCTAGCCCTTGGAGAGGGAGAGAGTGTTAGAATTATAGAGTTATAGAAGAGCAGTGCCGTGCATAGTGAGATACCACATGAAAAACTGGGCCTCTGGCAGAACCAGATCTACCTGGGGAGAGACTGACACTGAGAGAGACACACACACAGAGAGGTCTCTCATCATATCTCACTGCTATGAGATGAGACGATCCCATCCCAAACCCTGGAGTAAGGGAGGGAGGGTGAGACATAGAAAGGGAGAGGTAGAGAGATTCACAGCATGTGAGGGAGCAGATCCAATTCTCTTCCATGAAAGCCCTTAGCATACAGTGCTCTGTACTGCGTACTTTAGGWGCATCTGCATACTGTATTTCTTCTGGACTAGCAACATTCAAMTTGTACTGTAGCTAACCAGAGTGTTCAACTATGTTTAGTCATGCACTATGCGACCTGTACTGTATGGCTAATCTCGGTTAACTCAGAACTAAAGTCTCATGTAATTGGTCAGCTGCTCGAGTAAGTTCTGGGTCCATACGTGTGAAGAGAAGAGATGAAGAGATGCTAGAACGAGGAGCGGAACCAGAACGAGGAGCTCCACCCTCTCTCTTTGCAAGTTACAGGCTAAATGTCCCCTCCCTTTCCGAAATTCCAAAGATRCTACCACCTGCGAAATCAGGAATTGTCCAAATAACCAGTGGGGAAAAACCCAAACACTGGAACTAGTGCTGCTYGTTATCCCACATATCCCATCCCAATAGATTCAGTTATGTTTACGTAGATCTGTTCATGAGAGATTACTGCATGGTTAACTATTCCATTGTGCTGTGTGTACGGTACTGCTTGAGTGATTGATTTTATTCAGAAGGGAAGAGAATAGTGAGCGTATAAAGGAATCGAAGCCATGATGGTCAATATAAAAGAGCCTATACGAAGCCCTCAATATTCCGCTAGACTTTGCATTYCAAATTGTTTGACATTTTACTTCTTATTATATACGAAGGAAGAAAATGAAATAACCCAACATATGATAATCAGTTATGACACAAATGCCGTTATAATCTCATATAATAACATGAAGCTTGTAAACAAGTCACAATGGGAATAAAACAGCTCCATCTGCTCTCTCTACTTCTTCCTCATCCTCCTCTCCACTCACGCGTTCCTCTCCTCCCTCCTCTCTCCATCTCTGTACATCTCTGCCTGCTCACCTCCTCCTCTCTCTCCTCTCCTACTCTGCTCTCTCTCTCCTCTCTCTCCTCCTCCTCTCTGGTCTCTCCCTCTCTCCTCTCTGCTCGTCCTCTCTCTCTCTCTCTCTTCTCTGTGTCTCTCTCTCTCTCTCTCTCTGCACAACTTTGGTCTCTCTTCTCTCTCATCTCTCTGCTGTCTCTCTCTGTGTCTCTCTCTGCGATGTCTCCTCTTCTGTGTCTCTCATCTAGAAGATACTCTCTCTCTCCTCTCTCTCGGTCTCTCTCTGTGTTCTCTCGTGTCTCTCGAGGGAAAAACACACCCTCTCACCATCCAGTTTTCTGTCCACATATAAGGATTACTAGCCCTTTCACCATGTGATTGTGTAGTGCCACTATAGCCATCTGACAACTGTTAGCTTATAGCAACATCATGCCACACAGATACTTAAAAAATCCTATTTTCCAGAGAAATATAATTATCACCTGCTGGCTGCACTAAAAATCACTTAGCTAGCTGTTTCATATATAAGCATGATGTGACCATAATATTTTTTGCTAAATCCCAGTGTA
>NC_036840.1:7242323-7244799 GCF_002910315.2 Salvelinus sp. IW2-2015 | reverse complement strand
AGTGATATAGGCTTAGCTAAACCACATAGAAGGATTTGGATCTCAATGCCATCTGTGTTTACTTTGTGAATGAGAGTCTCAATCAGAGAGAGAGTGTTTGTGTGTGGTGTATGTGTGCGTGTGTGCATGCATGCTTGCGTGCACATGTGTTCCTGTGTGTGTGTGTGCTTGTAAAAGTTGTGTGTTCCTATGTGTCCAATTAGAGTATGTGTCTGCTAAATTACTTAAATGTAAAATGTAAATGGTCCTATCAGCACCTGTTCAAATCCTATTTCACCCTCATCAATCTATGGCTTTTCAGCAGAATTCTACCTGTGTTTCTAGAATATTATTAGGTTCATTCTTCAACCCCATACTCTATGTCTAATCTATAATCCAGTGTCTGTACTCAGAATGACCTTAGTATATYCTGTACATTCTCTACTCWGTATGACCTTAGTACAGTATATCCTATTCATTCTCTACTCAGTATGACCTTAGTATATCCTGTACATTCTGTACACCGTATGACCTTAGTATATCCTATACATTCTGTACTCTGTATGACCTTAGTATATCCTATACATTCTGTACTCTATACTATCTGTTTAGTCCATTTATTCTCAGCCTTCATCTACTAATCCAAGCATCTTCATTTACAGTATTTTAAAAACAACTTTTAGCCAGTGATACAGTCATCCTAGTCAGATGAAGAAGGTATGAACACATGAAGACAGACAGCAGCCACCACCAGATGCTGATACATAATACTCCTGATCAGTACATTTGGGCCTGTGTTTTTAAGGGGAAGCCGAATGAATGATGCACTGTTATCATGTAATTTGTTGTTCAAATATATAAGAGAACAAAAAAGGAAAATGGGAGAATTTCACGCATGGCCCTGCTGTCTTTTGCTTCCTGCGTGCGAGGAGCCTCCACCGTATTAATACGTGTGTCTCAGAGAAGAAGGGGATGAAGGAGGTAGGGAGAACGGAGGGACAAGGGAGGGAGGAGGGTGAGAGGTCAGAGCGCATCTGGCGCGAAGGGAAATAACACTGTTGGCCATAAAACGGGCACAGTGACACTTATAGAAAACGAGGGCTCACTAAGAAGAAAATATTAGTCACTTAGTCATTTGTGAATAATTAATGATAGGGCAGTTTACCTCAGTTGAACTGCATGTTGGCGCACAATGATTTATTGCACATGAGCAGATCGTGCCAGGTCTGTTGTGGTCAGTAATGTGCCTCTTCATTCATAAACATATGTTTTATTGCTTCTTTCATGGTGACTCAATGAGACTTAAGATTCGCCATGTAATAAACGGCCAGTTAGCGCGTAGAAACCACATCAAATTGCTATAAGTCAGGTGGTAATGGTTACTCAGCGTAACTTGTAAATTGTCATTTAATGCATAGACTGCTCATTACCAGTACTGATTTAGATACAGTAAAAAACCATGCATCGGTCTGGAAGCATAAAGTATAGTATTCATCTATACAAAGCTGGGCTATTTGACAGTATAGAGGCCAGACTACGCTGCATATGTGTACATACACGGAGAAGTAGAAATGCACGCATCACACACACTCAAAGAGATCGAGTAGTCTTTGATGTTGATAGATCACACCTACACGCACAGACACAGACACACAGACACACAGACACACACACACACACACACACACACACACACAACACACACACACACACACACACACACACACACACACACACACACACACACACACACACACACACACACACCACACACACACACACACATAGCACACACAGATCATTATCTCCCTGGTGGTGTTGCTCTGTGACCTCTGGAGAGGTGGTGTTATACTGCAATGTTAATCTCGTAGGGAGGAAGTGCTCAGCAGGCCTGACTGAGATCCATAACAATATGTGTAATATACACAAGGAGATTGGGCCTCCGGGTTATTCATCAGGACTGGAGGATAACACACACAACCACCTGGCCTCCTCCTTTTCCATTCCCCCACACCAGAGATGGAATCTTTGATCATTTGTTAGCGGCTGATGCTGCGTATGGTTTCTTGTGGTTATAAAGCCCATATAGTATAATCTTTCGTGATAGCCCCAGCCCCTGCTCATTTGGGGGAGGTGGGACGCAGCAGAGTAAAATAGAGTTACCATGATCCTTGCAGCAGTGGCTGTCACCGGCTTGTGACGCCGTCACACACCGCATAGCTATTGTTATACGAGAAATCTTTCATGAATAAACCACACACATGTTAAATCAATAGAACTCAACGGCAACGGTTGGGCCTTTGTCAAACAAATAGGTTTAGAATTGCATTCAAACAGCTGCAGGGTCTTTACCTGACAGTTAAGTATTGCTGCGGGTATTGTCTGGGAAAGTTTCTCCAGGAGGTGTGGTTTCAAGCTCGCTGTGATGATAGGTGTGTGAAGGTGTTGCGTGTGTGGTGTGTGTGTGTGTAATATGTGTGTGTTGTTGTTCAGAGCG
>NC_036840.1:7230624-7242144 GCF_002910315.2 Salvelinus sp. IW2-2015 | reverse complement strand
GCGATTAAATACATATTTTGATTATTTTTGATTCCCTTTAATAGCACAGCCTCAATGGACCTCCATGTCTTTGTTCTTGGCAAACTACACTGACGAAACCCTCTTCACTTTCTCATCTCCTCCCTCCTCTCAACCTCCTGAGGTCTCATCCTTACTTCCCCCAAACATCTCTTCCCTCCATCCTTTTGTTTTGTACCATGGCCAAGAATCTGTCCCCTCCACTTCTCTGCTTAGACCTAAAATCCGCTCATAGTGGGAAAGTACTTCAGGCAAATGTCTCTCTATTAAAAGCAATTGAAGGCAAACACTTTTTTCTCAGGGGGAAACCGTTGTCTCTCCTGAGTCATAAATACTGGCCAGTAGCTAGCAGCATCACTTAATGGCTCACTATAAAATAATGCAGTGGTATGGTGACCTGTTCAGAGAGAGGGAGGAAGAAAATGGAGGAATGTTACCCTTAGCTTCACAGTTAAAGACAGGGAGCCGTAGGTAATGCTACCGATTACGCTCGCTAGCAATCAGAGCAGCCTGAGTTTGCGATAGCAGGTCATACCTAAAGAGGAATTTATTTCCACAGAAAGCAATAATCCTTCTGGCCTAGGGTATTAATCAGTGGCGCTCGTGCCGTTTACGATTAGGGAGGATGATTTTTTTTTATGAGCACGGCCTTATTTCTATTACAGTATATTAGACGACTGTTCAACAATTGTAATTTCTCTCTTGAGTCAACTATTCACTACATTTTATTTATTTTTTATGCAGTGCTAGCTAGCTTTAGCTTATGCTTACTGGAATCATTGTCGGATACTTTACCACTACTTCTCATAATCAAAGTCATTATAGGGATGAATATAATACAAAGATCAGACAGAGACATGAGTTTGCTCAGCCCTCAATAAGGTTTTAGATTAAACACTGATTCAAGTACAGTTTTGTACATGGTCTGGATTGKAGGAGGGGTAWTCAGTGATTTAACCCAGGGCCCTAATTATCGGTGTCCCAGTGGTCATTCTCGTGTCAGACMTGCATATTAAACACCACATCTCTGGTTTACAAGGGTTAACCTATTTCCTGGTTCTTACCCACCTGACCTGGTGACCTATAACCTGTCTGGAGGAGGGGGCTAACCCCTAGGCTTGATGAGTCCTGGAATATGAGGAGGAGGGGTCAGTCGGGAGCAAGGTGATTTGTACCATGCCTCATGCCTTAGATTGTGGTGGATAAATKATTAAGTGGTTGGTGCTGTGCGTGGGCCGATGCTCTAATGGACTTGCTCTATCTTGGTCTGCCTGCCTGGTAAACACCACAGCAGAAGGGGGTGCTAGCTATAAACGGACAGAGAGGAGGAGAGGGCAGGAGGCGGCTGGTCTTAAGCTGATAAAAGTGTGCCTGTTTGAGCCCAGACCAAGCTCAGATATTTTCCTGCTCCAGTTTGTAATGCAGTTGTAAGACACAATATGCATCTTTTCAGGAATTAGACTATTACAAGTGTTACTTTACAGGGTACATCCTCAGGGCTGTTCACAATGTGGATAGCACTGGTGGAAAGAGCCTTTCAGCATTGGAGTGCGGGCTTTAAATAATGAAGAAAGAGGGATGATGAGTCTGCTGCTGTCTATAGAAGAGAGGAAACAGGAGGAGTGCATAGGCAGAGCAGGGATTAAAGGAGGTGTTTTGGAAACCTTTCAGTATTTTCTCCTCTGTTTAGCAAAATGTTCCTCTCTTCTTCCTTCTCTCTCGCACGCATATTCCTTCTCTGTCTCCTCAGATTAATAGCATGRTTGTGATAGAGGTGAACCATACAATTAAAAAAAGGTAATATGGGGTTCTTTGTCAGGGGTGACGGTGATACTGTATGTGTAACCATTTTTTGTTGCATATCAGGCAGGGTTCTTTACTGCWGTGACGGTTGTGAACAACAATCCTGTTCTYYCATKTTTTCCTTCATTCCATGAAATATTRCACTGTTAAAACCTCTAAAATGCTAAGCCTTTGTTTTAAAGATGGGAATTGTTTTAAGATKGTCATACCATTTAGCTATTTGATTTCGAATTTTAGGACCCCAGTAGGTATAACACATTAATATTCAAAAATGATTTGATAAAATATTGAATCTGGCCTTTACTACTATAGCCCAGAGAAATGCATTGAATATCACATTCATAAATAATTATTCATAAGGAATAAGGTTTTGAAGTTCCTATCTAGGAGATATAAGAAAGCTCAGGAAATATTTGTGTTTTTGTACACATATTTAACCCTTTTATTTTGTTGGTACAAAACTACCCCTCCAGACATTTTTTTAAACCGGTTACCTTCATACGAGTTTCATGACACGGAGGACACCCATCGTGTTCGTGAGAATCTCCTGTTTCCATAGTGGTGTGTAGCCCAAACAGTTTGGATGCTACAGACAGAAGTTGGCACATTGGAGGTAAAAACTTCAGATGAGTCCCGTGGAGCTTGTGGGGGTCGTAGGCCAAASAGTTCGGACTTTAYATATGTTTTTGTCAGAAGACCATTTTTTGGAATGTCTCATGGTCTGACAAACACGCTGTAGCCCGGCCACYTTCCACCGCAAATGCRGAAGGCCGACATAGGCGGATGTGGTTGATTGAGACACAGCCCATGTCAAAAAACAGATATCTCTTGCTTAAACTGATGGATTTTGATGTAGATTTTTTTATTATGTTGCGCAGGTTGCGCAATATACTCTTAAAGATTTTGAAAAGCTCCTGTATTTTTACAGCACACTACAAGCTCACTGGCGTAACACAGTCTTCTGGACCCTCGCAAGGTCGGAGTCCCCCCCCCCCCCCCATTCCTCCTAAAATAAATGGGATGCGTCAGCCAGACAGCCACTCTGACAAGGTATAGACTACCGTTTGCTGTCCATGGTGCTGAAACTGCGACATCTCTACGCGGCTGCCGAATGAATCGATGATAGGCTCTCTGTGGTGCCAGGGCATGTAGCTTATAGCTTTGTTTTAGCTAATGGATACATACTTATTGGTAGGCCTATATGGTCGTCATTTTCTCATGTTAAGCCTAACATTTCACAAAGCTATACACGGTGTCTGCTGGCTGGCGGCAATAATGTGTCTGATGGCTGGCGGCTATAATGTAATTACTTGTTCATTATTTAAGTAGGAAATTCAAACATTGCAGATTGTATTTTCAAAGAAACAGCATACTAATCAGCTACCAATATATTTCTAGAATTGTTTTTATTTTTTTTAACCTTTTTTCAACTAGTCAGTTTTCAATTACGGCCCAGGAACAGTGGGTTAACTGCCTTGTTCAGGGGCAGAACGACATATTTTCACCTTGCCAGCTCAGGGATTCAATCTTGCAACCTTTCGGTTACTAGCCCAACGCTCTAACCACTAGGCTACCTGCCGCCCCAAAATACAATATACAACTGTCCTGTATAGCTTACCTGAACCTGCGTGACATGAGCCGTCCTCGCTTGGATAGAAAGTTGTTGTGCGTAAAACCAGTCTATTCATGACAATTTTACCACAGCATTGTTGAATACTCATTTTTGATTGGTTAGAAGGGCATTATAGAATGGACATTAAAACCAGATAATGGGACAATTTGAAAAGATATGGGACTCCTTGCAATCCCGATGCAATATGGACCTACACATGCAGACCGTACTTGCTACAAAGTTACAGAAAGCCAAACCAAAAACCACACCAACTGAAATTGGATACATTGTAAGCGCAGGTCCAGCAARGAAAACATTATCTAGCTAGCAAGCATAGATTTTTTTGCAGAGACATATCTTTTTGGAGCATCTGATGACCTAACAAGGTGAGTGATGAACATTAATTTCTCTGGTCTCTTTGTTGTAGTCATGAGTGGCACTATGCTGTCAAATCCTCCCACATGTTTCTAGTTTGACSAACTGTTTTCAGCAACTGGTATTTTGGAATTCGGTTGTCAAATTGGCAGGTTTGCTAGCAACAAACTATTCAGCTAGCTTCTGTGTTTGATATGCAATGTGATCTCCTCGTAAGGATCAGGGTCGAGTGTCCTGTTGAGAAAGCAAACATTTCTAGCTATGCCAGGCAAAATCGKGAATCATCGGCTCCTTGTTATGGATGTATCCAAATGAATGTCAATAGAAAACAGCTTAAACAAATGCGAATGCAGCTACTTTGCTGTTATTCTGGCTGCAGAGGTCGTGACKGTGTTAGCTGTAGCTAGTTGGCTAGCTAACAAACAACGAATGACTGAGTCGCATCTCTAGTAACCAAAAGATGAGAAAGTATGAATTCTCTTAGAAAAATKAATATGTCAACAAATGTTTTATTACTAATGGTAAATGTGCTTTAGTATTGTTTTCTTTGGCATCTGTGTATAGCAGTATCTTTGTTCGTATGTACCTTGGGAAAATTAACTCTGCAAAGGACTCGGCTCCACCTCGTACTGCTGCGTCGTCCATTATTTCCAAGGAAATGTACGGAACGTCGTGTTTATCCCTTCATCAGGGTTTCCCAAACTCCGTCCTGATGTTGTTATGGAAATTAACCTTGAATATTCAGCCCATTTCTGTGGCTATTAACCAGACAAAAACCCGCTGAGTTCAACAATAAATAGTTTCTAAATATCTCAAGCCGACTACTTTTCCTCATTGTTAGGCTATTTGTGTGTATTTTATATATATTTTTTTGAAACCAGCTAAATAGCAGGCTCCTGTGTTTCATCCTGGTGATCGCGTCTGGCTCTCGACCAGGAACCTCCCACTCCGCATGCCCTGCCGGAAGCTGAGGCCCTGATTTGTGGGGCCCTTCAAGTATCACGCGAGCTTGAACCACACCTCCTGGAGAACTTTCCCAGAAATACCCGCAGCAATACTAACTGTAGTAAGAAACCTGCAGCTGTTTTGAATGCAATCTAAACCTATTTGTTGACAAAGGCCAACCGTTGCCGTTGAGTCTATTGTTAAACATGTGTGTGTTTATTCATGAAAGATTTCTGTATAACAATAGCTATGCGTTGGTACGGCGTCATCAAGCCGGTGACAGCCAACTGCTGAAAGAATGGTAATCTTATTTTACTCTGCTGTTCCACCTCCCCAATGAGCAGGGGCTGGGGCTATCAGAAAGGGAATTATATGGGCTTTATAACCAAAGAAAACCATACGCAGCATCAGCCGCTCAAAATGATCAAAGATTCCATCTCTGGTGGCGGGGAATGGGAAAAGAGGAGGTCCAGGTGTGTTTCTACCTCAGTCCTGATGAATAACCCGGAGGCCCAATCTCCTTGTGTATTATTACATATTGTTATGATCTCAGTCAGGCCTGCTGAGGCAATCCTTCCCTACGAGATTACATTGCAGTATAACAACCACCCTCTCCAGAGGTCACAGAGCAAACACACCAGGGAGATAATGATCTGTGTGTGTTGTGTGTGTGTGGTGTGTGTGTGTGTGGTGTGTGTGTGTGTGTGTTGTGTGTGTTGTGGTGTGTGTGTGTGTGTGGTGTGTGTGTGTGTGGTGTGGTGTGTGTGTGTGTGTGTCTGGTGTCGTTGTGTCTGTGTCTCGTGCGTGTAGGTGTGATCTATCAACATCAAAGACTACTCGATCTCTTTGAGTTGTTGTATGGGTGCATTTCACTTCTCCGTGTATGTACACATATGCAGCGTAGTCTGGCCTTATCTGTCAAATGCCCAGCTTGATATTGAATACTATACTTTGCTTCCAGACCGATGCATGGTTTTATACTGAATCTAAATCAGTGTGATGAATGGAGCAGTCTATGCATCTAATGACAATTAACAGTTAGCTGAGTTAACCATTACCCCTGACTTATAGCCATTTGATGTGTTTCTACGCGCTAACTGGCCGTTTATTTACAGCGAATCCTTTAAGTCTCATTGAGTCACATTGAAAGAAGCAAAAAATATTTATGATGAAGGCACATTATGACCACAACAGACCTGGACGATGTGCTCAATGTGCAATAATCATGTGCCAACATGCAGTTCAACTGAGGTTAAAACTGCCCCTTCATTATTATTCACAATGACTAAGTGACTAATATTTTCTCTTAGTGGAGCCCTCGTTATTCTAAAGTGTCACTGTGCCTGTTTTGGCAAACAGTGTTATTTCCCTTCGCCAGGATGCAGCCTCTGACCTCTCACCCTCCTCCCTCCCTTGTCCCTCTCGTTCTCCTACCTCCTTCATCCCTTCTTCTCTGAGACACAGTATTAATACCGGTGGAGGCTCTCAGAGGAGAAAGCAGAGGACCATCAGTGAATTTCATTTTTTTTTTTTATAGTGGAACATTAAAAAAGTGATCATTTTTATAACGGTAAGGACCGTATAAACATCGTTATAAACACACCTGGACTTCATCATTACCTGATTACTTCCCCTTTATTTAGCCCTCAGTAGCTTCAGCCTTCAGGCAGTATTGTTTTTGTTCATTCAGTATGCTTCTCCTGTTTGTTTATCTGCTTATTCTCATTATTAAACTCACCTTCTGCACCTGGTTCCTGACTCCTAGCACATACGTTACAATCGTGATGGAGTATTCTGCCTGTGACTTAAAATGAGTGTCATCCTCAGCCCAAGGGGGAATTTCCACTTGGTCTAATTTCCTCTGAGACCGGGTTCAAATCCCACTAGTTACACTTTCATGTTTCCCAAACTGACGTGATTTTGGAGACTGATTGGCACTGACCTCTGGAAGCACTGAGGACCCAATCAAGCCGGCAGCCACAGTACAGTAACAGAAAGCATACCCACTGTGTCTGTGTTGTGTCTGTGTTGTCCCACAGTGCACAGGAGGTTGGGCACACTTAATTGGGAAATGGGATCGTGGTAATGCTGGAGCGGAATTGGTGGAAATAACATATAACACATGGTTTCAAAGTGTTTGATGCCATTCCATTTTATCCATTCCAGCCATATTGTGAGTTGTCCTCCCCTCAGCAGCCTCCACTGCCACTGTGAAAGTGTCATCAGTCTGAGCTGGTCAAGGTCACTGGCTCAAGCCTTTGTCCCACCCTGGCCGAACATCCATTCCCCTCATCAATCATTCATTTAACTAACATGTCCTTTCCCACCCAGGGGTGTGAAGATCGTGGTTAGCGGTCAGGGTACAACACTACCCACACACCACACACACACACACCACACACACAACACACAACACACACACACACACACACACACAACACACACACACACACACAACAACACACACACACCACACACCACACACACCACACACCACACAACACACACACACCACACACACAACACACACCACATCTACAACAGGTGCTTTCAGGGAGGAAATAATACACTCTACGTACCCACAACTAACCTCAATAACCGTGATCATCTGCTTCAACTTTAATAACTACCCCATATGAATTCAAAACTGAAAAAAACAGATCATTGCCAGTCTAGGCCCATCACCGTTCAACTGACAGAGAACGGAATCATTAACATTCCAAGCACGATCTACACAAAGCTGCTGTTGGTACCAACCCAACTGAGAAACAACCTCCATAGATAAACCTTTGGGTATCAGTGGTCGGGAATATAGTTATGTATGTACTCATACACAATCATTCACCACAGAAGAACTCAGTCCTCTTCTTTCACCCTCTTTTCCTCCTCCTTCTCCTCTACTGCCACTTGTGGCATCTGGAACTGAACTTCACAGCAAGTTGTCTTACCGTGCAACTAGATGGGTGAAAAAACTCTAGATCACCTCGACTCTACACACTGAGACACCATACAAAGCTCTCCCTCTATTTGGCAAATCTGCCCATAACTCCATCCTCTAAATTCCTGCTTGCAGGAAAAACTCAAACAGGAAGTACCAGTGATGCGCTCAATTCAGTAGTGGTCCAATGAAGCGGACGCTACAGTATGCTACAGGACTGTTTGACTAGCACAGATTGGATGTGTTTCTGGGATTCATCCGATGGCATTGAGGAGTTTACCACATCAGTCAAAGGCTTCATTAATAAGTTCATCGACGACGTACCCACAGTGACCTTACGTACTATCCTAACCAGAAGCCATGGATTAAAGGCAACATCCGCACTGAAGCTAACGGCTAGAACTGCCGCTTTCAAGGAGTGTGACACAAATCTGCTGTTATAAAAAACCTGTTACGCCCTCGATGAGCCATCAAACAGGCAATGCGTCATACAGGAATAAGATTTAATCCTACACACCGGCTCTGATGTTCACAGGCAACACTGAACCATGCATGAGAGCACCAGCTGTTCGGATGACTGTGTGATCCGCTTTCCGTAGCCGATGCGAGTAAGCCTTTAAACAGGTTAATATTCAAAAGGCCACAGGGCCAGATAATTACAAGATGCTACTCAGACATGCACTGACCAGCTAGTAATGTTTTCACTTTATATTCAACCTCTCCCTGACCCAGGCTAGCGCTGATCATTGATGGCGATGAACAGCCCACAGGGAGGAGGTCAGAGACCTGCCAGTGTGGTTGCCAGGACACCTCTCCCTCAACGTCAGAAGCAAAAGGAGCTGATCGTGGACAACAGGAAATGGAGGGCTGAGCATGCCCATTCACATAGCGGGGGCTGTAGTAAGGAAGGCCCTACAAATTGCCAAAAACTCCAGCCACCTAGACATAGACGGTCTCTCGGCGTACCGGCGTGCCAAGTCTTGCACCAAAAGGCTCCTGAATAGCTTCTACCCCAACCATGAGTCGCCTGAACAGTTAACTAAATGGCTACATGGAATTAAATGGCTACCTACATGTACATAGCACTTCAATCACTCAGTCACTAACCAAAACTATATCTACTGTACATATTACCTAAAACAATCACCCCAACTACCTCGTACCCAAGTCAATTAACTCGGTATCAGTACTCCTTCTATATAGCCTGTATCAAATCAAATCAAATTGTATTTGTCACATGCACTGAATACAACAGGTGTATAGACCTTACAGTGAAATGCTTACATTTAAGCCCTTACCTAACACCAATGCAGTTTCAAGAAAAAATTATAAACAAAATAAAAGTTACAAATATTTAATGAGCAGCAGTAAAAATAACAATAGCGAGACTATATACAGGGGTACCGGGTACAGAGTCAATGTGCGGGGTCATTGAGGTTAGTCGAGGTAATTAAGGTATACTACATGTAGGTAGAGTTATTCAAGTTGACTATGCTATAATATAAACAGAGAGTATAAAGGCAGCGTAAAGGGGGGGCAATGCAAATGTCTGGGTACCATTCATTATGTCCAAGGAGTCTTATGGCTGGGGGTAGAAGCTGTTTGAAGCCTCTTGGACCTAGACATGGCGCTCCGGTACCGCTTTCCATGCGGTAGCAGAGAGAACAGTCTATGACTATGGTGGCTGGAGTCTTTGACAATTTTTAGGGCCTTCTCTGACACCGCCTGGTATAAAGGTCTGGATGGAAGGAGCTTGGACCAGTGATTGCTGGGCCGTACACACTACCCTCTGTAGTGCCTTGCGGTCAGGAGGCCGAGCAGTTGCCATAACCAGGCAGTTGTTACAGCTGTAGACATTTCTAGGATTGAGGACTCATGCCAAATCTTTTCAGTCTCCTGGGGGGAATAGGTTTTTCGGCCCTCTTCACGACTGTCTGGTGTTGTTGGACCATGTTAGTTTGTTGGGGATGTGGACGCCAAGGAACTTGAAGCTCCACAACTTGCTCCACTACAGCCCTGTCGATGAGAATGGGGGCGTGCTCGGTCCTATAGCCTCTTAGTTATTTWATATGGTAGTGTTATTGTCAATGTTCCAGGTGAATGGAATGAAGCGGAGTCAAGCGCAGGACACAGGTATGAGTAAAGCCACAATCTTTTTATTATCAACAATAATCCAACAAGGATAAGCATTAACAATCCAGAACACGTACACGGAACCACTTGACAAACACAATCACGCACAAAACCAAAGGGGAAGCCAGAGGGTTAAATAAGGAACATGATTATGGAATGGAAACCAGGTGTGTACAATGAAGACAAAACAAAATGAAAATTAAACATGGATCGGTGGTGACTAGAAAGCCGGTGACGTCATCCGCCGAACGCCGCCCGAACAAGGAGAGGGACCAACTTCGGCGGAAGTCGTGACAGTTATTTTATCTATTTGTTATTTGTTTTACTTTTAAGTGCATTGGGAAAGGGCTCATAAGTAAGCATTTCACTGTAACGTCTACACGTGTTGTATTCGGCATGTGACAAATACAATTTGATTTKATTTGAATAGGTTGTCATCAGATTTGCCATTTCGTGGATAGATAATCCCTTCTTTGATCTGATATCTTTTTTTCCTGGCACAGATTCCAATGGTTTCATTGGGAATGAAAGGGAATTGTTTAAAGTGTGTCTTGCTTTGGAGAATGACATCCTTTTTTCGTTCCTTTGCTGTTTTCGTATTTGTGCTCTGATGTTTTTCTTCACATTTMCTACATAGTTAATGAGGGACTGATCAAAACCACTAAACAACAGATATTTGTTCAGCAGAAATTAAACAGACAAACCCTTTCATAAAACATTTAGAACTGGGATTATAACATCTCCCCATACGTAGTAGTAGTAGGCTACAAAATACATCATTTTTTGTATTTACATAAATTCTTTACATCAAGGCACCATTTAATCTTGTGAGCACACTTATAACCACGTTTCACAACTAAAACCTAACATCTTGGGGTGTATCTTCAAGTAAAATCCTTTGTGAAATAAAAAAAAGAAGCAAATCAAGAAAGAAATAGGAAAGATCCAGGGTATGGCTAATTTGTTTCAGTCTGCAACCAAAATGGATTTTTAATCCTTTAACATTGTTTCCATAGTACCATATCACATTGCTAATCAATCATGTACTTTATCTTAAATTAGTCTTTAACCTTGAAATCAGGATGATGGAGGTGTAAACCTGTGGATATATTTCAAGGCCTACCTTCAAACTCAGTGCCTCTTTGCTTGACATCATGGAAAATCAAAGAAATCAGGCAAGACCACCCCAAAAATGAGACCTCCACAAGTCTGGTTCATCCTTGGGAGCAATTTCCAAACGCATGAAGGTACCACATTCATGTGTACAAAACAATAGTACGCAGTATAAAAACCATGGGACCACGCACCGTCATACCGCTCAGGAAAGAGATGCGTTCTGTCTCCTAGAGATGAACGTACTTTGGTGCAAAAAGTGCAAATAAATCCAGAACAACAGCAAAGGACCTTGTGAAGATGCTGGAGGAAAAAGGTACAAAAGTATCTATATCCACAGTAAAAACGAGTCCTATATCGACATAACCTGAAAGGCCGCTCAGCAAGGAAGAAGCCACTGCTCCAAAACCGGCATAAAAAAGCCAGACTACGGTTTGCAACTGCACATGGGGACAAAGATCGTACTTTTGGGGAAATGTCCTCTGGTCTGATGAAACAAAAATAGAACTGTTTGGCCATAATGACCATCGTATGTTTGGAGGAGAAAGGGGGAGGCTTGCAAGCCGAAGCAAACATCATCCCA
>NC_036840.1:7219510-7225609 GCF_002910315.2 Salvelinus sp. IW2-2015 | reverse complement strand
CCAGCCTCAGCTTGGGACGGCGACTAATTCTCCTGTGCTGCTGCCAATGGCACCTTTCCGTCCCATATTTCCTCCCATGTCCACCGCAGTCCTTTGGTTTATTTTGCCGCTGTTGTTGGTTCCCGCTCACGCTGCGTTGATCCCATGGTTGGGTGGGTAGTTTCTGTCCACGATCCGTTTCCCCAATGCAGAGAGACGAGGGACCAAGCGCGCAGCGTTCGAAATACATCTTTCTCTTTATTGAGAAAGGGAAAACGAAACAAACACACAAACAGACGAACGCTGAAACCCTACTAACATGACTAAGTTGCCCAAACATTGCCACATAGAACCGAATCTAGACACAACTACCACAAAAGCCTACTGCCAATGCTGCTTAATATGGCCTCCCAATCCAGAGACAATGATGACACTGTCTTCATGATTGAGAACCCATCCAGGGCAGCCATAAGAATGAACTAACGACACTATTTACTCTACTCTTGCCCCATACCATTACAACACCCCCATGACTTAGACACAAACACACCAAAACAATACCCACCCCAACTCACGCCCCGACCAAACTAAATTAAATAAGAAAAAAGGAACAATAGCGTCCAAGGAACGGACACCCAACCTATTGTGGGAAGCTTCTGAAGCTACCCGAAACGTTTGACCCATGTCAAACATTTAAGGCAATGCTACCAAATACTAATTGGTGTATGTAAACGTCTGACCCACTGGGAATGGATGAAAGAAATTAAAAGCTGAAATAAATCATTCTCTACTATTATTCTGACCATTTCACATTCTTAAAATAAAGTGTTGATCCTCACTGATCCAAGAAGGATTTTTTACTGGGATAAATGTCAGAATTGTCAGAATTGTGTGTCAGAATGTGTTGAAACTGAGTTAAGTGTATTTGGCTAAGGTGTATGTAAAACTCTGACTTCAAGCGTAGGTCTAGTATTACATAGCATCATTCAATTGACTCAAATTATGTCAATTAGCCTATCAGAAGCTTCTAAAGCCATGACATCCTTTTCTGGAATTTTCCAAGATGTTTAAAGGCACTGTCAATTTAGTGTATGTAAACTTCTGACCCACTGGAATTGTGATACAGTGAATTATAAGTGAAATAATCTGTCTGTAAACAATTGTTTGAAAAATGACTTGTGTCATGCACAAAGTAGGTTTCCTAAACGACTTGCCAAAACTATAGTTTGTTAACAAGAAGCTTGTGGAGTGG
Source organism: Salvelinus sp. IW2-2015 (assembly GCF_002910315.2). Lineage (NCBI taxonomy): Eukaryota > Metazoa > Chordata > Actinopteri > Salmoniformes > Salmonidae > Salvelinus > Salvelinus sp. IW2-2015. Next base: position 7,224,378 of record NC_036840.1, on the reverse strand, counting down.
TTGAAAATGAGTTTTAATGACTCCAACCTAAGTGTATGCAATCTTCCGACTTCAACTGTATGTCTTGTTTCACAGTGAAGTGAGTAATGCATTTCCCCCATTTTTTTTATGGTAAGTAATGCATTGTAAGGAGGCTTCCAAGTTCCAACCCCTTGTGTGAAAGGTGCAGAACTGATTTCTCTGAACTAATCAAGTACAGTAGCTCTTCACCCTGTCTTTCTTACACTATATTATATTGCTGACACGGCAAGATCCAGGCCATACCCAAGACATTGCTGACAATCATTAAAACAACAAGTTTTTATACTCATGCAAGATTTGTAATGAAACATTATGCAATGGGAAAACAACARAGAACTGGTAGTGACACTGTATGGAACTATGGATTTTAGTGACTGTATTGCAGACATTGCAAGATCATAACCAAGAGATTGCTGGCATTCTGTCATGCGGAGCCRAACAGGTGAACCYAAGAGCAGACTCAGACGAGGAGACTGRGATGAGGTAACCAAGGTATTTATTGAAACACGGGGAAGATGCAGTGCAGGGGAAGCTCGGGCGGGTTGCAGGAAGCCAGGTGCGGGGGCTGAGGCTGGAGCAAGGGGAGTTGGGACTGGATAAGCAGGACTGGAGAGGAATCCATGGACGCATTGGAGTGGGGGGGGTCCAGGACAGAGTAGCAGGACTGATGAGACGTGGGACTGGAGACAGGGGCCAAAGTCAGAGCGGGCAGAATGAGCAGAGGTTACGATATGGCAGCGTAGAAGTGACAGGGCTGAGTATTTGTTGAGGCCTTGATTATGGAATAGGTTGCAGGTTGGTGGGGATCAGCCATGCCTCCAGCACACCTGTCTCCGCCCAAGATGGCAGCAACAAAGGGCGGTGAGGCGAGAGGGAGTGGAAGGAAGAAAAGGGAAATATTCATTCTCAAAGACTGGGGAGTCAGGTCGATATGGAGCGACCCTGTTTTCAGAATACCGTTCCAAATGCCTACACCTGCACGACGCCGGCGGCATGACCCTGCGAGGAGTACATAGCACAGAGCCTTTCTGAGGGTCTAAATGGCATTTCATGGAGCGTTGGAGAACACAAGGGAAAGAGTCTTACAGCCATCCTCCATGCATAATCTTTACAGAATCGCGTTGAATGATGCTTCGTGCGTGGCGCTTAGGGCCCTACTGAGCCACCTCAATCAAACCCACGTTATTCAAGGTTCAAGTCCGGAGGCACAGCGGAAAAGCCATTGCAAATGGTTTGATTTGTTAACGGTCAATTAACCATTTATGGTGGATCGGGAATGTGTGCTCTAGTCATATATGCTGGAAATCCACTTGCGCCAAGATATATTCAGCCACCTGCAGAGGAACAGGTTTGGGTTGACTAAATGCCGTGGTTACTGGGTGTCATGATGTTGTTGACCTTAACAAGGGCACCAGGAACCAGCGGGGAAAGCAAGGAGATAGCCCAGACTAATCACCAGAGACACACCTGCGACCATGATTGACCCTTTAATAGAAGTATGGCGGTTACTATTCTGGCATGGATGCATCTTCAATGCAAAAACCCACCACTGATTTGCGTGCGACAAGGACCATGTCTCATGCTAACGTGATGCCGGAGCCCTGGGGTGACACGCAGCCAAATCATCGCGTGTCACACAGGGCGGGGACAGATCCTGAGCTGAAAATGACGAGCACCGTTCCAATCCGCCAAAGTGCCACACTGCCGGTTTCAGCAAAGACTCCAGCGGAGTGGTTATACACTTGTGATACATGAACATGACTGTTCTCTACTAGGTCTGGACGTTGTTAGGTCTGGCTGTTAACTTCCAGCTGTGCTACCAGAATTAAAACATCTAAGATTACTGATTGTGACAGTCAATAAAAGGAACAGTCAATTGAAATAGAATACATAGGCCCTAATTCTCATGGATTTCACATGACTGGAATACATGGGATATGCATCTTGTGGTCCATGAGAAACCTTGAACAAATAGTAGGGGATGGATGCAGGAAAGGAGGAGCGGACACAGTACTCTGGGTGCAAATTGGCCTAATTATTGCCTACCGATTTTCCTAGGCTAGTCTCAGCGAGACCATCTCTTTCAGCATAGATCTGACATATCATGCGCGGCCTAGTTATGCTGGCCTGTGGAATGTTGCGTGAGTCCCATCAAAACTCCTCTTCAATGGCTGTGTGGAAGTTGACTGGATATAGCAGGAACTGGAGAGACACGCTGTCGTATCGACGTTGATTCCAGTAGCAGTCACCCAAACATGTCTCAATGGGTGACATGTTTCTGGTGAGTATGCAAGACCATTGGAGCAGTACTGGGACTTCAGCTCCAGGGAATTTGTGTACAGAATCTTGCGACGATGTCGATCGTGGCATTATTGCTGACATGAGGGTGATAGCAGGCGGCGGATTAGCATGCCAGATAAAGGAGGGGACCTCAGGATTTCATCACCGACCCACGTATCTATACACTATGATGGCACTTCAAATTGCCATCGAGAAAACTGCAATTTCGTGTTACGCTGTCCATCATTCTGCCTGCCCATACCATAACCCCACCAGTGGGTCACTCCCGTTCACAACATTTGGGACATTACGAAGAGAGTTAAGTCATTGGGAGCAGACGCTTCTTAATCCAGAGCGACTACAAATTGGTGCATCACCGTATGATATCCAGGTCGAACAACACTTTACAATAGTGCATAACTCTTTTAAGGGCGGGGTTGTAAGGGATTAGCTTTATCCTCACATCCTAGTATTCAACGGGGAGGACCGCCACATGCCAACAGGCTTATCAGTTCTGAAATTGATTAACCGGTACTTTCTCAATAATCCTGCGCTACCCTATTTAAAGATTTTAAAGAGGTGGCGGTTCAGGTGTCTCCGGAAGGTGGTGGATTGACTCGCTGACCTGGCGTCGTGAGGGAGTTTGTCCACCATTGGGGTGGCCAGAGCAGCGAACAGTTTTGACTGGGCTGGGCGGGAACTGTACTTCCTCAGAGGTGGGAGGCGAGCAGCGCAGAGGTGGAGATGAAACTCAGTTGCCCTTGTTGGGTGTAGGCGCTGATCGAGAGCCTGAAGGTTGTTGAAACCACACAGACGGGCTGCGGCGAGTTCTGGATGGTTAGTAGGTGGTTAATGCACCAGGCAGGGAGCCCAGCCAGACGAGCGAGTTCCGCATAATCCAGACGGGACGCCATGTAGAAGTGACAAGTGCTGGATTTAGACCTGCGCCGCTTCCTGCGTGAGCAGGTCCGTACTCTGGCGGGAGGATGTTGTAGAGCATGAACCTATCGAACGGGTCAACGCGCGCCTTGATGTTTAGTTCGGAAACGACAGCGGTGTTGTCCAGGATCACGCCAAGGGTTCTTAGCACTCGTGGGAGGAGGACACAATGGAGTGTGTCAACCGTGATGGCGAGATCATGGAACGGGCAGTCCTTCCCCGGGAGGAAGAGTCAGCTCGTTCGCGATGTGAGCGGTGAGGGTGGCTGATGCAGTCATGCCACACGAGTATGGTGCTGCAACATGCAGAGAGAGTGACCATCACAAGCCACCTGTCTATCACAGGAGGGGGAAAGAGAGGAAGATTTGGCCCGAGCAATCTGTGGTGTCGTTGCATAGCAATGATAGGAGAGACCATGTGAGGATAGTGAGAGCCAAGTGATTTTGGTGTACATAGTGCTAGAAGTAGGAGAGGGCCTAGAAGGCAGGAGCGCCTGGGGGAGACGAGTGGTGAGAGCACGTGGTTGCGGAGACAAGATTCTCGCCACGCCACCTTCGGTAGGAGCGACTGTCAGTAACGCAATCCAAGCGTGAGCCGCGCGGAGTATGGCCCAGCTCGAGAGAGGGTGGAGAGGGGAGGATACTGATGGTTCAACAGACAAAGGAGCGATAGGCAGAAGGAGAGAGCAGAGGGAGATAAGTTAGCTTTAGGCAGTGCGGAGCGCCTCCGTGACAAGAGAAGAAAGCAGTCTCAGTTGAATGACTAGTCTTGAAACCTGACTGATTTGGATCGAGAGAAGGTCATTCTGGAGAGATAGCAGGAGAGCTGCAAGGACGCACGTCAAGTTTTGGAGAGAAAAGAAGAAGGATACTGGAGTTGTAGTTGTTTGAGCATCGGAGGGATCGTGTAGGTTTTTTCAAGAAGGGTCAACTCTCGCTCTCTGAAGACGGAAGGGACGGGGTAGCCAGCGTCACAGAGATGAGGTTGATGAGGCGAGGTGGAGGTAAGGAGAAGGTCTTCCGGAATGTCTGGAGAAAGAAGGAGGATAGGGTGTCAAGCGGGCAGGTGTTGGGCGGCCGGCCGTCACAGACGCCGAGATTTCATCGGAGAGAGAGGGAAGAAAGAGGTTCAAAGACACAGTCTTTTGTGGTAGCTGCCACAGGCAGTCATAGGAGCTCAGACAACATTCAGCATGCTATTGCCTGTCTGCTGTCTACAGCGTATATTTTGCAGATGTTCTATGCGCTAGCTTGCATCTGGAAACATTGTGGATTTCTACCTCCAACCGCTTGCCAGTAGCAAACGAGATCGGGAAATATCCTGGCCTCATGTTCCTTAGCCCCTCCAAGACCCGTGTCTTATTGTCCAAATAGTCGTTGACGAAAAAGTTCACTCAGCCATGCGATACTGTTCTAAGGCCAGTCGGCAAGAGACGGGGGGAGGAGGGCGGAGGGCTGCCAGAGTAGATACCGTGCCTATGTTCCTCTCCAACGGTGCAGTAATACCTGCTATGTTCTACCTCCAACGTGCAGTATAACCCTGTTGTTCCTAGCCCAACGGTCGGTGCACAGTAATACCTGCTATGTTGCCTACCTCCAACGGTGCATAATACCGCCTATAGTTCCGCA
>NC_036840.1:7207935-7217069 GCF_002910315.2 Salvelinus sp. IW2-2015 | reverse complement strand
CGCCCACACAATTACACACACAAACACAAGAGTGAAGAGGGAGAGATCACTGGGGGAGTGGCGGCAGGTTAGGGAGACACATGATTGGAAGTAGAGGGCGTGGCAGGAGCAGATGTAACAAATTCAACAAGTTCTTATATTCATGGGGACATACTAAAAACATGAACAATAACATACAATGGGAAAACAACAGAAAAACCAACATTTTTACTCAGGAATATGGAATTGTGGATATTGCTGTTCTGACTTCGATGCAGGGGTTTGTTTGCTGCCGATCAATACCGTTTGAAGGCCAACATCTCTAATACAATACTCTGAAAGTTCATGTGCAGATATGTATTCTGAGCTTCTGGCCGAGGCTTTTTTTCAGAATCGACCCACAATCCAGGATCCCAAGGTTCACCATTTGCACAATCCTTTGTTCTGATAGGAAGAGAAAGAAAGAGAGAAAACATAGAGAAAGAGAGAGAGATAGAGAGATATATTTTTCAGCAGCAAAGTCAAACACGGTAGAAAGGCTCCAGTGTACACCAACAGGGCCTTTATCATGTAACCTTCTTCCCCAGAACAGAGGATCTCATAGGGAATTGGAAGACTTTCATGGTAAAAAGTCACCTCTCATAGTGGGAAAACGCACCTGAGTTTGGGGAACTCAGGTGAGGAGAAACATCACACTAATGTACACACCTCCTGCTGGTCTGAGCATGCTACAGTCGATGCACCTTCTGCATGCTATCTGAATATGGAAATAGCATTTTACCAGTCAAACAGATTACCGTAGATATTGGCCATTGTAGAGCCTACTAGCGGTTGTTGTCCTCTCCCTCCCACCATTTCCTGCTTCTCAACCTCTGCTACTTCTCCAACGGTGCAGTAATACCTGCTATGTTCCTAGCTCCAACGGTGCAGTAATACCTGCTATGTTTCTACCTCCAACAGTGCAGTAATACCTGCTATGTTCCTAGCTCCAACGGTGCAGTAATACCTGCTATGTTCCTACCTCCAACGGTGCAGTAATACCTGCTATGTTCCTAGCTCCAACGGTGCGGTCATATATAACAATACATAACAATACACACAAATCCCCAAAATAAAAAGAAAGGAATTAAGAAATATCAAGTAATGTCAGAGTCCGGAATATATATGTATAGGATGGTGTGTATAGACATTTATGGACAGTATATGAATAGAAAAGGTGTGTACAGCAGTAGTTATGTAGGATGAGCCTTGACTAGAATACAGTTTGTACATATGAAGTGGGTAAAACTGYATGTAAACATGAATAAAGTGGCCAGTGTTCAATGACTATGTACACAGGGCAGCAGTCTCTAAGGTTCAGGGTTGAGTACCGGGCGATAGCAGGCTAGTAACAGCGACTAAAGTTCAGGGCAGGGTACTGGGTGGAGGCCGGCTAGTGGTGACTGTTGAACAGTCTGATAAGATCACATCAAAGTCAGCAGAGCAATAGACTGGTGTGTATGTGGCATGCCTACTGACAAACGCTGCAACTGCATTTGTTGGGGATGAGAGTCCCTGTATGCAGGTCTCATCTGTCTTACCATACTCACCACCTCCCTAACAGCCTCATCCCTCAGCCTCAAATCCCATAAGCACCATCTGTTGTCCCGTCTCCCAAAAACTCCATTAGCAATGCCATCTATTAGCCACAGAACTGGCCACGGGGAGAAATTTGGTTTGGCTGGCAGTGTGACTGGGCCCTATGGGCTAGTGATGAGAGGGCAGGGATGGAGGGATAAATAGAGAAGATGAATGGACAGGAACAGGATCAGTGACAGAATCATCAACAACCCCCAGGGCGCAAATTACCACAGCCCTCCATCCCTCCAGCCCTCCATCCCACCAGCCCTCCATCCCACCAGTCCTCCATCCCACCAGTCCTCCATCCATTTTCTTCTCTTTTCCTCTCATGTCTCTCTTATCTCCATCCTCTCCATCCCTTTCCCTGACAGATCTACACAATCAAATTGCATACAGGGGAATCATGTGTAACATCCATATCGCAGAAGCATATATTTCTAAATATGTTAAGTAAGTATTCTGACCCTTTAAAAAAAAAWAAWTMTTGACTAAAATGACATACCCAAATCTAACTGCCTGTAGCTCAGGACATGAAGCAAGGATATGTATATTCTTGATASCATTTCAAAGGAAACACACAAACACTAGTTTGTGGAAATGTGAAATGAATGTAGAACAATATAACACATTAGATCTGGTAAAAGATAATACAAAGAAAAAAACATGCCTTTTTTTTGTATTTTGTTCCGTAATATTCACCTTGTGAAGTGAAAGAAATGCCATAATGTATTATTCTAGCCCAGCGCAATTTAGATTTTGGCCACTAGATGGCAGCAGGTTTTAGACTTGATCCAATGAACCATTGCATTTCGTGTCAAAATGTTGTTGCAATTAAGACTGCACAATGTGCCTAATGGTTAATTAATAACTTTTCAAGTTCATAACTGTGGTAGCTCTCCTCAAACAATAGCAAGGCATTCTTCACTGTAAATAGCTACTGTAAATTGACAGCGCATTTAGATTAACAATAATTGAAGCTTTTGCCAATATAATATGTCTATGTCTGGGAATTTCTTGTTACTTACAACTCATGCTATGGATTAGCCTATGTTAGCTCAACCGTCGAGGACCCACCAATCCTTACAGTTCATTCTCTTCCTTTTCGCATTTTCGTCTCTTACTCTCCCATGCTTCTTATACCAACTCTTTATAATTATCCCTCTTCTGTTTTTCTTTCTATCTCCTCTCCGCCATCTTATCATGTAATTACTTTCAGTTAATTCTCGATTAGTATAGGTACATGCTTCTGTCTTCGAGACACTATGATCTCTGTACGCAGGTCTACATGTTTCATCCTTTACTTTTCGTGTTTATCATATACCTAAGCTTGCTTTTAATTATCCGCTTCTTCTTCTATTTTTCCTCATCCTCCTCCCTCCCTCCGTAGATCTATCTCTTGCACGTGAGTGAATTAGGTGTGGAAGTAATGGGCTGTCTCCTCTACAGTGATAGAGCTCTACCCAGCAGACATCCTCCAGGCTTTACAATAACACCTGTACAACACAGCATAAACAACAACAGCAGCACATCCCTTCACTGGCCTACGACACACAGCCATGCAGATAAAGGAATGCAATGGATATACAAAGCAGTGTTGTCTGTCACTCTGACTTACTGACTGACTTACTGGCTGATCGCTGAATTAATGAATGGATGAATGATGGATGGGATGGACGGACGGATGGATGGATGAATGACAAATGGAGGTGTACAGTATTAATGAATATGGAAGCGGATGTGTTCATATCATGAATGAGTAAAATAATGACTGCTTCTCAGCTACTTTTAACACATTGTGATGGTCACAATGTTTACTGCTGTCATCTAATCTATATAGTAGTTTTAAGTTTTATCCTGATTCCTTTCGAAGGCTACTACGGTGGACTGATAAGATATTCTAACAGAATGAGGCTCAGTGACAGTGTTCCTGTCTTCTACTGTCATGCAGCCTGTTCCTCCATATCACAGGAGATGACAACCTTGTGGGCAGGCAGGCGGCTGGCAGGTGTGTGTGTGTGTGTGTTGGTGTGTGTTGTGTGTGTGTGTGTGTGTGGTGTGTTGTGTGTGTGTGTTGGTGTGTGTGTTGTGTGTTGTGTGTGTGTGTGTTGTGTGTGTGTGTGTTGTGTGGTGTGTAGTGTGCCAATGAGTGTGTATGTCCATACTGAAAATATGTTGTTGACAGCGCCGTCGAGGCCCATCCCATTCCTCAGCATGAGAACAAAACAAATAATTCTGACGCATGAACCACTGGAGCCTGCTGTCGCTCTTTCCCCACTGGCAATCCATTGCGCTCGCTAGTAGGACGTATCACAACAAATATCCATTCATCAATTCAATCACTCACTCCAGCAGCCAGGCCAATCAGTCAAACAAACTAAAAATACCCACCGGTGTAATCCCAACTCACACAATGGTTAACTCAGCAAAAAGAAGGGATATTAAAAATCAATCCACCAATCAATTATTAATCAGTCATTCAATCAATATAGCAACTAGAATCAAACAATGGAAGTGCTCAGGTGTGAGGACACGAGGGGAATCAACTGGAAGGTAACTACTCAGCCCACAGTGCCCTACAGCTTACTTGTGCCCTGCAGCAGCTCACTGTCACTCTCTTGTTGTTCTCACTTATGGAAAAAATGATTTCACAATGTGACATTTTCAGATGTTTTGCACATGTAAATGTTTTGGAACACTTCATGTGATGATATTTCACATGAAGTTTCACATGTGAATTCAAAGTTTTACCATGATGCCTGCAAACAAAAATGTGCTGTTAGGATGTGCCAGAATTCTAATGCAGATGTCTATGTTTTAAGTTAAAAATAAGTAAAGCACTCAATAATCCATGCCTTTCTAGGTAAGTTCCATAAAGATCCGAAGAGATACTGTTATGAAAAGTATCTAACGTAATTTTTTTGTGTATCTGTGCATTACTTTACTATTTCTATTTTTGACAACTTTCTACTTTTACTTCCTACTACGATTCCGAAAGAAATAATTACTTTTAAACTCCATACATTCCCCGTGACACCCAAAGTACTTACATTTTGAATGCTTAGCAGCACAGGACATTTCAGAATTCACACCTTTTACCTAGGAACATCTGGTCAATCCCCTGCTGCCTCTGATCTGGTGAGCCTCACCAAATAGCGAAACACTTAATTTGTTAACGAGTGTTGCAGTGTTGGCGTTTGCACTGGCTATCCAGTAAATAATATATATTTTAATTAAATGGTGCCGTGTGGTTTGCTTAATACAAGGAATTTGAAATTGTTATACTTTTACTTTTGACACATAATTATATTTGATCAATTACATTTACTTTTGACACTTAAGTATATTTAAAACCAAATAATTTTTTACTTTTACTCAAGTGGTATTTTACTGGGTGACTTTCACTTTTACTTGAGCCATTTTCTTTTAAGGTGTCTTTACTTTTACTCAAGTAGAATTTTACTGGGTGACTTTCACTTTTACTTGAGCCATTTTCTTTTAAGGTGTCTTTACTTTTACTCAAGTATGACAATTGGGTACTTTTTCCACCACTGCTCACAAAGTTGTGTGCGGCGCTAGAAAGTTGTCTGTCAGTAATATTACAATGTAAACATACTTTTAATCCGTCTGCCTGCATTTTTCAAGACACGGCATATGGGCTGRACGATTCCCTTCTCATCACTCATCTTGAAAAMACGTTTATACGGATTTCGTATAAAAAAAACTCAATCAATCAATCCGCCATGATTAACACAATGGAAAAATCGAATKATTTATTATTTCAATATCGAAATAGCATGGGCGACTGAGAAAAACWAATTGGTACAATTTAAGGCAAACACTAATACAGACACTAAGGACGGGGGTGTCAGCATGCGGGTCTGGGCAGATGAGATGTAGKCATTGTTTGTGTGCGTCTGTACTATAACTTATTGTTTGAATGTATAATACGTTTGTATCTGGAGTGGAAAAAATTCTTWAAGTTTTCAACTTACATATTTGACACACCTTGGCATATATGAAAGTATTGTGCATGTACAGTGAGTGTACAAAACCTCAGGAACACCTGCTCTTTCCATGACATAAACTGTTCAGGTGAATCCAGGTGGAAGCYATGATCCCTTTATGATGTCACCTAAATCCACTTCAATCAGTGTAGATGAAGGGGAGGAGACAGGTTAAAGAAKGATTTTTAAGCCTTGACACAATTGAGGCATGGATTGGGTATGTRTGCCATTCAGAGGKTRAATGGGCAAGACAAAATATTTAAGTGCCTTTGAACGGGGTATGGTAGTAGGTGCCAGGCGCACCGGTTTTGATGTGTCAACAACTGCAACGCTGCTGGGTTTTTCACGCTCAACAGTTTCCTGTGTGTATCAAGAATAGTCCACCACCCAAAGGACATCCAGCCAACTTGACACAATTGTGGGAAGCATTGGGCCAGCATCCCCGTGGAACGCTTTTTGACACCTTGTAGAGTCCATGCCCCGATGCATTGATGCTGTTCTGAGGGGCAAAAGGGGTTGCAACTAAATATTAGGAAGGTGTTCCCAATGTTTTGTACACTCGGTGTATGTTGATACAGTAATTGTCCTCACCTGGGATTTGATTCGTTGCATTACAATCTTCCTGCTACGCCAACATGTCTGTGTAATTGAGTGGTTTCATGTGTATTCGCACATTTTGTACTTCAAAGTAAATCTCAGCTTTGTATAATACACTCAAGAAAAACGATTTTATTTATCATAGTGATTCAGGAGTAACATTAAAACATAATAATATGCCCCATTAACCACTAGGCGTCAGGTAGCCTAGTGGTTAGAGAGTTGGGCGGCAGGTAGCCTAGTGGTTAGAGAGTTGGGCGGCAGGTAGCCTAGTGGTTAGAGAGTTGGGCCAGTAACTGAAAGGTTGCTGTTTCGAATCCCTGAGCTGACAAACATCTATCGTTCTGAGCAACCGGTGTTCCCCGGGCACTGAAGATGTCGATTAAGGCAACCCCCCGCACCTGTCTGATTCATAGAGTTTGGGTTAAATGCAGGAAGATACATTTCAGTTGAAGGCATTCAACTGACTAGGTATCTYTTCTTCYCAACACCATTRGACACCTATTCAGAACACCCTCAAATTGCTGAAAAAAAGTAAATAGAATCAATGATGAGAGAATAGTSAGATTAACTGCTAACTAAAGCACTGCAGAAAGCACACTTTTGCTAAGTGCAGTGATGTATTATAGGTAATGAATGTGTAGGGGACTTCTGAGCATGCTACAGACTTTACGGTGCAGCAGATAGAGCAGCGTACCCCAAATCCAGAGGTTATGTGTTCAAACCCAGGTGCGATCATATCATATTGTCATTGATTAAAGATTTKKACACTATTTTAGCTGAACAGCAGACTACTTGCTGTGAAAATCTTCAAATGTGAAAATCGAACTCAATGTGGAATTGCCTTTTCACAGTCGTGTGTAGTTTCATGGTATCACAAGTTGAACTTTTCCATTTATTTCACCCTAAGATCATGTTTTCACTTTTTGGACTTCTTCACTCTCTCCTTCACTGAAATTCTAATCACTCTAGAGTATGACCTCTCAGACATATTGATAAACAAGTGGTCCTTTCAGAGGTTTTTATCGTTGCCATTCCACATCACTCTCAGTAGAACCTTTTAAGTGTCCTGCCAGAGCATCTGACTTGCCACACAGTGTGACTTCAAATAGAACACAGGATGAAAGATCTGACTGCTCTGAATGCCTGCTCTTCTCCGGGACTCTGTCTGTGGCTTTTGATTTAGTAAAGTCACCTTGTTCTATCCTAAAGCCTTTTTTTTTGTATTTGACAGATTTTTTATGTCTAAACCAGCCACGGCAGTGCTAGATGTCTTTTTGAAGCATGTTAGACATAGAGAGACTCAATGATTAATCAATCCTGGCAATACCAATGTGAAAAACTCAGTCTAACTTCCTATTCAAAACTGATATTGACTTTGCTGACTTTGTCATCTAACACTCACAGAGACAGGTGGAATCAGAACACCATTTGCTCATTAATCAAAGGATGTGACTTCTACTACATAATGCCCGGGATGTAGCCTTGGGGGTCGGTGCAGAGGGGTCGATCCTCCTTGTTTAAACCATTACTTAATACTCTATTTGCTTTGTTGTTTCCTTGATTGATAGGGATTATTCCCTCTTGCATCTAGGATATATATTTTTTAAATCTCCTCTCCTCTCTGTCTCTCTCTTCTCTCTTACTCTCTCTCTGCTGACATTCACTCATACAATAGGAAGTGTACTTTGAAGTATATGAGGAAGTAATTGTTACATGCCACGAAACTACATGCAGAAAGAAAACAGATGACCGTGGAACACCCTCAAAATAACACCCTCAATCCATTTCACTTGTGTTTTAACCGTACGTTAAATATGTTGGAAAGTCAATCTTTCCAGCCCGTCTTTTACACCAAGCAAAGAACCAAATAGAATATCTATGCTCAACAGTTTCACGCTCAAAATAACACCTGTATCTCTCTGATTATGGAATCCATGGACCATTGTTTTACGAAGGATCTTCTGAACATATCCAAGGAACCCTTCGAACAAGAAGTCACTTCAGACTGAGTTAACCCCCTTGATGTTTCATAATTAACAAGACCACATATGACTCGCAGATTCAAATAACCGCTAGTCTGGGAAACGACAGAAAAACAGGACAGTAGAAGAAGATAAAGAGGAAGAGAAAACAGAAGTTGATTGGCAGTATCGATGTGTCGCCTCAACGCGAGGATCAACAGGACTTTTCTATGGAATTAGAGGCGATTAAACGTAGTGATTTGAATAAATAACAATTTAATGTGATTCCTATTCAAAGTGCTGGGCTGCTGAGGATGAGATTGACACAGAGCATTCATTGCCATTGGGGAACGGCTAGGTATTAGCACCAGATGAATGCTTTAATGACAAATGTTGCAGAAAAGACGGCGCGGCGGGCTGTCAAAACGATACGGAACTCCTTTGAGTTTTTCTGTGTGTGTGTGGTGTGTGTGTGTGTGTGTGTGTGTGTTGTGTTGTGTGTGTGTGGTGTGTGTGTGTGTGTGTGTGTGTGTGTGTGGTTGTGTGTTGTGTGTGTGTGTTGAATGCGTACGTGCATGCATGTGAACGTTGTGTGTGTGGACGTGTGCGAGCTTGTGTGCATGTGAGTGTGTGTATCCACAGCTTATTTGTATTTTCCTGTGTGCGTACACACTATCCCAGCGTAAAAAACATAATTTATATCTGAGACTAATGACTAGTAATAACACCTGTGGAGAAAACTGCTTCCTTTAAATCGGTAAACCCCCGTAACAGCGGGCTTAGCACCGTCGTTCCTCTTAGCGGGTTCTTTTACACGGCTAATGCTTTATTAACTCTGCATCACATGCTGAACACGTAGAAATGTGTCTGCTGGCCGCATCTCAAATGGCACCCTATTTACCGTAGGGCAATATATAATGGAATCTATAGGGAGTAGGGTGCCATTTGAGACACACCCCTACTCGTTATA
>NC_036840.1:7188413-7203378 GCF_002910315.2 Salvelinus sp. IW2-2015 | reverse complement strand
GTGTAGTTTCATGTTATCACATTAATTTCACATGTTTTTCCCGTATGGATCGATCTCTCTCTCTCTCTTGCATGGGAACATGTTTACTTTGCCAAAGCAAGTGAAATAGATAATTAACAAAAGTGAAATAAACAATCAGAAATTAACAGTTAACATTACACGTCATAGTATGGCTATATACGGTGTTATAACAATGTGCAAATAGTTAAAGTACAAAAGGAAAATATATAAATGTAAATATGGGTTGTATTTACAATGGTGTTTGTCTTCACTGGTTGCCTTTTCTTGTGGAAACAGGTCACAATATTGTTGCAGTGACGGCACACTGTGGTATTTCACCCAGTAGATATGGGTTTTGTTTTTTGAATTAGTTGTGTGTTCATTCGGTAATCTGAGGGAAATATGTTTCTCTAATATGGTTATACATTTGGCAGGAGGTTAGGAAGTGCAGCTTAGTTTTCCACCTCATTTTGTGGGCAGTGTGCACATAGCCTGTCTTCTCTTGAGAGCCAGGTCTGCCTACGGCGGCGAGAGAGAGATTATTCTACAATGTAGAAAATAGTCAAAATATAGAAACATCCTGGAATGAGTAGGTGTGTCCAAACTTTTGACTGGTATTTGCTTAATTAATTAGATTTATTAATGGTTGTCACGATCGTCTATGGGTGGTGAAGAGAGACCAAGGCGCAAGCGTGTGCAAAATACATTCTCTTTTTATTTAGAGAAGGGAAAAACACGAAACGAACACTGAATACAAACTAAACAAACAACAAACGGACAGTGAAGCTAACGACGTAAGTGCATAGACAAGCAACAAACGTACAACATAGACAATTACCCACAAAAACCCAACTGCTATGGCTGCCTTAAATATGGCTCTCAATCAGAGACAATAAACCACAGCTGCCTCTAATTGAGAACCAATCTAGGCAGCCATAGACATACAAACACCTAGACAAGCACTGACCCATTAAACGTACAAACCCTAGACAAACAAAACACATACATTCCCATGTCACACCATGACCTAACAAAAATAATAATGAAAACAAAGATAACTAAGGCCAGGTGTGACAATGGTGTTTCTATTCCATGAAAAACACAAAACCCTCTGGGTAAATTCAGACCCGTTTTCGATCTTGGAGCGCACACTGGACATTCGGGCCGAGGCAGTCAAGCACCCAAGCTAACGTTGGCTAGCTTGCTAGCTACTTCCAGACAAATGAGACCACTCTGACCATTTTACTCACCCTAGCAGAGGTGGTTAGCAGTTTTTGTGGGCCAGGTCTGGGCAGAATCTATACAGAAGATCTAGGGGCTGTTGTAGGCCCTCTTTGGTTGGGAATGAAGCACCAGATCATCACAAACAGTAAAGATTTGACTTCAGATTCTTCTCCTCTCCCTCTGCCTCCCTCCCTCCCACTCACTCTTTCCTCCTCCCCTCTCTGTTTGATTTACTGGTTACTGTCCATAAAACTGTCCATAACAGAGCGATATCATGAAGCCACAAAACAATATGCTGCATGTTTTGAATAAAAGGCTGTGGAGAAATAAAGTTATGTGTGGCAGAGAAAGAATGGAAGATGTGGAAAGAAGAGCGGACGGCCAATATGAAATTTCTCTCAGTTTGCTCGGAGAAGTGGGGAATTCTGACTTTCTGTGTGGCTCTCTGGAGAGATGGAGTGAGAGATGGAGAGATGGAAAGAGAGGGAGTGAGGAGAAAGAACGAGGGGGAGATAGAGAGAGGGGGGAGGGTTATTTACATTGATGTGTGAGGAGAAGGTGAAAATCTTCTAGAAGAGACAGATTTAAAGAGACCGGATGTAATGGTCAGACAGTATACCGACTACAGGCATTGGCTGTAGTAGGCATGCATACACACACAGTACCCATTTCTCCATCTCCCCTTCATTTACATGTTTTGGAAATTCATGATACTTTCGCTTCCGTTTTGTACCATCCATAACAAAATGAAATCCATCTCTTTTTTGGACTTCTTCACTCTCTCCTTCACTGAAATCTCTAATCACTCTAGAGTATGACCTCTCAGACATATTGATAACAAGTGGTCCTTCAGAGGTTTTTATCGTTGCCATTCCACATCACTCTCAGTAGAACCTTTTAAGTGTCCTGCCAGAGCATCTGACTTGCCACCACAGTGTGACCTTCAAATAGAACACAGGATGAAAGATCTGACTGCTCTGAATGCCTGCTCTTCTCCGGGACTCTGTCTGTGGCTTTGATTAGTAAAACTTCCAGCACCTGTGCGGCATCTTAATGGCTTTCTGCGGTAATGAACTAAAGCATGGTGAAAGCACATGAATGGGACAGAGATGCAGGGGAGGAATGTCAATGGCTTGCATATTTGTTTTTCATACATTTCTAATTCTTCCGGCCGCACTCATCATGCATATTTTGTGCTTCAAATGAAGCAATAGGACATTTTGCATTTTAATGATTGCTTTTCCATCTGTGATGGTTGGTTTGTCAGGTATGTGTGCCTAGCATCCTACACATGTGATAGTGAAAGCATGGTGGTGGTGGTGGTGGTGGTGTGTGTGTGTGTGTGTGTCTCCCTGTTAGCCGTAGCTTAGCGTTAGCGTGGCTAGAACCTGGACATGGGTTTAGAGAAGCGCTGAAGCCATTAAGGCAGAATATTCAGCATTGTCACAGCTAGTCCGGTGTGTAACACACTCACAAAAGTGTCACCTCAGACAGCGTGTACAGGCAGAAAGCTAAATGTGAACATAGAGACGCACAGCATTCAAGCAAGGACGCTAGGCTAATTGCCATTCCCATTCAGTTTTTTTTGCAGTTGGCTGGCCAACAGGATGTGTAGCCTCGCCAATGTGCCCAAAATAGTAGGCATCTGATTGAAAAAGAGGGAAAAGGTTCATGTCCTTTTAAGTTACTTTGTGAATGCAGTGTGTCGGTAATAGCATTTTAGTCATTTAGCAGACGCTCTTATCCAGAGTGACTTACAGGGACAATTAGGGTTAAGTGCCTTGCTCAAAGTTACTTCACTTCCAAACTGGACCTGCTTTCTCATCCTAGTGTATTAGCCGTTACTAAGTTGCTATGGAAATGGCACTACAGCAGTGGCAAATGACATTTTAACAGGAATCCAAACGTTCTTCCTGTAACATGATTTCTGTCTATATATCTGTCGCCTTATCAAATATGGGATTTGTGTTTTCCTGAACTCAGAATGGAGTATATATTATCTCCCACATCACCAACAGCAGTCTTGCAGGTTCATGGACCTGTCTTCACTTGCTGTTCTCTTCATGGTTAGTTGGCTCTTTTCTCCAGTTTTGGGCCCGGAGGCAAGGAAAATGTAAACAGTTTTGACAAGGTTATCGCGCATCTCTCATGACAGTCGTCCCTCCATTCTGCACAACGTTTATGCAAACGTTTCCTCTCCCGCCGACGTGTCCCTGGCTTTTTAAGACCATCCGAGCAGGAGAGCGGAATATCAATTTCCGTCTCACGCTGGGCTAGGCCATTGTAATGCGAGGCGACATCTTGCGCCATCATTCAGATGCGTGCAAATCATTAGAAAGGATTGGTGGATAGAAGAGTCTTGGCAGATGAACAGATGGATCTTATTCAGGATGTATGACTTGATTCATGTTGCGCAACAACCCTGGGTAGGAAGCTCAGGGAACTGATGGTGGAAGAAGCAGCGAAGGGTTAATTTCCGAAAAACTATATCCACCAATTTTTCACATTTCAGTTTTTTCGTCATAAATGATTGCTTATGGGTACCTTCATGTGTGTGCAAAATATTGCTGTTCTCAGATTGTTTATTTACAGATTTGATTATTATTTTTTTAAACACTATGAACATTCTGTTCCATTCCCGATATATTATATCCATTGTTTAGCTCGAATGGAATGTTCATATCGTGTGTATTTGACTGTGATATATGGTTGTCTCACCTAACTATCTTAACATGAATGTACTTACTTTAAGTCACTCTGGATAAGAGCGTCTGCTAAATGACTCAAATGTAAGATGCAAATGTTTTATGTACAGGTCTGTCACGCCCTGACCTTAGTTATCTTTGTTTTCTTTATTATTTTGGTTAGGTCAGGGTGTGACATGGGGGATGTATGTGTTTTGTCTAGTCTAGGTGTTTGTATGTCTATGGTTGCCTAGATTGGTTCTCAATTAGAGGCAGCTGTTTATCGTTGTCTCTGATTGGGAACCATATTTAGGCAGCCATATTCCGTTGGGTATTTCGTGGGTTATTGTCTATGTATTGGTTGCTTGTGTCTGCACTTTATATATATAGCTTCACGTTCGTTTTGTTGTTTTGATTAGTTTGTTTAAGTGTTCTTCGTTTCGTTATTAATAAATAGAAGAATGTATTCGTATCACGCTGCGCCTTGGTCCTCCTCTCTTCATCCAAACGACGAATGTGACAAGGTCTCATATTCTTGTATGCACTTTGTTTTCAAACAAATATTAAATTGATGTCACAAATGTATACTTTGTACAGTTCTTTGTTAAAAATATAGTTGTGTTACATTTGACTGTGCAAAACCTAGCAGTAGTACTTGTTTCTCTGAGAATGAAGCAGGTACTGTATATAGCATTTTGAAAAAAATACATGATCATTTGTCTCTCTGAAATGAAACCATCAAGTGATAGATTTTAAACAGATACAGGTCTGTCATTGAACAACCCCATGCCATGATTAGATAGTTAAAAAACACACCCCTCTTTCATCCTTTCTTGAAAGAATAAAAGCTCATTTACCAGCATTGCTGAAAATGGGGTTTTGGAATCCAACTCTTCATATGGACAGAAAGAAAACAGGGCTTTTCAACTACAGTCCGTCAGGGCCCCCTCCGTCTGAGCAGACCACCCCCGGGCTACTAATTTATTAAGCCGCGTGCTAGCTAGTGGAGGCCTCCCTGCTCCATCTACGGCTGCCCCCTGGACACTATGATCACTTGGCTACATAGCTGATGCATGCTTGACTGTCCATTAATTCGGTACTCCATTCTGTTTATTTGTGTTTTATCTGTCGGCTCTGTGCTTAACTCAGGATCTGTGTGTAGTTAATCCGACCCTCTCTGCCTAGTCGTCGCCATTTTTACCTGTTTTGCTGTGTTAGACTAGCACCCTGTTATTGCTGCTGTTATCTTACCTGTTGTTTTGCTAGTCTCCAATCAAGACCTGCAATCACTTTATGCCTTATTGTTAGTCTCTCTCAATATCAATATGCCTTGCATACTGTTGTTCAGGCTAGTTATCATTATCATTGTTTTGGTTTGCAATGGACCCTGTTAGTTCACTCTCCGTACCTCTGACACCTCCTTTGTCCCACCCCCCCACACATGCGGTGACCTCACCATTGAGACCAGCATGTCCAGAGATACAACCTCTCTTATCATCCCCCAGTGCCTGGCTTGCCTCCGCTGTACCCACGCCCCACCATACCCCTGTCTCACATTATGCCCAGATCTATTCTACCACGCCCATAAATCTGCTCCTTTTATTCTTTGCCCAACGCTCTAGGCGACCAGTTTTGATAGCCTTTAGCCGCACCCTCATCCTACTACTCCTCTGTTCCCGGGTGATGTGGAGGTAAACCCAGGCCCTGCATGTCCCCAGTCACCCTCATTTGTTGACTTCTGTGATCGAAAAAGCCTTGGCCTCATGCATGTCAACATCAGAAGCCCTCCTCCCTAAGTTTGCCCTACTCACCGCTTTAGCACACTCTGCCAAACCCTGATGTCCTTGCCGTGTCCGAATCCTGGCTTAGGAAGGCCACCAAAAATTCTGAGATTTCCATACCCAACTATAACACTTTCCGTCAAGATAGAACTGCCAAAGGGGGAGGAGTTGCAATCTACTGCAGAGATAGCCTGCAAAGTTCTTTCATACTTTCCAGGTCTATGCCCAAACAGTTCGAACTTGTAATTTTTAAATTAATTCTCTCCAGAAATAAGTCTCTCACTGTTGCCGCCTGCTACCGACCCCCCTCAGCTCCCAGCTGTGCCCTGGACACCATCTGTGAATTTAGTCGCTCCCCATCTAGCTTCAGAGTTTGTTCTGTTAGGTGACCTAAACTGGATATGCTTAACACCCGGCAGTCCTACAATCCAAGCTTGATGCCCTCAATCTCACACAAATCATCAAGGAACCCACCAGGTACAACCCTAATCCGTAAACATGGGCACCCTAATAGACATTATCCTGACCAAACCTGCCCTCCAAATACACCTCTGCTGTCTTCAATCAAGATCTCAGCGATCACTGCCCTCGTTGCCTGTATCCGCCACGGTCCGCGGTCAAACGACCACCCCTCATCACTGTCAAACGCTCCCTAAAACACTTCTGCGAGCAGGCCTTTCTAATCGACTGGCCCCGGTACCCTGGAGGATATTTGACCTCATCCCGTCAGTTGAGGATGCCTGGTCATTCTTTAAATGTTACTTCCTCACCATATTACAAGCATGCTCCGTTCAAAAAATGCAAACCAAGAACAGATATAGCCCTTGGTTCAACTCCAGACCTGACTGCCCTCGACCAGCACAAAACATCCTTGGCGAACTGCAATAGCATCGAAGAGCCCCCGCGATATGCAACTGTTCAGGGAAGTCAGGAACCAATACACGCAGTCAGTCAGGAAAGCAAAGGCCAGCTTTTTCAAGCAGAAATTTGCATCCTGTAGCTCTAAACTCCAAAAAGTTCTGGGATACTGTAAAGTCCATGGAGAACAAGACCTGCCTCCCAGCTGCCCACTGCACTGAGGCTAGGTAACACGCTCACCACCGATAAATCCGTGATAATCGAAGACTTCAACAAGCATTTCTCAATGGCTGCCATGCCTTCCTCCTGGCGACTCCAACCTTGGCCAAGCCCCGCCCCCCCGCTGCTACTCGCCCAAGCCTCCCCAGCTTCTCCTTTACCAAATCCAGATAGCAGATGTTCTGAAAGAGCTGGAAAACCTGGACCCATACAAATCAGCTGGGCTGACCAATCTGGACCCCCTATTTCTGAAACTGTCCGCCGCCATTGTCGCACCCCCTATTACCAGCCGTTCAAACTCTCCTCGTATCATCTGAGGCCCCAAGGATTGGAAAGCTGCCGCGGTCATCCCCTCTTCAAAGGGAGACACCCTTGACCCAAACTGTTACAGACCTATATCCATCTGCCCTGCCTATCTAAGGTCTTCGAAAGCCAAGTCCAAAAAGATCACTGACCATCTTCGAATCCCACCGTACCTTCTACGCTGTGCAATCCGGTTTCCGAGCCGGTCACGGGTGCACCTCAGCCACGCTCAAGGTACTAAACGATATCATAACCGCCATCGATAAAAGACATTACTGTGCAGCGTCTTCATCGACCTGGCCAAGCTTTCGACTCTGTCAATCACCATATTCTTATCGGCAGACCTCAGTAGCCTCGGTTTTTCTAATGACTGCCTTGCCTGGTTCACCAACTACTTTGCAACAGAGTTCAGTGTGTCAAATCGGAGGCATGTTGTCCGGTCCTCTGGCAGTCTCTATGGGGGTACCAACAGGGTCAATTCTGGGCCGACTCTTTTCTCTGTATACATCAATGATTTGCTCTTGCTGCGGGCGATTTCCCTGATCCACCTCTACGCAGACGCCACCATTCTATATACTTTCCGGCCTCCTTGGACACTGTGCTATCTAACCTCCAAACGGAACTTCAATGCCATACAACACTCCTTCCGTGGCCTCCAACTGCTCTTAAACGCTAGTAAAACCAAATGCATGCTTTTCAACCGTTCGCTGCCTGCACCCGCACGCCCGACTAGCATCACCACCCTGGACGGTTCCGACTGATAGTATGTGGACATCTATAAGTACCTAGGTGTCTGGCTAGACTGCAAACTCTCCTTCCAGACTCAATCAAACATCTCCAATCCAAAAATCAAATCAAGAATCGGCTTTCTATTCCGCAACAAAGCCTCCTTCACTCACGCCGCCAATTACCCTAGTAAAACTGACTATCCTACCGATCCCGACTACGGCGATGTCATCTACAAAATAGCTTCCAATACTCTACTCAGCAAACTGGATGCAGTTTATCACAGTGCCATTCGTTTTGTTACTAAGCACCTTATACGACCCACCACTGCGACTGTATGCCCTAGTCGGCTGGCCCTCGCTACAATGTTCGTCGTCAGACCCACTGGCTCCAGGTCATCTACAAGGCTATGCTAGTAAAGTGCCGCCTTATCTCAGTTCATGGTCACGATGGCTACACCCACCCGCAGCACGCGCGCTCCAGCAGTGTATCTCACTGATCATCCTAAAGCCAAAACCTCATTGGACGCCTTTCCATTTCTTGCGCCTGCGACTGGAACGAATTGCAAAAATTCTGAAGTTGGAGACTTTTATCTCCCTCAACAACTTTAAAAATCTGCTATCGAGCAGCTAACCGATCGCTGCAGCTGTACATAGTCCACCTGTAAACTACCCACCCAATTACCTACCTCACCCCCATACTGCTTTTATTTATTTACTTTTCTGCTCTTTTGCACACCAGTATCTCTTCTTGCACATGATCATCTGATGATTTATCACTCCAGGTTAATCTGCTAAATTGTAATTATATCGATTATTGCCTACCTCATGCCTTTTGCACACATTGTATATAGATTCTTTTTTTTTTCTACCATGTTATTGACTTGTTTATTGTTACTCCATGTGTAACTCTGTGTTGTCTGTTCACCTGTATGCTTATCTTGGCCAGGTCGCAGTTGCAAATGAGAACTTGTTCTCAACTAGCCTACCTGGTTAAATAAGGTGAAATTTAAAAAAATAAAAATAAAATAAAAGGTCGTTTGGATTGCTGATTGTTCCTCTCCAAAGTTCAGTGTGACTTATTTAGTTTTAGTTGTTTTTTTGTTTGTTTATAGTGTGACCGATCAAGTAATAGTTAATCAAGACCAGTTACGTCCAATGACCTGTTTTCTCCTGGTCTAAAACAGGCCCTGGCTAACCAATGATGGTTACGGTGAAGGCCGTTGATGAAAGCCCGAAACATCAAGATTAGAATAGTTGCTTAAATAAAATAATATGTTTTTAACAGTGAGCGAGCGTTTCTCCTTCATCTTATCAAGAATGATTAAAAAGGTGCGTTGAGTGAAATGGAGTGAGTGTCCTGCCCAAATAACCACAGGGGTTTGACTAAAATCATTTACAGGACTGCATTAAACTGTAGACGTCATGACTTGGACCTTCACATTTTGTTTATCTACTCTTATACAGCCAGTTTCAATACTTCAGTGAGCATTGGGCACTTTCAGAAATGTTTAACTTTCCCATCAAATTTCTCCCCCCCCCCGCTCATATTTGAGCCTTCAAGGACCCCCCAACTACTCCTGTTCACTATTCTACCCCTCCAAGTATCACTACTGTTCCATGCCAAAGCAGAAATGAATGCCCTTCAAAAACATGCAGATGTATAACAGTTTGTAGCCTAATAAAATACGTGTAATAGATATGTTGGATACAGTATGTTCTCTCGCCGCTCTCTCACCCTCTCTTCCCTCTCATTCCTCCCTCTTGTCTGTCTCCCTCCTCCATAGCCCCCCCTCTATCTCTCCTGGCAGTGGGGGGTGAGTACACTGTGTCTCTGCCCTGTTTGAGGAACGTGCGATTCAGTAATGTCAGTGTGAACGGCACCCCAGCGCTCCCCTGAGGCAAACAGAAAACAGCAAACAGAGAGAGCAGAGGTGCCAATCAGCTACACACACACACACACACACACACACACACGCTGTTTACAAGTATACACACACAGTTACATACGCAAGGTCAAACACACCACACACACACACACACATCCTGAGATTGTCCAAACACTCATTAGCTCATCACACTAGCACTAGAAGATCTACTTTGAAGCAATTAATTTCAAAGTAATGAATACAGAGAAAAGAATAACAGGCAAGGCATTGCATCATATACACTACATGCTTGTCGATCTCATCCAAAAATTCCATGTGAGGTTGGCACTGATGTTGGATGATTAGGCCTGGCTCGTATTTGGCGTTCCAATTCATCCCAAAGGTGTTCGATGGGTTGAGGTCAGGGCTCTGTGCAGGCCAGTCAAGTTCTTCCACACCGATCTCGAAAACCATTTCGTATGGACCTCGCTTTTGTACATGGGGCCATTGTCATGCTGAAACAGGAAAAGGCCTTCCCCAAACTGTTATCACAAAGTTGGAAGCACAGAATCATCTGGAATGTAATTGTATACTGTAGCGTTAAGATTTCACTTCACTGAAACTAAGGGCCCGAACCATGAAAAAACAGCCCCAGACCATTATTCCTCCTACACCAAACTTAACAGTTGCACTATGCATTCGGGCAGGTAGCGTTTCTTTCATCTGCAAAACCCATATTCGTCCTACAGACTGCCCGATGGTGAAGCGTGATTCATCACTCCAGAGAATGCGTTTCCACAGCTCCAAGTCAATGGCGGTGAGCTTTACATCACTCCAACCGACGCTGGCATTGTGTATGGTGATCTTAGCTTTGTGTGCGCTGCTCGGACATGGAAACCCATTTCATGAAGCTGCCGATGAAACGTTCTTGTTGCTGACGGTTGCTTTCAGAGCAGTTTGGTAACATTGGTTACGTGGAGTGTTTGCAAACGTGCCACGCGCTTCAGCACTTCGACAGTCCCATTCTGGGAGCTTGTGTGGCCTGTCATTTGTGGGCTGAGCCGCTGTGTTCCTAGACCTTTCACTTCACAATAACAGCAACCTTACAGTTGACCCAGGGCATCTCTAGCGGGCAGAATTCTGACAAACTGACTTGTGTAAAGGTGCATCCATGCATGGTGCCACATTGAAAGTTCACTGAGCTCTTCGTTAAGGCCTTCTACTGCCAATGTTTGTCTATGGAGATTTGCATGGCTGGTGTGCTGATTTTATTACACTGTCAGCAAGCGGGTGTGGCGAAATAGCCGAATCAACTAATTTTGAAGGCTGTCCAATACCTTTGTAATATATAGTGTACAACTGATGTCTTAAAACAGACTTTCTTTTGAATGAGGGTGTCACGAATCCGCCGAAGCATGGTCCTCTTCCTGTTCGGCTGTGCGCTCGGCGGTCGTCGTCGCGGCCCTACCTAGCTAGCCACCGATCCCCGCTTTCTGTTTCATTTAGTGTGGTCTGATTAGTGCAACCCTGTTTTCTTGTTTGGGTTTGGTTTTGGGCTATTTGAAAACCGTGGCGTTGACCGACACTGTTGTTTGGGAATAAATATACATCCACGTATCAAACTACCCTGCTCTCTGCGCCTGACTCCTCCACCCACTACTTCTAGAAGTCCTGACAGAGGGTTTGTTTTTCAGCTCATTTAATCAGGGTGAGTTTCTAGCAGTAAATGTGACATGGGATGTCGGTGAACTGCTGCCAGCTCACAAATTCAATTACTCCACAAACATTTCCAMACTTCAAACATGGGCTGTTTTGGTGCAATTATCCCCCATCATTCATTTAGCTGGAGCCCATTTCTACTCAGTACTGTAACTCTCAATATTCCCACTTCTGAGACACACATTTGCATAACATGACGAGAAAAATAAGGAAAGTGTTCGTCAAACAAAAGATTACCTTGGACCAGGACCCTCTCGCAAGACAGAGTGATACATTTTCTTTATTCACTGTTTATTCGTTCATTTTTTGGGGTTCAACTCATAACATTTTCCCTTCCTCAGAAGCTCGCCCATGAATACCAAACTACGTTATGAAAGCATCTAAAAGTCACAGCCCATATTTTTCATAGTTTCTCTTATTGGGTTCAATGATAAAKAATTATTATTATTCCAGGCAGCAGTGGGAGCAGGAGGAGAAAACAAAAGACTTCTCCCACAGCTGCCATTTCCTTCCTCTTGTTAACCAAATTATGTTGTATGTTTTCTATGTTATTGCACATTATGTTCAAGGTTGGACAGAAATTACATTCCTGTGCTGAGAGAACTTTTCAACATGAAAGGTTTTCTTGTGCATCATTTAATTGATCAAATAAATATTGACGGACATTCTCATAATTCAAAGTAGGAATGTTATTTTCGTTTTTCCCCCGGAACCCAGGCAAACAGAACTGCCTAAGTCGTGTCAGTTGTCTAATACCTCATCTTCCTCTCCTTTCCTTAATGAAAAATATGTTCTGTCTGTTCTGGTAGAGACTGGTCTTAGAGAACACAGCTCTGCTTCTGTCCTGCTGAGTCCTGGCTCCTCGGGCCCTGCGGCTTCTGTTTCTGGCCCCCGGCCCAGCACCCCGCCGGTCCATGTTACACCCTTCCGCCTGTCCACYCCAGAGGTAGTCCCACCTTCCCTACCACACCGTAGGCCGTTTCCCGCCATGGAGGCAGTGTATGAGGGAACTCATTAGCCTATCCCGGCCATGAGCTTTTAATTCAACGCAGCCCAYCACCACACATTCRCTATCYACCCTGCCAATGAACAACAGAGTGGATTACGCAGTATAAACCAAAACACACTCATATACACCATGCACACACCCATGCACACATGCACGCACACATGCACGCACACATGCACGCACACATGCACGCACACATCCACAACAACAACAATCATCTTCATGGAACTGTTTTTCAGGCTGCTCAGGGAAAGTGTGAGTGAAAACAGTGGTGATTCACAGTTCACACCAGTAGTACGCACACTGCAACGCACGACATGCCGGGTGGACACAACATCCACAACATACAACATTCAAATCTTCCCATGGAACTGTTTTTTTTTTTTTTTTTTTTTTTTTTTTTTTTTTTTTTTTTTTTTTTTTTTTTTTTTTTTTTTTTTTTTTTTCAGGCTGCTCAGGGAAAGTGTGAGTGAAAAAGTGGTGATTCACAGTTCACACCAGTAGCGAAGAAGACGTCACCCTTGACTGTTTCATTAACTTCTTGCGTTGCCCCTGCAGTCTAGTGCAGTGCAGACACTTTCACACTCAACCTGTTAACTAAAGGGGTGGTTATAACCTCTGACAATTACGCACTCCCTCCCTCTCTCATCCCTCTCTCATCCCTCTCTCTCCCATCCCTCTCTCTCTCCCTCCTCTCCTCTCTCTCTCATCCCTCTCTCATCCCTCTCTCTCCCTCTCCCATCCCTCGTCTCCCCATCTCTCTCTCCCATCCTCGCTCTCCCATCCCTCTCTCTCCCATCCCTCCTCTCTCCTCTCTCCTGTGTGTTTGCGTTTACTGTATGCAGTCAGTGCCAGCAGCGCTGCTGAAATACCACTCCCATAGCTAACTGTCTGCCCGACAGGCACATCTGACCTCTGTCAGGAAGAGGAATCATGAATCAGAATTAAAAACAAGTGCTGCATTAGCATCTCCCAGTGTGCTTTACTGCTCAGTGCCCCACGCATAATAATGAAGAGGGGATAGATATACAGGTAATTGCCAAAATAAAGGAAACACCAACTTATTAAAGTGTCTGACTAGGGCATTGAGCCACCACGAAGCCAGAACAGCTTCAATGCACCTTGGCATAGATTCTACACGTTTCTGGAAGTCTATTGGAGGGATGCGAAATCATTCTTCCACAAGATATTCCATAATGTTGTTTTGTTGATGGTGGTGGATTTCTCCATAAGTGTCCAATTGGGTTGAGATCTGGTGACTGAGATGGCAATGGCATATGGTTTACATCGTTTTCATGCTCATCAAACCATTCAGTGACCACTCGTGACCTGTGGATGGGGGCATTTGTCCCTCCTATGGGGGCATACCCCAGCATGATGCCAGCAGCATACCACCCTGCATACCACTGCTGGCTTGCTTCTGAAGCTAAGCAGGGTTGGTCCTGGTCAGTCCCTGGATGGGAGACCAGATGCTGCTGGAAGTGGTGTTGGAGGGCCAGTAGGAGGCACTCTTTCCTCTGGTCTAAAAAATATCCCAATGCCCCAGGGCAGTGATTGGGAACACTGCCCTGTGTAGGGTGCCGTCTTTCGGATGGGACGTTAAACGGGTGTCCTGACTCTCTGAGGTCATTAAAGATCCCATGGCACTTAACGTAAGAGTAGGGGTGTTAACCCCGGTGTCCTGGCTAAATTCCCAATCTGGCCCTCAAACCATCATGGTCACCTAATAATCCCAGTTTACAATTGGCTCATTCATCCCCTCCTCTCCCCTGTAACTATTCCCCAGGTCGTTGCTGCAAATGAGAACGTGTTCTCAGTCAACTTACTGGTAAAATAACGGTAAAATAATGAATAAAAAACCACGGTAGCCAAAATAATGGCCTGCCCTGCATTTTTATACATGACCCTAAGCATGATGGGAGGTTAACTGCTTAATTAACTCAGGAACCACACCTGTGTGGAAGTACCTGCTTTTAATATAACTTGTATTCTTCAATTTACTCGAGCGTTTCCATTATTTTGGCAGTTACCTGTACGGTTATATTTAATTAAAGCATCAGCCCTCCGGCACAACAAAATCACAGCATCTATTAAGGCTGGATGTGCACAAGTCAATATGCTCAATCTGTGTTTCTCCCGCTGCTCAAGGTTTGTGCTGTGTGCATCTCACCAACTTTGATAACTCATCTATCTGTCCACGACACCTATTAGCCTGACATTGGGAGATGTTGAATGTGGTTTCATTAGAATATTGTCAGAATGTGATTAGGTAAACAAATAAAGACGTTTTCCCACATTTAACCCTTTCAACTTTCTCACCTCCTTCCTTCTGTCCAACTTTGTCTCCCTCCCTCTATCCCTCGCTCTATCCGTCGCTCTATCCCACCTGCATCCGTTCATTGCTATTCCCTCTATCCTGTGTGTTTTAAGGCAATCCATGGAGGAATTAAAAGTTCCCTTAAAAAAGTTGTTTTTTGTTATGTTTCACTTCCCTGAACCTTTCAAAACTCGCACTGGAATGATGGGATGCAGCAGGGCATACATAGCAGAATGGAATTAGGGAGGGATGGAGCAG
>NC_036840.1:7181015-7186302 GCF_002910315.2 Salvelinus sp. IW2-2015 | reverse complement strand
ACCAGAGGACCAGAAACAAAGGTGGATAGAGGGAGAGAGAAATGAATGGATGGAGGTGGGATATAGGGAGGGAGAGAAAGTTGGGCAGAAGGAAGGAGATGAGAAAGAGGGAAAGGGAGTGAGAGATAGAGGGAKAGAGAGGGRATATAAGGACAGAGGCAGAGAGGGAACCACCCTGGCAGCGCGTGGGTGAGGAGGACTCCACTGTGGGTGATGCGAGTCCACTGGAGCAGCTGTTCCACAGAGACCTGGTCAGAAACAGATAGAGTGTCCTACTGTAGGTCTGTCCTTGTCCTGGGCTTACCTGACTCGCCATTCCCCCTCTCTCCTCCCAGCCGTCCGGSTCCCCAGGCAAGCTCTAGCCAGAGAAGAGGATTCTCCCTATTTTGCTTGCCTGCTGTAGGCACACAGGTGCCAGTCCCTGCGGAATTGTTTGAAGGTAGCCTCCGTGTTTGGGGAAAAAGGACCTCTCCTCGTCGTTAAAATGTCATCCTCTTTCATTTTCAAAGGGGAAAATGGGACATCAATTGCCTTTCAGATMATTTTAGAGAGGGAGGGGGAGAGGGAGAGAGGGATTTAAGAAAGTGCCTATCAAAGTAGAGGTATTTGTGATGGACAAAACACCCCGTCTCTCCAATAGACACGAGAGAAATAAACGTGTGTTTTTAAGGGTAGTAATCACCTCAAAGGTTTGTGTGAGCCAGTTGAATGGAGGAGATTATGGTGATTAGCAGTGATTAGGGGATGACTAGACGTTTTGAGTTAGAGCCAGGCTGCTATTACCTCTCCTTGTTCTCTGATAAGCCGACAAGCCCAACTCAAACATTCCCTTTGTGGTGGAAGTCAGTTGCCTCTCGAGTCCCAAACTTTTCCTTTGTTCATGATCTACAACTACAGTACTGGATTTTTCAAGTTTCTTCTCTCATTTTAGTGAAACAGCTGTAAGACATTAGCAATACAATGTTGTGTTTTTGTGTGCATGTTGGACAGCCGTTACATACACTTAGCCAGCTTCCACAGAGACAACGATTTGAATGGAGGAACCTGAAAGACAGTCGGACAAATCAACCTGGCAACAAGTATAGTTAGAAAGACAGGAGTGAAGCGAGCGAGAGCGAGAGCGAGAGCGAGAGCGAGAGCGAGAACACAATCAGGGCAACGGGGGTGTAATCTGAAGAAGCTTGGGACAGAGCAGAGAGGCTTGTTTTGGTGTGTAGGCAACTCAACCCCTCAAGTTATGTCAAGTCATTACAGAATCCTCAAAATGAACTACAGCACACACACACAGATTCACAAACACACTCACACACACACACAGAGATCAAGGGAGTATTATTACTTTCAGATTACTCTGAAACCCCTGGAGGTGAACAGGGAGACTGTGTAGACTTTCCCTCCAGTGTAGCTGCAGGGTATAGGATAAGAATCCACAGATATGCATAGTACTGTTTGCATGATAATGTGGTCAATATGAGCCCTCCNAGGGTATAGGATAAGAATCCACAGATATGCATAGTACTGTTTGCATGATAATGTGGTCAATATGAGCCCTCCCAGTGTGTCAGTCTGCAGTAGCAGCCTGCAGTGTCTTAGTAGGGACGACCTCAGAACCCTCACGTATGGAATTCCACTAGGCCTCCTCCACGGTATAAAAAGAGGTGCGTCTCCRTGTCTGTTTATTATTGTGCCATCATATTGGTGGAGGAGCAATTGAGACTAATTTGTGAATATCTCCGGAATAAAAGAGAGGCAGCGATGTAACCCCCAATCCACCCCGGGCGATCTGCGAGCTGGTTCATTACGTGATTAGAATGCAGGTTGCCGTGCCGACGGGCYGGGCGGCGCTCCCTACACACTGGTGTTCTGTTTAATTGGATTAACTTAGACGGAATTAAGCTGGTACTCAGAGGGGGTCTCRCACGCATAAGTGTAAGCACAAACACACGCACATACACTGAGTATACCAAACATTAGGGACACCTTCCTGATTTTGAGTTGCACCTCCTTTTGCCCTCAGAACAGCCTCAATTCGTTGGGGGTACGGATTCTACAAGGTGTCGAAAGCGTTCCACAGGGATGCTGGTCCATGTTCAACTCCAATGCTTCCCACAGTTGTGTCAAGATGGCTGGATGTCCTTTGGGTGGTGGAACATTCTTCTTTAACCTGTCTCCTCCTGTTCATCTACACTGATTTGAAGTGAATTTGACAGGTGACATCAATAAGAGATCATAGCTTTCACCTGGATTCACCTGTCAGTCTGTCATGGAAAGAGCATGTTTTGTATTATACAGTATATTCACACAAAAACACATACAGTCAGACACACACACTAATATTGTGCTAAAGACTGCACACGATACGCACACACACACCTACTACACACACTGCAGGTAGAAACACACAGCAAGATAATTTGGTCCACCACCCACTGTTGAGCCCTGCTGCTGTTCTGATCACGGCCTTGAAACACATTCATTTCTGGACAAACTGTTCATTATAAGAGAGAGAGAGATCTGAGTCTCACGCTGTCTGTGCCTCTTTCTCTCTCTTTCTCTCTCTCACACCCTCTGTATCTCGCTCCGTGTCTATTTCTCTCTCACTATCTGCCCCTMTCTCTTTCTCCATCTTCCCCACTCGCTGTACCTCTCGCTATCTCTCTGTCTCTCTTTCTTGCTCAATTTAATACTTTTATTCTACAGAGGAGAGATTGCTGATTTTAAAACAGAGAGACAGAGACGTACAAAATGTGGCTCTGAACACTTGATGTGACTCATTTGATGTATAACCAATGGATACGGCTTTGTTCTCTTTGAATAAGCAGAAAAATATGCTGAACCAGTTTGATAAGGCTTGATTGACGKAATTCTAAACGAACATAATACATTATTGATGGCCTTTATTGATTTCCTTTAAACGCCTTTTCTCATGGGGTCTTATCTCGATGACACACGATAACAAACAGTATCAGCCCCCCTCCCCCCCGGGCGAGATGGAGCGCATTTATAGGCCTTGTGTGTGTGTGCGTGCGTGCGTGCGTGCGTGCGTCGGGTCGGTGGTTTTGTTTGCACCCCATCCTGATCTCCTCACCAACAGCACTCAATAGCCATCTCTGTTAAGAATTATTGAGTACTGTATCTTTAAGGGTTGGGACACCCAAGTATGATGTCATCTGTAGTCCTTAATGATCAATTTACAATAACTGTCTAGTATTATTTATTTTTAATGTTGTAGATTTATCCATGTCCAGCTTGCATTCTGCTTCACAGCATAGGCGGCAGGTAGCCTAGCAATCAGTGTTGGGCCAGTAACTGAAATGTCGCTAGTTCGAATCCCGAGGCCAACAATGTGAAAAATCTGCCGATGTGTCACGATCGTTATAAGGGAGTGGACCAATGCAGCGTGGTATGTTTCCATCCTTTTATTTGGAAGAGAAACTTAAAGAACAAAAACAATAAAGCGAACAAACGAAACGTGAAGCTCAGAGTAGTGCTCACAGGCAACTATACCTAGACAAGATCCCACAAAGCACAATGGGGAAATGGCTACCTAAATATGATCCCCAATCAGAGACAACGATAAACAGCTGCCTCTGATTGGGAACCATACCAGGCCAACATAGATATATAATTCCCCTAGATAACCCACCCTTAATCACACCCCGACCTAACCAACATAGAGAATAAACAGCTCTCTATGGTCAGGGCATGACACGATCTGCCTTTGAGGAAGGTACTTAACACTAATTGATCCAGGGCTTCCGTTGACTTGCCTAGTTAAATAAAAGGTCACATTTAAAAAAAAATATATAATAATAGTAATAATAATAATAATAATAATAATGGTTGACGCTGGCCGTGAACCCTCAGAGCGTGTCTCGGGGGTAGATGGGATTTGTGGAAAAACATATTTCAATTTCACACGTGTATAATACACACTATAATACACACTACGCGTGTGAAACAGGACAAATATAAGCACCACCAAATTAGGATTTATTATTATCATGACAGCATGGAGTCATCTAATGTGAGTTGTTTTGGCAGCTGTTTGCATGACATGTGCTATGTCCTTCTTTTCACCGCATACATAACAGCAAGAGGAGAACTATGGAATGCGCGTGTGTCTGTCTGTGTGTGTGTCTGCGTGCATGCATGGGTGCGTAGGTGCATATGTGCCAATCAAAACTCTATCGAATACCCTGTCATTGACCCACACTGGAATCCTGCCAGCTGCAACATAATGTATAAAGTATTGCCACATAGGATATTACTGTTGATATGGGGCGACCTCTGTCAATATAAGGTCACCTCTGGAAAACTCTATAGAGTGAGGTTTGACATGGAGTTCTGTTATAGGCAGTGACAGCTGACTGTGGGCATCTATACACATGTACACATGGGATATAAACACAAACTCATKAATAAATGACAGTGTTGACAGGACACAGCTCTGTGTAGGCCTACGTCAAGGCAGTGGACAGTGTAAAGAGTTTGACTGAACTGAGTGCTGCTGTGCTGTGTGGGCATTTGTCACTGTTTGATTGTGCGGCCAAGCTTTGTTCGACTGTTGGATTTGCATGTGCTACGCTTGGMGAGACTGGTATGGGAAACCAGGCTAGACTTAAACCAGGCTAGACTAGGTTGTGTTAGATAACCGTGGTCTACAATGAACCATATTAAAGTCTGGGCTTGCACTGCACTCAGAACTCTCCTCCTCTCTTCCTCCTCTCCTCCTCTCCTCTCCTCCTCTCCTCCCCTCCTCTCCTCCTCTGCTGCATTCTGCTTGCCTGGGGCCATCGTGACGCCCACTGCTTCTCCTCTCCTCTCCCATCCCTCCATCCCTCTGAGCAGAGGGACTCTTTTTGTGTGACTCACCTGCCTTATCACACAGCAGGGTTTTATTCATGTGAAGCTGGATCAGAAACGTCCAGGGATTCACCAACGCTTGTATTCTTTTATTTATTATGTGACATACTCAGTATTCAGTCTACAATGGATACAGGCTGGGTGAGGAATCTTGGTATCAGACCACACAGGTGTCCACACTTCAACTCAAATATTGCAAAACCATAGTGCTGCTATACCCATGGAGAAGGCAGGGAATATAAAAACGATTTCTGTGTGTGATGGTGTGTGTGTGTGTGTGTGTGTGTGTGTGTGTGTGTGTTGTGTGTGTGTGTGTGTGTGTGTGTGTGTGTGTGTGTGTGTGTTGGTGTGTGTGCATACGTGCGTGCGTATGTCAGTTTGTGTGTGTGCATGTCTGTTTGTGTGTGTGCATGGTGTGTGT
>NC_036840.1:7166937-7178229 GCF_002910315.2 Salvelinus sp. IW2-2015 | reverse complement strand
TCAGGGTTATACTGTCATGTTTTTGCTACCCATCCCTTTTTCTCTTCTTTTCACCATATAAAACATGCTCTCCTATAGAAAAGGCTAGAAGACGAGAGAGGGTTATACATAGATCTGGGAATAGTCTTCGAGTGACTCTGTAGCCTAAGAGAAAGACGAGGGGATATAGGGAGGGAGAGTGAATGAATGGAGGGACCTTTTAAACAGCTGTATAGCTGTACCCCCGAGGGCCAGTTGATATAATGAATTAAGTCTGAGGGTCCTACTAATCACACCAAACAACCCCGGTTGTTTGGATACTTTGGGTACCTGTTTGTGCTTGTTTGGGTACCGGTTGTGCTTTGGTTGGGGACCTGTTTGTGCTTATTGGGGTACCTGTTTGTGCCTGTTGGGGTTCCTGTTGTGCTTATTTGGGTACCTGTTTGTGCTTATTGGGTACCTGTTTTGCTTTTTGGGGTACCTACTTGGGTGCTTGTTTGGGGTACCTGCTTGGGTGCCTGTTGGGTTCCTGTTTGTGCCTGTTTGGGGTTCCTGTTTATGCCTGTTTGGGGTTCCTGTTTTGTGCCTGTTTGGGTACCTGTTTGTGCCTGTTTGTGGTACCTGTTTGTGCTTGTTCTGGGGTACCTGTTTGTGCTTGTTTGCGGGTACCTGTTTGTGCTTATTTGGGTACCTGTTTGTGCTTATTTGGGGTACCTGTTTGTGCTTATTTGGGTACCTGTTTTGCTTATTTGGGACTTGTTTGTGCTTATTTGGTACCTGTTTGTGCTTATTTGGGGTACCTGTTTTGTGGGTGTTGGTACCTGTTTGTGGTTGTTTGGGTACCTCTTTGTGGTTGTTTGGGGTACCTCTTTGTGGTTGTTTGGGGTTGTTTAGTAACCCCAAATAAGTTAGTAAGAAGTAGAAATTGGCCATTTGGACACAGATTTGGAGCTGTTGAAATAAAACCCTGCTGTGTGATAAGGACAGGTGAGTCACACAAAGATGTGTGTTTACTCCCAAACCCTGTGTTTTGGACCCCTGGGCCATATAATAAAATGCTTGCAATTCCAGCGAAGGAAACACACTCATGAAAAACCATGCCTCGTCAGTTTAGCTTGTTGTGGCGAGCAGCCCGAATTGTTTGAGTGTCATAGCCGTGACTAAGAGCAGTGCATCATTGGACGTGCAGGGAAGCGAAAAATAGAAAACAAACCACAAT
Source organism: Salvelinus sp. IW2-2015 (assembly GCF_002910315.2). Taxonomy (NCBI): domain Eukaryota; kingdom Metazoa; phylum Chordata; class Actinopteri; order Salmoniformes; family Salmonidae; genus Salvelinus; species Salvelinus sp. IW2-2015. The sequence continues at coordinate 7,177,031 of NC_036840.1, read as the reverse complement.
AGGCCAGTCGGTGTAACCACGGCAACGCCGGGTTAAAACATTACATGAACAGAGGACATTTTTTGACCTAAACCTTGTCATTTTGATCCTGTCTAAGAAACAGACCGAGGCACTAGCACTCAAGCAATTATACTTTTGTTTACTTTTTATCTTTGTTTTACAGAGCTTCATGACAAAAATCTATTTAATGTAATATTTAGAATGTGAAACTACATTTTTTAGAAACACTAAGGCTCTGGACCAGTCTGAAACCCCGTGGATGTGATCCCCTGTCCGTTTCACCGCAGTAGGCGCGAATGTTCCAAAATGAAATCAATTAGCGGGAAGACACTGTTCTCGAATGTGACGGCAAATGYGATTACGCGCATACTGCTTTATTATAAAGGTGTATTTTATGGTGAAAATGATTTGCCCCAAACTTGAAACTCACGTGCGGCTCAACACCAGTTATAAAGCAGATTATTTGGCCACTTTAGTTGTGAAACAAACCTTATAAAAATATATAGGCCTACGGCTAGGCTACATGAGGTGTGCGAATATGATTTGAAAATGTCGAGAGAAGAAAAGGTATGCGCTGGTTTCTGCCTCTACTCTAGCCTTCCTCCTGGTGCTGACTGCTCAAGCCATGAATGAACTACCCTGTCTGCCAGGATCATCCACAAACAACTTAATAMAAATATAAATACATTTATTGCATTTTTGTTGATGTTGTTGCTTAAAGTGCTTTGAGATTGTAATGAAAGCGCTATTTGTTAAATTATTATTTATACTGAGTGTACAAAATATTAAGAACACCTGCCCTTTCAATGACATCGACTGACCTGGTGAATCCAGGTGAAAGCTATGATTCCTCTTTGATGTCACTTGTTAAATCCACATCACATCAGTGCAGATGAAGGGGAGGAGACAGGTTCTAAAGAAGGATTTTTAAGCCTTGTGACAATTGAGACATGGATTGTGTATGTGTGCCATTCAAAGGGTGAATGGGCAACAAAAATGTAAGTGCCTTTGAACTGAGCATGGCAGTAGGTGCYAGGCGTGGGGCTGTYCTGGGACCGTATTACCGCCAGACTGGCGGTCACGAGTCACGATGGCAGTCAAAATCTACGTGACCGTTTAGTCACGGTAATTAGGCTTCTCCATGCTYTGATGCTGCTGATGGTCATTAGTAGCCTACCAAACTTGCTAACAGCCTGGTASTCAGCACTGCATTGTTCTTCTAATCACTCTGACATCAACGGAAATGTAATTGGAAATCTAATCAAACACTTCATGAGTGCCCATGAGCTCATGTTTAGCAAAATTTCTATAGGCTATGCAAATGCATGAGAAAACGTTTTGATGGCCTCTATTAAAAAGAGGAGGATCCCATTATCTTTCTAAAATGGCTAGGCTTATGACATTTTATTCATCAGTACCTTGATGAATAAAATGTGCTTTTTAGCTGAAATGTGATTCTTAGCTGAAATGCCTGTGAGAAAGACCCGTGAGCCATGTGATTGGGAGGTGCTTTGGAGCATGGCAGCCGGGAGAAGRGAACTATAATTAGCCTGTTATATTCAGCCCAAGGGCACAATGGCCACTTTGGCCGCAAAAGGCATGGATTTTTAAGGGGGAATTATGGCCACACAAGGGGGATGCCGACGGGAAATTCGAGGACTGGTGAATAATAATATAATAAAATGTTGCTGCTGGCCGTGGAACCCTCAGAAGCGTGGTCTCGGGGTAGATGGGATGTGGAAAAACATATTTCAATTGTCCACGGTGTATAATAACACTATAATACACCTACGCGTGTGAAACAGGACAATATAAGCACCACCAAAATTAGGATTTTATTATTATCATGGACAGTCGATTGTGTGTCATCTAAATGTGAGTGTTTTGGCAAGCTTTGTTTGCATTGACTTGTTGCTGATGTCCTTCTTGTTCACCGCATACATAACGCAGAGGAGAACTATGGATTAATGCGCGTGTGTCTGTCTGTGTGGTGTGCTGCTGTGCAATGCATGGATGTGCGTAGTGCATATGTGCCAATTCAAACTCTATCGAAGTACCCTGGTCATTGACCCACACTGGAACGTCCATGCAGTGCAACATAATGTATAAAGTATTGCCACATGGTATTACTGTTGATATGTGGGCGACCTCTGTCATATAAGGTTCACCTCTGGAAAACTCTATAGAGTGAGTGTTACATGGGAGTTCTGTTATAGGCAGTGACAGCTGACTGTGGGCATCTATAACATGTCACATGGGATATAAACACCAAACTCATGAATAAATGAAGTGTTTGACAGGACACAGCTCTGTCGTAGGCCTACGGGTCAGCAGTGGACAGTGTAAAGAGATTCTGACTTGAACTGAGTGCTGGCTGGTGCTGTGTGGGCATTTGTCACTGTTTGATTTGCGGCCAACTTTGTTCGACTGTTGGATTTGCTTGTGGCTACGCTTGGCGGAGACTGGTATGGGAAAACCAGGGCTAGACTTTAAAGCCCAGGCTAGATTAGGTTTGTGTTAGATAAACGTGGTCTATCAATGAACCATTTAAAGTCTGGGTCTTACACTGCACTCAGAACTCTCCTCCTCTCTTCCTCCTCTCCTCCTCTCCTCCTCTCCTCCTCTCCTCCCCTCCTCTGCCTGCATTCTGCTGCCTGGGGCCATCGTGACGGCCACTCTCTCCTTCTCCTCTCCCATCCCCTCGCACGCACTCTCAGGGTATACTGTCATTGTAACCCAATCCCTTTTTTTCTCTTCGTTTCCTTATAAAACATGTCTCTCTATAGAAAGGTAGAAGAACGAGAAGGGTTATACATAGATCTGGGAATAGCTTCGAGTGAGCTGCTTGTAGCCTAGAAGAGAAGACGAGGGGATATAGGGAGGAGAGAGTGAATGAATGGAGGACCTTTTTAAACAGCTGTATAGCTGTAACCCCCAAGGGCCAGTTGATATAATGGAATTTAAGTCTTGAGGGTCCTGACAATCACACCAAACAACCCGGGTTTGTTTGGAGTACTTGGCGTACCTTGTTTCTTGTTTGCGGGGTACCGGTTTTGTGCTTTTGTGGTTGTGGTTTGTGGGGTACCTGTTTAGTGCTAATTGGGGGTACCTGTTTGTGCCTGTTTTGGAGTTCCTGTGTTTTGTGCTTATTTGGGGTACCTGTTTGTGCATTATTTGAAGGGGTACCTGTTGTGCTTGTGGGTACCTACTTGCGGGTGCTTGTTGGGTACCTGCTGGTGCCTGTTTTGGGTTCCTGTTGTGCCTGTTTGGGGGTTCCTGTTTATGCCTGTTTTGTGGGTTCCTGTTTGTGCCTGTTTGGGTACTGTTTGTGCCTTTTTGGTACCTGTTATGTGCTTGTCTTGGGCGGGCTACCGTTTGTGCTTGTTTGGGGTACCTGTTTTGTGCTTATTTTGGGGTACCTGTTGTGCTTTATTTGGGTACCTGTTTTGCTTATTTGGGTACCGTTTGTGCTTATTGGGTACCTGTTTGTGCTTATTTGGGGTAACCTGTTTTGTGCTTAATTTGGGTACCTGTTTGTGGTTGTTTGGGGTACCTGTTTGTGGTTGTTTGGGTACCTCTTTGTGGTTGTTGGGTACCTCTTTGTGGTTGTTGGGGTTGTTTAGTAACCCCAATAAGTTAGTAAGAAGTAGAAATTGTGCCATTTGGGACACAGATTTGGAGCTGTTGAAATAAAACCCTGCTGGTGATAAGGACAGTGAGTCACACAAAGATGAGTCCCTCTTCAATGTCTCCTCCCTCCCCATTGTTCCTTGGGAGGGGGGGAGGATTGAGAGAGGGACTCTTTTGTGTGACTCACCTGTCCTTATCACACAGCAGGGTTTTATTTCATGTGAAGCTGGATCAGAAACGTCCAGGGATTCACCAACGCTTGTATTCTTTTTATTTATTATGTGACATACTCAGTATTCAGTCTACAATGGATACAGGCTGGGTGAGAATCTTGGTATCAGACCACACAGGTGTCCCACACTTCAACTCAAATATTGCAAAACCATAGTGCTGCTATACCCATGGAGAAGGCAGGGATATAAAAACGATTTCTGGTGTATGTGTGTGTGTGTGTGTTGTGTGTGTGTGTGTGTGTGTGTGTGTGTGTGTGGTGTGTGTGTTGTGTGTGTGTGTGTGTGTGTGTGTGTGTGCATACGTGCGTGCGTATGTCAGTTTGTGTGTGTGCATGTCTGTTTGTGGTGTGCATGCTTGTGTGTGTGTGTTTACTCCCAAACCCTGTGTTTTGAACCTCTGGGACATATAATAAAACGCTTGCAATTCCAGTGAAGGAAACACACATGAAAAACTCTGCCTCGTCAGTTTAGCTTGCTGGGCGAGCAACCCGGATTGTGTGAGTGTCATAGCCGTTACTAAGAGCAGTGCATCATGGGCTGTGCAGGGAGGCGAAAAATAAAAAACAACCACAACAGGCCAAACAGTGTAACCACGCAACGCCGGGTTAAAACATTACATGAACAGAGGACATTTTTTGACCTAAACCTTGTCATTTTGATCCTGTCTAAGAAACAGACCGAGGCACTAGCACTCAAGCAATTATACTTTTGTTTACTTTTTATCTGTTTTACAGAGCTTCATGACAAAAATCTATTAATGTAATATTTAGAATGTGAAACTACATTTTTTAGAAACACTAAGGCTTTGGACCAGTCTGAAACCCCGTGGATGTGATCCCCTGTCCGTTTCACCGCAGTAGGCGCGAATGTTCCAAAATGAAATCAATTAGCGGGAAGACACTGTTCTCGAATGTGACGGCAAATGCGATTACGCGCATACTGCTTTATTATAAAGGTGTATTTTATGGTGAAAATTATTTGCCGCAAACTTGAAACTCGCTGCGGCTCAACACCACTGCTCAAGCCATGAATGAACTACCCTGTCTGCCAGGATCATCCACAAACAACTTAATAAAAATAAATACATTTATTGCATTTTTGTTGATGTTGTTGCTTAAAGTGCTTTGAGATTGTAATGAAAGCGCTATTTGTTAAATTATTATTTATACTGAGTGTACAAAATATTAAGACACCTGCCCTTTCAATGACATCGACTGACCTGGTGAATCCAGGTGAAAGCTATGATTCCTCTTTGATGTCACTTGTTAAATCCACATCACATCAGTGCAGATGAAGGGGAGGAGACAGGTTCTAAAGAAGGATTTTAAGCCTTGTGACAATTGAGACATGGATTGTGTATGTGTGCCATTCAAAGGGTGAATGGGCAACAAAAATGTAAGTGCCTTTGAACTGAGCATGGCAGTAGGTGCTAGGCGTGGGGCTGTTCTGGGACCGTATTACCGCCAGACTGGCGGTCACGAGTCACGATGGCAGTTCAAATCTACGTGACCGTTTAGTCACCGGTAATTAGGCTTCTCCATGCTTTGATGCTGCTGATTGTCATTAGTAGCCTACCAAACTTGCTAACAGCCTGGTACTCAGCACTGCATTGTTCTTCTAATCACTCTGACATCAACGGAAATGTAATTGGAAATCTAATCAAACACTTCATGAGTGCCCATGAGCTCATGTTTAGCAAAATTTCTATAGGCTATGCAAATGCATGAGAAAACGTTTTGATGGCCTCTATTAAAAAGAGGAGGATCCCATTATCTTTCTAAAATGGCTAGGCTTATGACATTTTATTCATCAGTACCTTGATGAATAAAATGTGCTTTTTAGCTGAAATGTGATTCTTAGCTGAAATGCCTGTGAGAAAGACCCGTGAGCCATGTGATTGGGAGGTGCTTTGGAGCATGGCAGCCGGGAGAAGGGAACTATAATTAGCCTGTTATATTCAGCCAAGGGCACAATGGCCACTTTGGCCGCAAAAGGCATGGATTTTTAAGGGGAATTATGGCCACACAAGGGGATGCCGACGGGAAATTCGAGACTGGTGCTTGTCAAATTGGGAATGAGAGACTGATGAAGTGTGTGCAGCTTGCAGATTCTTTTCAAATCATCATTCGAGTCCATCGACCAGCCTTAGATTGTATAAAAAATAAAAACATATAGCCCAATGTTTATATCACAACTGAAATTGTATAACTAACTCTATATTAGGCATATAGGACCAATTTCTTTGTTAACCGCTCAACACAGAATAGCCGCATGTGCACACTATTTTGAAAATATCCTTTCTATTTATTAAGCTATGTTCAATTGTATTCTTCAATTTAAAAAAATTATGTCACAGAATTATAAGCGAATATTGTCTGCTAAATGAACTAGTGTAACCCACAGCATAGCCATATCAGGGCCTAACATAAAGACAACTCAGAGTATGCTGTTCTGTTCTCCTGAAATAGACTACATGTTTACGCTCCACAGTTTCCTGTGTGTTTCAAGAATGGTACACCACCCAAAGGACATCCAGCCAACTTGACACACCAGTGGGAAGCTTTGGAGTCAACATGGGCTAGCATCCTTGTGGAATGCTTTCGACTCTTGCAGAGTCCATGCCCCGGTGAATTAGGCTGTTCTGAGGGCAAAGCGGGTGCAACTCCATATTAGGAAGATGTTCTTAATATTTTTTATACTCAGTGTATAATCCCAAGCTGTTCAGAGGGAAGCTTTATACTGGTAGAAATTGGGATGAGGGAAAATGCTAACAAACCCACACTCACCTTCTCTCAAAACACACACGCACGTACGCATGCACACGAGCGCACACACATACATATCAAACACTTCATGAGTCTCTACACTGGCTTCCTGTTAAGGCAAGGGCTGATTTAAAGTGTTTACTGCTAACCTACAAAGCATTACATGGGCTTGCTCCTACCTATCTTTCCAATTTGGTCCTGTTTACATACCTACATGTACAGTATAGAGCTCAATTTTCATGGAATGGTCTGCCTATCCATGTGAAAGACATGTACTCGGTCTCAACCTTTAAGTCTTTTATGAAGACTCATCTCTTCAGTAGGTCCTATGATTGAGTGTAGTCTGAGAGAAAATCCAACGTTTTTCCCACCAAGTTACACATCTCACAAGGCACCGAATTGGTTGAATGACCCTCATACCGTGTCTGCACTCAAAGACCAAGAGGATGGAGAGAGAGACACCAGGACAAACACACAAACAACCCTGGCCTCCGTGCCGCAGAGTTTAATTCCCCTTGCGTGTGTGTGCAAGTGTGTATGTGTGTGTCTGTTCAGACGCATGGTGAGGCCCTTTCATCTCTCTGTTATCCCCTCTAGGGACGCGGTAAACAAGAGTACATTTGTTATCCAATAAACACCCTAAGCATCCACAACAGGAGACTAATGGAGCTAACTAGTAGTGTGTGTGTGTGTGTGTGTGTGTGTGTGGGTGTGTGTGTGTGTGTGTGTGTTGTGTGTGTGTGTGTGTGTGTGTGTGTGTGTGTCAGCACTGATTAACACACACACATTCACTCACACACACACACAAAGCTTTCTACGGTATGACCTACTTTGTTAAAGGTGGAACCAAACTCTGCGATTTTACAGTGGGTGCTAAATTGATCAAAGAAAATCCACAAAGTAAAGATATCTGAAAATAAATTGGAGAAATTAATAACCCACAAACTTCACTGAGCTTTGGTATGGGGATAGGGGAAAATTTAGATCTGTTCTCTCATTATACCATAACAGACAAAAATGTATAACTGTATCAAAGGCTATTCAGAAAAAGAAAGAAAGCAAGCAAGTGCTGGTGCTGTTTGATTCAGCTAAATAAAGCTGCTTTCATTCTGAGCAGCTCAGCTCATAACGCGGCAAAATCTACTGTACACATTCACTGGAAAAGTAATGAGTCAATGAATCAATCAACAGACGCAAACAAACGATGCACATGAAATAATCACTACAAATACCCCTCTCTCTCAACCTAAACTGACCAAGTGTTTTTTTTTTGACGTGTGTATTTGCAGTTGGACGTCTGAGGAAAAATACATCTGAGGAGAGAGTTTTTGTCCAGAAACTCAGACATACAGTTGAAGTTTGAAGTTTACATAAACTTAGGCTGTAGTCTAAAACTAGTTTTTCAACCACTCCACTATTTTCTTGTTAACAAACTATAGTGTTTGACAAGTCGGTTAGGACATCTAATTGCGCATGGCACAAGTCATTTTTCAACAATTGTTTACAGACAGATTATTTCACTTACAATTCACTGTATCACAATTCCAGTGGGTCAGAAGTTTACATACACTAAGTAGACTGTGTCTTCATTCCAGAAAATGATGTCATGGCTTTAATTTTTTATTTAACCTTATTTAACCAGGTAAGCTAGTTGAGAAAAAGTTCTCATTTACAACTGCGACCTGGCCAAGATAAAGCAAAGCAGTGCGACAAACAACAACAACACGGAAGTTACACATGGAATAAACAAGCGTACAGTCAATAAAACAATAGAAAAAAAAGGAGGTCTATATACAGTGTGTGCAAATGGCGTGAGGAGGTAAGGCAATAAATAGGCCATAGTAGCGAAGTAATTACAGTTTAGCAAATTAACACTGGAGTGATAGATGAGCAGATGATGATGTGCAAGTAGAAATACTGGTGTGCAAAAGAGCAGAAAAGTAAATAAAAACAATATGGGGATGAGGTAGGTAGATTGGTGGGCTATTTACAGAATGGGCTATGTACAGCTGCAGCGATCGGTTAGCTGCTCAGATAGCTGATGTTTGAAGTTAGTGAGGGAAATATAAGTCTCCAGCTTCAGTGATTTTTTAAAATTTGTTTCCAGTCATTGGCAGCAGAGAACTGGAGAAAGGCGGCCAAAGGAGCTGTTGGCTTGGGGATGGCAGTGAGATATACATGCTGGAGCGCGTGCTGCGGGTGGGTGTTGTTATTGTGACCAGTAAGCTGAGATAAGGCAGAGCTTTAGCTAGCATAGACTTGTAGATGACTGGAGACAGTAGTGTGTTGGCGACGAATATGTAGCGAAGGCAGCCATCTAGAGCATACAGGTCGCAGTGGTGGGTGGTTATAGGGGCTTTGGTGACAAAACGGATGGCACTGTGATAGACTGCATCCAGTTTGCTAAGTAGAGTATTGGAAGCTATTTTGTAAATGACATCGCCATAGTTGAGGATCGGTAGGATAGTCAGTTTTACGAGGGTATGTTTGGTGGCATGAGTGAAGGAGGCTTTGTTGCGAAAGAGGAAGCCAATTCTAAATTTAATTTGGGATTGGAGATGTTTAATATGAGTCTGGAAGGAGAGTTTACAGTCTAGCCAGCCACCTAGGTATTTGTAGCTGTCCACATATTCTAAGTCAGAACCGTCCAGAGTAGCGATGCTAGTCGGCGGGAGGTGTGGTCAGCGAACAGTTGAAAAGCATGCATTTGGTTTTACTAGCGTTTAAGAGCAGTTGGAGGCCACAGAAGGAGTGTTGTATGGCATTGAAGCTCGTTTGGAGGTTAGTTAACACAGTGTCCAAAGACACCAATTGACATCATTTGAGTCAATTGGAGGTGTACCTGTGATGTATTTCAAGGCCTACCTTCAAACTCAGTGCCTCTTTGCTTGACATCATGGAAAATCTAAATATTTCAGCGAAGACCTCCACAAGTCTGGTTCATCCTTGGGAGCAATTTCCAAACGCATGAAGGTACAACATTCATCTGTACAAACAATAGTACACATGTATAAACACCATGGGACCACGCAGCCGTCATACCGCTTAGGAAGGAGACGCGTCTGTTTCCAGAGATGAACGTACTTTGGTCGAAAAGTGAAAATCAATCCCAGAACAACAGCAAAGGACCTTGTGGAGATGCTGGACATAACAGGTACAAAAGTATCTATATCCATAGTAAAACGAGTCCTATATCGACATGACCTGAAAGGCCGCTCAACAAGGAAGAAGCCACTGCCTCCAAAACCGCCATAAAAAAAACAGACTACGGTTTGCAACTGCACATGGGGACAAATATCGTACTTTTTGGAGAAATGTCCTCTGGTCTGATGAAACAAAAATATAATTGTTTGGCAATAATGACCATCATTATGTTTGGAGGAAGAAGGGGGAGGCTTGCAAGCCGAAAAACACCATCCCAACCGTGAAGCACGGGGTGCAGCATCATGTTTGTAGGGGTGCTTGT
>NC_036840.1:7152620-7166912 GCF_002910315.2 Salvelinus sp. IW2-2015 | reverse complement strand
CTTGTCAAATTGGGAATGAGAGACTGATGAAGTGTGTGCAGCTTGCAGATTTCTTTCAAATCATCATTCGAGTCCCATCGACCAGCCTTAGATTGTATAAAAAATAAAAACATATAGCCCAATGTTTATATCACAACTAAATTGTATAACTAACTCTATATTAGGCATATAGGACCAATTTCTTTGTTAACCGCTCAACACAGAATAGCCGCATGTGCACACTATCTTTGAAAATATCCTTTCTATTTTATTAAGCTATGTTCAATTGTATTCTTCAATTTAAAAAAATTATGTCACAGAATTATAAGCGATATTGTCTGCTAAATGAACTAGTGTAACCCACAGCATAGCCATATCAGGGCCTACATAAAGACAACTCAGAGTATGCTGTTCTGTTCTCCTGAAATAGACTACATGTTTACGCTCCACAGTTTCCTGTGTGTTTCAAGAATGGTACACCACCCAAAGGACATCCAGCCAACTTGACACACCAGTGGGAAGCTTTGGAGTCAACATGGGCTAGCATCCTTGTGGAATGCTTTCGACTCCTTGCAGAGTCCATGCCCCGGTGAATTGAGGCTGTTCTGAGGGCAAAAGCGGTGCAACTCCATATTAGGAAGATGTTCTTAAATATTTTTATACTCAGTGTATAATCCCAAGCTGTTCAGAGGGAAGCTTATACTGGTAGAAATTGGGATGAGGGAAAATGCTAACAAACCCACACTCACCTTCTCTCAAAACACACACGCACGTACGCATGCACACGAGCGCACACACATACATATCAAACACTTCATGAGTCTCTACACTGGCTTCCTGTTAAGCAAGGGCTGATTTAAAGGTTTTACTGCTAACCTACAAAGCATTACATGGGCTTGCTCCTACCTATCTTTCCAATTTGGTCCTGTTGTACATACCTACATGTACAGTATAGAGCTCAATTTTCATGAATGGTCTGCCTATCCATGTGAAAGACATGTACTCGGTCTCAACCTTTAAGTCTTTATTGAAGACTCATCTCTTCAGTAGGTCCTATGATTGAGTGTAGTCTGAGAGAAAATCCAACGTTTTTTTCCCACCAAGTTACACATCTCACAAGGCACCGAATTGGTTGAATGACCCTCATACCGTGTCTGCACTCAAAGACCAAGAGGATTGGAGAGAGAGACACCAGGACAAAACACACAAACAAACCTGGCCTCCGTGCCGCAGAGTTTAATTCCCCTTGCGTGTGTGTGCAAGTGTGTATGTGTGTGTCTGTTCAGACGCATGGTGAGGCCCTTTCATCTCTCTGTGATCCCCTCTAGGGACGCGGTAAACAAGAGTACATTTGTTATCCAATAAAACCCTAAGCATCCACAACAGGAGACTAATGGAGCTAACTAGTAGTGTGTGTGTGGTGTGTGGTGTGTTGTGTGTGTGTGTGTGTGTGTGTGTGTGTGTGTGTGTGTGTGTGTGTGTGTGTGTGTGTGTCAGCACTGATTAACACACACACATTCACTCACACACACACACAAAAGCTTTCTACGGTATGACCTACTTTGTTAAAGGTGGAACCAAACTCTGCGATTTTACAGTGGGTGCTAAATTGATCAAAGAAAATCCACAAAGTAAAGATATCTGAAAATAAATTGGAGAAATTAATAACCCACAAACTTCACTGAGCTTTGGTATGGGGATAGGGGAAAATTTAGATCTGTTCTCTCATTATACCATAACAGACAAAAATGTATAACGTATCAAAGGCTATTCAGAAAAAGAAAGAAAGCAAGCAAGTGCTGGTGCTGTTTGATTCAGCTAAATAAAGCTGCTTTCATTCTGAGCAGCTCAGTGCAGGAGGGCCTGGTGCACTTCACAAAATAGATGGCATCATGAGGCAGGAATATTATGTGGATATGTTGAAGCAACATCTCAAGACACTCAAGACATTCCAGTCAGGAAGTTAATAAAGCTTGGTCGCAAATGGGTCTTCCAAATGGACAATGACTCCAAGCATACTTCCAAAGTTATGGCAAAATGGCTTAAGGACAACAAACTCAAGGTATTGGAGTGGCCATCACAAAGCCCTGACCTCAATCCTATAGAAAATTTGTGGGCAGAACTGAAAAAGCGTGTGCGAGCAACGAGGCCTACAAACCTGACTCAGTTACACCAGCTCTGTAAGGAGGACTGSGCCAAAATTYACCCAACTTATTGTGGGTAGTTTGTGGAAGGTTACCCGAAATGTTTGACCCAAGTTAAGCAACGCTACCAAATACTAATTGAGTGTATGTAAACTTCTGACCCACTAGGAATGTGATGAAAGAAATAGAAGCTGAAATAAATCATTCTCTCTACTATTATTCTGACATTTCACATTCTTAAAATAAAGTGGTGATCCTAACTTACCTAAGACAGGGAATKTTTATTAGGATTAAATGTCAGGAATTGTGAAAAACKGAGTTTAAATGTATTTGGCTGAGGTGTATGTCAACTTCCGACTTCAACTGTATACTCTGGGCCACACCTCATGCACACTTTCCTACAGGCCAATGCAGCGAATATTTGAATACCGCCCAGCCCAGACTTGTCTGAAACACGCTTCTGTAAAAAAAATTCAGGATGAAGAAAACTGTCTGGATGCTTAGTGTCTCTGAAATATGTTAACAAATTGAATAAACTGGATGAAACTTGTTTTGGGTTAGTTGGCGGTCACAAGGCAAATGCATTGGTTCCCACTAACGCACCTTTCTATAACAGCATCCTAAATGAAAATACCTTTGTATCCTTTTAGCGTTTTAAAATTAATCACCCTTTCAGGGACCGGGGAATTTTAACGTTTTTACTTTGAAACTGATCAGGGCCCAGTTATCACCTCAGTTGAAAGAATCAGGGAGCATCAAAGAGAGTYTCCAGTGAGGCCACAACACCATTCCAATACCACTGAGACACAGAGCAGGGGGGCCTTTCAAAGTGCAACACCAAAAGAGGACCCGGTGCGCCTGCAAATCGCTTCCCCGCCTGGTGTTTTACAAATTAGCAAACTGGAAGCAGGAGCAGCAAACGCCTGCCTGATAACACACACACACACAAATACACACACACACACCACTCTAAAAACCAGGAGCGAGGCCAAGAGTGAGCGAGGGTAAATAAAATAAACGCTTCTCATGAATCCTTCCCAACTCTTCCGCCTGCTTGATTCATTCACACAGCCCAAATGGCAAAGATGAGGATCTTAACAAATTGACACTTAAAATCGTGTCCCAATTACATCTAACTACCTATACTACTTTGCTGAGTAGTGTGCTAGCCAGGCTATTAGCAATATAGCAACACTTATGCTGGCCTGAAAGGAKGGAAAGAGAGAGAAACTGAACTTCCCTTTCATTCTCTTCCTCCTGTCCCCATGTGTCCCCTGCTTGCGCTCAGAAAGGCTTCCAATACTTTTCCAACACTACTTTAACTAACTACCCCCATTATCTTACTTTGAAGCTTGTACTTTAACTSTATCATTTGAGCTTGCACTAAAAAAGTTAACTTATCTTGCTGTTTTTTCTCTTCCCGTAAGTGCAAATGCTGCAATATTTCTCAAGCATTTCATGAGGTTTTCAATTTGGGGCTGGTTGGCCCCCACGGCTACAGTCATCATCAGCCCTCTCTTCTCTTCCTCCTGACGACCATACACTACCGTTCAAAGGTTTGGGGTCACTTAGAAATGTCCTTGTTTTTGAAAGAAAAGCAAATTYTTTGTCCATTAAAATAACATCAAATTGATCAGAAACACAGTGTAGACATTGTTAATGTTGTAAATGACTATTGAGGCTGGAAACGACAGATTTCTTTAATGGAATATCTACATAGGCATACAGAGGCCCATTATCAGCAACCAGTATCTGGAGCATCAGCATTTGTGGTTTCGATTACAGGCTCAAGATAGCTAGAAACAAAGATTTTCTTCTGAAACTCGTCAGTCTATTCTTGTTCTGGGAAATGAAGGCAATTCCATGCGAGAAATTGAAAAGAAACTGAAGATCTCGTACAACGTTGTGTACTACTCCCTTCACAGAACAGCACAAACTGTCTCTAACCAGAATAGAAAGAGGAGTGGGAGGCCCCGGTGCACAACTGAGCAAGAGAACAAGTACATTAGAGTGTCTAGTTTGAGAAACAGACGCCTCACAAGTCCTCAACTGGCAACTTCATTAAATAGTACCCGCAAAACACCAGTCTCAACGTCAACAGTGAAGAGGCGACTCCGGGATGCTAGCCTTCTAGACAGTTGCAAAGAAATAGACATCTCATACTGGAGGGAAAAAAAGAACAGATTAAGATGGGCAAAAGAACACAGACACTGGACAGAGGAACTCTGCCTAGAAGGCCAGCCGGAGTCGCCTCTTCACTGTTGAGTTGAGACTGGTGTTTTGCAGGTACTATTTAACGATCATTAGCCTTTTAAAATGATAAACTTGATTAACTAACACAACATGCCATTGGACACAGGAGTGATGGTTGCGATAATGGGCTCCTATGTAGATATTCCATAAAAAATCTGCCGTTTCCAGCTACAATAGTCATTTACAACATTAACAATGTCTGCACTGAATTTCTGATCAATTTGATGTTATTTTAATGGACAGAAAATTTGCTTTCCTTTCAAAAACAAGGACATTTCTAAGTGACCCCAAACTTTTGAACGGTACTGTAGATGATGTGACTGATCATAGGGCCCCTCTTCCTCCTCGACATACTTAATACGGCGTTTGCCGACAAGCCAGTGTGGAAAGACGAGGGGAAAATGTTTAACCTTTTACTGCAGTGGGCTAAATCAGGGTCACAGATTGTTTCTTTGTAGTTTTAAACAAATCTACCTTGAAACAAACATATACACCTCACACACATGGTTAAAGACAGCTGAACCATGTCAGTTGAAATTTTTWGTTTGCCTCCCAATATTACACTTTATATACATCACAAAAGACTGAAATATWACAAAAATGTTTGACATAGAAATACTGGATTTTCGGCAGAATTATAAAAACATTTTTTTATTAATTATAAAATTATGAAAAACATTAACATTACACCACTAAAGGGCGCTTTGGTCATTTGACTTCATTTTAAACGCTCAAATGTGTGTGTGTTCATGCGTGTTTGTGCATGTGTGCGCATGTAAGTGCGTGTGTAACATGTCAATGTGTCTCTGTGCGCGCGTCGATGTGTGTGTTTCTTCGTGCGTGCGTATCTGCGCGCTTGCATTCGTGTGTGCGAAGAATCCAGAAGGATGGTTAGAACACAGTTGGTAGAGCAAGATGCTTGCAACGCCAGGGTTATGGGTTCGATTCCCACGGAGGAAAAAAGTATGAAAATGTATCCATTCTGTCATGGAAATTCTAATCAATAATGAGTAGAGACAAGGTCAATCGCCAATCAGGATATTACTTTATTCAAAACATATTAATAAGGAAAGCAGGACACCACACACACAAGTGAGTACTATGCAATAACGATGGCTGGTCGACGAACCACCCTTAGATGATTCGTTGAGAGCCCAGACACAAAGAATACAACGATCTTTTATAGCAAAGATACACCCCTTTTAGTCTACATGACAAACAACAGATGTGTGGAATGGGTCACAAGGTTAGGATTCCTATGAAATAAATAATTCACAGCAGACAGTATCTGCTGTAAAGACTGTTCTCGTTGTGTGGAAACATCATTATCCATACCCGAGACTTTTCCACCCTGGTATCTCCCAGTACACAAACACCAACTCATTCTATGGAATGCGGGCTCCGAGAGAGGTGAAGACCATCATAAATCAGTTGCTAGAGTTACGTCTCAGAAGCTCCTCTCAGTTCACACAGACACAGTAGAGTTCTAAGAACCCTATTCTGTTGCATAAAACAACCATTTGATGCAATAGCAGTATTTTTTTTTTTTTTTTAAATACATTTTACCCCCAGGTCTCCCCAATTTTCGTGGTATCCAATCGCTAGTAATTACTATCTTGTCTCATCGCTACAACTCCCGTACGGGCTCGGGAGAGACGAAGGTCGAAAGCCATGCGTCCTCCGAAGCACAACCCAACTAAGCCGCACTGCTTCTTAACACAGCGCGCCTCCAACCCGGAAGCCAGCCGCACCAATGTGTCGGAGGAAACACCGTGCACCTGGCCCCCTTGGTTAGCGCGCACTGCGCSCGGCCCGCCACAGGAGTCGCTGGAGCGCAATGAGACAAGGATATCCCTACCGGCCAAACCCTCCCTAACCCGGACGACGCTAGGCCAATTGTGCGTCGCCCCACGGACCTCCCGGTCGCGGCCAGCTGCGACAGAGCCTGGGCGCAAACCCAGAGACTCGTGGCGCAGCTAGCGCTGCGATGCAGTGCCCTAGACCACTGCGCCACCCGGGAGGCCCGCAATAGCAGTATTAAAACATAATCTTGTAATTTCCCCACAATAATTCACTACTGTAAGTCGCTCTGATACGAGCGTCTGCTAAATTACTAAAATGTGAATGTAAACTAGAATTACATTATTTACTGAGCATCTAAGAAATAGAAACAGGGATACAGTACTATATGTTCCTGAAGGGCGGACTGCAAGAACATAAGAGGGACATTCTATAGTTAGATTTATCMTATTTACCATAGCATGAATGAGGCAGCTCATTCATGCTATGGTTGACAGATTAGGCGATCATAACTGGCTGTACTGTAGTTAGCCTTTAGCGGTGCTACTGCTGTCATGGATGGGAATAATAGAAAAATATTATGCTCCGGGCCGTGGAAAGATGAAAGGGACATCATATTATGTTGGATTTGGTTATTGTTCTATAAATATGAATAATGTGGACTGTTCCTTTATTATGTAAAGTAAGTGTTCCATCTCCATCTCTTTTCTTCCATCTCTCACAATAAAGAATTTCAAGACTCACAGTGAGTATTCTGTAATGCAGCAGAACATCTAACATCGAGTTAGTTACAGTGAGTTTTATCCCCATATCATTATCCTGTTGAATGTTCCACATAGGCTTATAGTATAATAACATAGTTAGCCTTTATTACATTTTAGGTACTGTAATACACAAATAAAAAACAATGTATGTTTTCAATTAAGAAATTGTAGATCAGAAAATTWGCACCTTGCTAGTTTTTGTGCTGCAAGTGGTAGAGAACAAACACACACACACAAACACGGTTGTTGCTCATTTGGAGGACTGTGTGCCTTGGGTGGAGGTGGGAGCCATAGGCTCACAACAGGACAGTAATCGACATCTGCAGCCAGTGTCCCCTGCGGTCATTACAGTCTCAGAGGGCCTCCCAAAACCTCCACACACGCCCACGTCATCTCCCACCATGAACACACACCTGCTCTTCCTATGTTTCCCCAAGCAACACATTGGCATACTGCCCTGTGACCCCCCACACACAAAAAAATACAGCCTTCCCATTCCCAAACATACAGACACCTGGACCAACAGCATACGGTCACCGCGTATACACTGGCAAACACCAGGAGAAGAGAGGGAACGAGAGAAACACACAGAGGGAGGGCTAGTGAAGGATTAAAGGCTACACGATGAATTGAAGACAAGCTCAGGCCTTTGCATAGAATAACCTCGATAGTCTCATTTCTCAGGAAATGGAACTACTCTCACAAATAAAACTATCCGAGTTTGAAGACTGCATTAAATCACATTCTTCAAACTAATAATATATTTCCTGAAAAACAGCCTAATATGATGACTGATCCACTGCCAACCAACCAGTGTCTCTTTGGTGTGATTGTAGTGGTCATATTTATCCTACATGTATGCCYGTAAGGACGGTTTAGGATATGCTGTCGTTGTTTCATTACTAACAAAGTGAATTTATTTCCGTGTCCCCCCGGGCAGTAACTATGGTATACAGTACTGTACATAATGAAAAAGTCGAGAGACAGATGTGTTGACGCTGTTGCTATTATTGTGTCATATGCTGTCAGAAACTCATGTTTCTTTTATTCTCTGTTCCATGAGCGAAAGGTTGAGTTCAATTTGCTCTCCTCCAGAGAAGTCCATTTGCATTTATTTAATTTCTCTCTCCTGAGGCAGGAAAATACAAAAGGAGGGAAAGATGGACGCGCGAGGGAAGGGAGAATAAGAAGGAGAAAGTGGGAGAGGAGAGATGGGGAAAGACGGAGGGATAGAGAGTGGGAARGGAGAAGGAGGGAAGGGAGAGAGGGAGAATAAGAAGGAGAGAGATGGAGGGGAGATGGGGAAAGACGGAGGGATCGAGAACGGGAAGGGAGAACAGCAAACAAAGATTGAGGCAGAAAGAGTGACAGAGAGGAGACAAAAATATGCAGGGGAGTGACAGAGATGGAGAGAGAGATGGAAAACAGAGAAAGTAGAGGGAGGGGTGGAGAGCAAACTAGGAGAACAAAGACATTGATGTAGTCATTAATAATCTATTCATGTATTGACCTATTGAATGACAGGAGTGCTGGTTAGTGGCTAAGCTAAGCTACTACACAGTTCTTGTGTTTGACTCTGTTGCAGAGAGAGAGAGAGAGAGAGAGAGAGACTTTTTGTCTTACTTTAATGAGCCATCCTCATTACACTAAAAACAACACATATACCCTCCCCTAAAAACACATTGTGTGCCACCACAACCTCCACACAATCACATAACAAAGTACACAACAACACATTACAATTCACCTTACAGCACCACATTACAACCCTCCAGCACCACATTACAACCGTACATCCAACCCCTCCTCTCCATCTTTACACTTTTGATATTTTTAACTTAAACACAACCATGAGGTACATACAGACCATCCTATTGAATAATAACACCGGGTCTGTTAGACAGCACCCCCCTTAGGGCACCGTCACAACTCGCACAAAGGTCAGGTGTCACAGCTACATACAGTATATACACTGCCCCCGTCTAAAAAATACTGCTGCCTAGCTGTGTGTGTGTTTGGGTGCGTGCGTGCATCCATGCGCAAGTGTTGTGTGTGTGTTGTGTGGTGTGTGTTGTGTGTGTGTGTGTGTGTGGTGTGTGTGTGTGTGTGTGTGTGTGTGTGTGTGTGTGTGTGTGTGTGTGTGTGTGTGTGTGTGTGTGTGTGTGTGTGTGTGTGTGTGTGTGTGTGTGTGTGTGTGTGTGTGTGTGTGTATGCCTGCCTGCCTGTGTGTGCACACTCGTGTTGCGTTTGTTTTGCGTTTGTTGTTGGTGTCTGTGTGTATGTGTATGTGTATGTGTATGTGCATTCATGTATTTTGTGTCCTTGCGTGCAAGAGACAGAATGACAGAAAGCTTTCTGGAGTTTCATTCCACCATCATGATATGCTTGACTTACTTTTCTCATTGTTTTGGAGTAGAGGTTCTGTATTTGGGAAATCTGTCAAACATACAGACACCCAGGTCTCAGCGCTCAGTAAAAAAAAAATTTAGCAGAGACTCTGAAAAGGTGATTTTCCTCCTCAAATGACTCAGTATTTACCTGAGTGGTTTGACAGCGTGGAATGGAGCAGCAGCAGTTTCATCTTGTTTTCCAATACCGCCTTGCCATCTCACAATAAAGCAGTGTTATTTCCCACCACGGTCAATGCCAGGCTCCTGTCTGAAATATAAAAACTCTGAGAACTCACACAGTTTAAAGTAAAAACATGCTGGGTGTTACAATACAAACATATATTTGTCCACAATGGGTTCAGGGACAACAGATCAACAGATTGAAAAGGGCCAGTGTGTAATGGGGACTCTGCTTGTGCATGGGGACACTAATTGAAAAACATGTTTTGTGGGGCTGTCACCAGGTCAAAATAAGTACTGACTTCCAAACAGAGTGCTTTGCACATTGATTTACTTCAAAGAAACAAATGAGTGTATTTGTAAAGAGACAAATTACATTGTATTATGTGAAACTGTATAAGTGTGGAGGTGCTGTTTGGTGTTCGTAGTTGAAAAGAGAAGCATTTACAATTCACTAATCGAAAATAATGTTTTGTTGATTACCAGGTGTAACGGCTCTCGTTTGTAGAATGAAGAGTGGACCAAGGCGCAGCGTGGTAGGCGTACATCGTCTTTTTATTGACGACACCAAAACAAAATAACACAGACAAAAAATGAAAGCGAACAGTTCTGTCAGGCACAGACACTAAACAGAAAACAAGATCCCACAAAACCCAAAAGGAAAATGACAACTTATATATGATCCCCAATCAGAGACAACGATAGACAGCTGCCTATGATTGGGAACAATGGTGATTCACTATGGTGAATCACTAAAACAACACAGAAATACACTACAGAAGAAGGAACAGCACGTCAGAAATAAGCTCAATGTAATTGAAGAACCCATAGACTCTAACCACTTCTGGGCAAATTGGAAAACACTAAACAAACAACAACACGAATAATTATCTATCYAAAATGGAGATGTATGGGTAAACCACTTCTCCAATCTTTTTGGCTCTATAACAAAGAACAAATAGCAAACACATATACATGATCAAATACAAATGTTAGAATCAACTATTAAAGACTACCAGAACCCACTGCAATTACCTTGAATGAACTACAGGACAAAATAAAAATCCTCCAACCCCAAAGAGGCCTGTGGTGTTGATGGTATCGTCAATGAAATGATAAAATATACAGACAACAAATTCCAATTGGCTACACTAAAACTCTTTAACATCCTCCTTAGCTCTGGCGTCTTCCCTAATATTTGGAACCAAGGACCGATCACCCCAATCCACAAAAGTGGAGACAAATTTGACACCAATAACTACCGTGGGATATGCGTCAACAGCAACMWTGGGAAAATCCTCTGCATTATCATCAACAGCAGACTCGTATATTTCCTCAGTGAAAACAATGTACCGAGCAAATGTCAAATTGGCTTTTTACCAAATTATCATACGGCAGACCACGTATTCACCCTGCACACCCTAATTGACAATAAACAAAACAAAACAAAAGCCTTTGTTGATTTAAAAAGAGCCTTTGAATCAATTTGGCATAAGGGTCTGCTATACAAATTGATGGAAAGTGGTGTTGGGGGAAAAACATMCGACATTATAATATCYATGTACACAAACAACAAGTGTGCGGTTAAAATTGGCATAAAACACACATTTCCTCCCACAGGGCCGTGGGGTGAGACAGGAATGCAGCTTAAGCCCCAACCTCCTCAACATATATATCAACGAATTGGCGAGGGCACTAGAACAGTCTGCAGCACGCGGCCTCATCTTACTAGAATCTGAAGTCAAATGTCTACTGTTTGCTGATGATCTGGTGCTTCTGTCACCAACCAAGGAGGGCCTACAGCAGCACCTAGATCTTCTGCACAGATTCTGTCAGACCTGGGCCCTGACAGTAAATCTCAGTAAGACAAAAATAATGGTGTTCCAAAAAAGGTCCAGTCACCAGGACCACAAATACAAATTCCATCTAGACACCATTTCTCTAGAGCACACAAAAAACTATACATACCTTGGCCTAAACATCAGCGCCACAGGTAACTTCCACAAAGCTGTAAACGATCTGAGAGACAAGGCAAGAAGGGCTTCTATGCCATCAAAAAGAACATAAAATTTGACATACCAATTAAGATCTGGCTAAAAATACTTGAATCAGTTATAGAACCCATTGCCCTTTATGGTTGTGAGGTCTGGGGTCCACTCACCAACCAAGAATTCACAAAATGGGACAAACACCAAAGTGAGACTCTGAATGCAGAATTCTGCAAAAATATCCTCCGTGTACAACGTAAAACACCATATAATGCACGCAGAGCAGAATTTGGCCAATACCCGCTAATTATCAAAATCCAGAAAAGAGCCGTTAAATTCTACAACCACCTAAAAGGAAGTGATTCCCAAACCTTCCATAACAAAGCCATCACCTATAGAGAGATAAACCTGGAGAAGAGTCCCCAAAGCAAGCTGGTCCTGGATCCCTGTTCACAAACACAAACACACCCCACAGAGCCCCAGGACAGCGACACAATTAGACCCAACCAAATCATGAGAAAACAAAAAGATAATTACTTGACACATTGGAAAGAATTTACAAAAAATCAGAGCAAACTAGAATGCTATTTGGCCCTAAACAGAGAGTACACAGTGGCAGAATACCTGACCACTGTGACTGACCCAAACTTAAGGTAAAACTGAGCATATCCTTGCTATTGAGAAAGGCTGCCAAAGGCAGACCTGGCTCTCAAGAGAAGACAGGTGTCTGTGACTATCATTAATTGTGAAGACTGCTATTATCAAGTCAATTCTCTATGACATTGTACCCCCCACAGCAACTCGCCCAAGCCTCCCCCACTTCTCCTTCACCCAAATCCAGATAGCTGATGTTCTGAAAGAGCTGCAAAATCTGGACCCCTACAAATCAGCCAGGCTAGACAATCTGGACCCTCTCTTTCTAAAATTATCTGCCGAAATTGTTGCAACCCCTATTACTAGCCTGTTCAACCTCTCTTTCGTATCGTCTGAGATCCCCAAAGACTGGAAAGCTGCCGCAGTCATCCCCCTCTTCAAAGGGGGAGACACTCTAGACCCAAACTGCTACAGACCTATATCTATCCTACCCTGCCTTTTTAAGGTCTTCGAAAGCCAAACAGATCACCGRCAATTTCGAATCCCACCGTACCTTCTCCGCTATGCAATCTGGTTTCCGAGCTGGTCATGGGTGCACCTCAGCCATGCTCAAGGTCCTAAACGATATCATAACCTCCATCAATAAGAGACAATACTGTGCAACCATATTCATCGACCTGGCTAAGGCTTTCGCCTCTGTCAATCACCACATTCTTATCGGCAGACTCAACAGCCTTGGTTTTGTCAAATGACTGCCTCGCCTGGTTCACCAACTACTTCTCAGATAGAGTTCAGTGTGTCAAATCGGAGGGCCTGCTGACCTCTGGCAGTCTCTATGGGGGTGCCACAGGGTTCAATTCTCGGGCCCTTCTTTGGACACTGTGTTTACTAACCTCCAGACGAGCTTCAATGCCATACAACTCTCCATCTGAATGCATACTAAATGCATACTTGGCAGAAGATGAATGTGCAAGTAGAGATCTGGGGTGCAAAGGAGCAAAATAAATAAATAAATACAGTATGGGATGAGTAGTTGGATGGGCTATTTACAGATGGGCTATGTACAGGTGCAGTGATCTGTGAGCTGCTCTGACAGCTGGTAATTAAAGTTAGTGAGGGAGATATGAGTCTCCAGCTTCAGTGATTTTTGCAGTTCGTTCCAGTCAATGGCAGAGAACTTGAAGGAAAGGCGCCAAAAGAGGAATTGGCTTGGGGGTGAACAGTGAAATATACCTGCTGGAGCGCGTGCTATGGGTGGGTGCTGCTATGGTGACCATGAGCTGCAATAAGGTGGGGCTTTACCTAGCAAAACTTGTAGATGACCTGGAGCCAGTGGGTTTGGCGACGAGTATGAAGCGAGGGCCAGCCAACGAGAGCGTACAGGTCCAGTGGTGGGTAGTATATGGGGCTTTGGTGACAAAACAGATGGACTGTGATAGACTGCATCCAATTTGTTGAGTAGAGTGTTGGAGGCTGAGGCTATTTTGTAAATACAATCGCTAAAGTCGAGGATTGGTAGGATAGTCAGTTTTACGAGAGTATGTTTGGCAGCATGAGTGAAGGATGCTTTGTTGGAAATAGGACGCCGATTCTAAATTAAATTTGGGATTGGAGATGCTTAATGTGAGTCTGGAAGGAGAGTTTACAGTCTAACCAGACACCTAGTTATTTGTAGTTGTCCACATATCTAAGTCAGAACCATCCAGAGTAGTGATGCTGGACGGAAGGGCAGGTGGGGCAGCGATGGTTGAAAGTATGCATTTAGTATGCATTCAGATGGAGAGTTGTATGGCATTGAAGCTCGTCTGGAGGTTAGTAAACACAGTGTCCAAAGAAGGGCCCGAGAATTGAACCCTGTGGCACCCCATAGAGACTGCCAGAGGTCAGCAGGCCCTCCGATTTGACACACTGAACTCTATCTGAGAAGTAGTTGGTGAACCAGGCGAGGCAGTCATTTGACAAAACCAAGGCTGTTGAGTCTGCCGATAAGAATGTGGTGATTGACAGAGGCGAAAGCCTTAGCCAGGTCGATGAATATGGTTGCACAGTATTGTCTCTTATTGATGGAGGTTATGATATCGTTTAGGACCTTGAGCATGGCTGAGGTGCACCCATGACCAGCTGCGAACCAGATGCATAGCGGAGAAGGTACGGTGGGATTCGAAATTGCGGTGATCTGTTTGGCTTTCGAAGACCTTAA
>NC_036840.1:7147614-7150751 GCF_002910315.2 Salvelinus sp. IW2-2015 | reverse complement strand
CAATTTGTTGAGTAGAGTGTTGGAGGCTGAGGCTATTTTGTAAATGACATCGCTAAAGTCGAGGATTGGTAGGATAGTCAGTTTTACGAGAGTATGTTTGGCAGCATGAGTGAAGGATGCTTTTTTGGAAATAGACGGCAGATTCTAAATTAAATTTGGGATTGGAGATGCTTAATGTGAGTCTGGAAGGAGAGTTTACAGTCTAACCAGACACCTAGTTATTTGTAGTTGTCCACATATTCTAAGTCAGAACCATCCAGAGTAGTGATGCTGGACGGAAGGGCAGGTGGGCAGCGATCCGGTTGAAGCATCTATCACTCCAGTGTTTAATTGCCATATTGTAATAACTTCACCACTATGGCCTATTATTACCTCCGTTATCTTACCTCATTTGCACACACTGTATATATACTTTTTCTACTGTATTATTGACTGTATGTTTGTTTATTCCATGTGTAACTCTGTGTTGTTGTTTGTGTCGCACTGCTTTGCTTTATCTTGGCCAGGTTGCAGTTGTAAATGTTCTCAACAAGCCTACCTGGTTAAATAAAAGGTGAAAAAAAGTGTAATTATTATTACCTGATTAAACTAATTATGTAAACTTTAATTAACTAGGAAGTCGGGGCACCACGGAAAAATGTTTATAGAGTCTCTATTTCCCGACTCTTCAGATATKTTCATATCTTATCAATTAGTCTTCCATTAATGATTAYKAATTGTTACCTCATTAGTCTCATTCCAAATGTTGTAAAATKYTTGGTTATCTGCACGAACCCTMGTTTCCATAATGAATCAGCAATATTCAAACTGGCTTAATTATTTATTTACTAACTAACTAAATAATCACAGAAATACATAACAARCTAACAGTAAATGTTTGTTATTAACAATGATAGATAAGTCCCTAGTGGGCTAAGCCGATATGACGTCTTGGTAGTCAAAGGAAAGGGGTGGGGACTGAGAATGAGCGGGAAAGACAAAACKGATTCACTACAGACAGTTTATAATGATATTCATTGWAATGCTAATCCTTTGCACATGAACGGCAGCTCATTCGATAATAATTGCACTGTATATATATTTATGCCCGTATGTCATTGTTGTCTTCTCTGTTGGAATCCTCGCTCGTCCTGTAGGGTTCATCAGAGTCTCTGGTTAACTTTCCCAGAGGTCACAATGTCTATAGACGCTTCGGCGGTTGACGGTATTCTCGTTCTAGACTTACATAATCAGCTAGCTGCAGACTAGCAATTATACGTCTAAGATTTTCTCTGTGAGTGTAATGTTTACTGTTCATTTTTATTGTTTATTTCTCTTTTGTATATTATCTGCTTAACTTGCTTTGGCAATGTTAACATATGTTTCCCATGCCAATAAAGCCCCTTGAATTGATTTGATTTGAATTGAGAGAGAGAGACAGACAGAGAGAGAGAGGAGAGAGGAGAACTGGGGCAATAGGGAGGAGGCAGGATGTTTGAGGTGCTGGTCAGGCACTGGGGAGATTGGAAGCCTTTATTGGGGCTTTGTGAAGGCTTTGACACAGAGCCAGGGATGGACCGGTCAGAGGGGGAGGAGGGAGGAGAGGATGAGGGGCTTAAGTGAACGAGGGGATAACGTGGCAGGAGTAGAGGACAAGATCAGTAAGGGAGGGGGGGAGGAAAGGAGAGAGAGGAAGGGAGTGAGGGTGTGGTGGGTGAGAGTGATGGGTGGGGGGGGGGGGGGAGGGGGGGAGACTACACTACAAAGAGTTCCACCAGGACTCCAAATAAATCAGCTCACATTCCATTCCTTTCTACATCTATCCATCATTCTCTCCCCTGGCTCCATCCTTTCCTTTCATTCTATCTCATGAATACTCCTTCATTCCCCTCTTTACTTTATCTGCCCTCACTCCATTCATATTGACTAAACTTTCAATCACCCTGTTTGGCTTATTAGAGATTCTTTATGAGAGTCCCATTGGTCCCTCCTCCTATCCTGTATGATAGAGTTGACAGGAAGTGTTTGGGAGATGCTGGTTGGTTGGGGTTACTTTTTGAAGAGGGAGGAAAATGGGGAATAGGAGAGACCGAAATACGAATTCAATAATTAAAAGAAATTAAACTTTCATACAGCACAGACCACAATATAAAATAATAAGAGTTATTAATTTCCAAAAGCAGGGGACACAGGTCTGGGAGGCGTAGGGGAGGTGTCCTAAATTCAGGCCCACTCCAGGCTGTCACGGCTAGGGCGGCGAGGCTTGGGAGGCCCTGGCTACCCATGGTGGTACTGTACATCAATGGTGACTGACTGTCATTATGTGGACTTGGGAACGGCTGTCAGAGTAATGCAGCATACGGGTCCCAGCGGAGGAACACAGAGGTACTTGCGGAGGAGTGGAACAAACACAGGAACAGAGGCTGTTCCCAAGCCTGATTGTTAATGCACAACAGTACACATACTGTACACACACATACATGGAGTGTTAATTGTGTGTTGTGTGTGTGTGTGTTGTGTGTGTGTGTGTGTGTTTGTGTGTTGGGTGTGTGTGTGTGGTGTGTGTGTGTGTGTGTGTGTGTGTGTGTGTGTGTGTGTGTGTGTTGTGTGTGTGTGTGTGTGTGTGTGTGTGTGTGTGTGTGTGTGTGTGTGTGCAATGATGAAAATCTGTAGCTTTTCCTCTTGTAAAATGTCAGGCACAATGGGAATAGAGTAGACTACCGCAAGGATGCAGACAAACATGGAAAAAGAGTGGAAGAAAAGAGGGGAGGTGGAGAGACAAAGAGAGGTAGACAAAGATTGACAAAAAGAGGTTGAGACAGCAAGATAGATGTGATCGAAAGGTATGTAGAACGACTGAGAGGGAGTGACAGAAAGAGAGATAGAGTAGAGTGATAGAGAGGTAGAGGTAGAGTGATAGAGAGGTAGAGTGATAGAAAGAGAGGTAGAGTGATAGAAAGAAAGAATGAGGTAGAGTGATAGAAAGAGAGTTAGAGGTAGAATGATAGAAAGAAGAGAGATAGAGGTAGAGTGATAGAGAGGTAGAGGTAGAGTGATAGAGAGTAGAGGTGAGTGATAGAAAGAGAGGTAGAGGTAGACTGATAGAAGGAGAGGTGAGTGATAGAAGGAAAGAATGAGGTAACTGATAGAAAGTTTTA
>NC_036840.1:7141989-7146697 GCF_002910315.2 Salvelinus sp. IW2-2015 | reverse complement strand
CGATAGAGAGATAGAGATAGATAATAAATGAGAAGAGAAAAGTGACGCACCGCAGAGACGCAGACGAATGCACCCAGGACGACCCCGCGCATGTAGGCAAGAAAATAGACCCAGTCAAATAGCACATCACCCAGCACGCGAGAGAAAACAATAACCGACATAATTATCTGCAGAGAAATATCGTAACAACGTGCATGAATCTGAAGAAAAAAATGAAGCTTGGAGCAGAGACTGGGCGAAGTAGGAGGGGAGGCAGGATGTTTTGAGTTGTGGTAGGGCACATGGGGGAAGATTGGAAGCTTTATGTGGGCTTGTGAAAGGTTTGACACAGAGGCCAGGAGGGGCATTGAATTTTACCGGTCTTAGAGGGGGAGTGATGCAGGGCTGAGAGGATGAGGGCTTATAAGATACTGCTGTATTACGATGGGTGATAAGTGGCAGGCGCAGTGACCCCTCCCCAGCCGCACGGACCCTAGCCCCCATCAGCTAAGGGATGTGGTGCAGCGGTACGTCAACCAGCGACACGAGCAGACCGAACGGGAGTGAGCGCTCAGTTCCCTGTTCCTCTCTCTCCCTTTCCTCGGTGGGGGTGAGGAGCTGCCTTCCGCCACTTCCCTGTAGCGATCTGTCTCCTCCACTTCTGCCACGTTATCCCCCGTCGGCGTGGGGCAATGAGCCCGGGGGCCGCCGAGGGCGGCGAGCACCAACTACAAAGAGTTCCACCAGGACTCCAAATAAAATTCAGCTCACATTCCATTCCTTTCTACATCTATCCATCTATCTCTCCCCCTGGCTCCATCCTTTCCTTTCATCTCTATCTCATGAATACTCCTTCATTCCCCTCTTTACTTTATCTGCCCTCACTCCATTCATATTGACTAAACTTTCAATCACCCTGTTTGGCTTATTAGAGATTCTTTATGAGAGTCCCATTGGTCCCTCCTCCTATCCGTTATGATAGAGTTGACAGGAAGTGTTTGGGAGATGCTGGTTGGTTGGGGGTTACTTTTTGAAGAGGGAGAAAATGGGGAATAGGAGAGACCGAAATACGAATTCAATAATTAAAAGAAATTAAACTTTCATACAGCACATGACCACAATATAAAATAATAAGAGTTATTAATTTCCAAAAGCAGGGGACACAGGTCTGGGAGGCGTAGGGGGAGGTGTCCTAAATTCAGGCCCACTCCAGGCTGTCACGGCTAGGGCGGCGAGGCTTGGGAGGCCCTGGCTACCCATGGTGGTACTGTACATCAATGGTGACTGACATGGTCATTATGTGGACTTGGGAACGGCTGTCAGAGTAATGCAGCATACGGGTCCCAGCGGAGGAACACAGAGGTACTTGCGGAGAGGTGGAACAAACACAGGAACAAGATACGAGTGTTGTCTCACAAAAGTGCTATCGACTGATAGACTGGTTACATGCACATATCCGATGTAGCACAATGAGCTGTACAATTAGCACAATCATTTCAATGTCATCATAGATATTAAATAATAGCTTGTCTGTGTTGGTTTGGTGAATCAGTTTTGTCTTTCCCGCTCATTCCAGTCCCCACCCCTTTCCTTTGACTACCAAGACGTTCATATCGGTGGCTTGTGTAGTGCACTAGGGACTTATCTATTCATGCTTAATTAAACAAACATTGTACTGTGAGCTTTGTGTATGGAGTTCTGGATATTTAGGTAGGTAGGTAATAAAGAATGAGTAGCCAGTGGAATGATGGCGGAGTCATGATGTTGAAACGAGGGTCGGCAGATAACCAAGGAAGACAACTATTTTGATGTAGGTTGGTGTGTAGTCTGAGTTGTGATGTGTGTTGCATGGTGTGTGTGTGTTGTGTGTGTGTGTGTGTGTGTGTGAGTGTATGTGTGTGTGTGTGTGTGTGTGATAGTGATGGTGTGTTGTGTCGTGTTCAGTTGTCAATGATATTTGAGGTAGTCTCTAAGAGGGAGGGAGAGCGAGAGAAAAAATGATAGAAAGGTAGTGAAAAGGAGTGAAAGAAAGATGGGTAAAGAGAGATATAGAAAGATAGGAAGAGAAATAGAGGGAAAGTAATAGAAAGAGAGATAGAGGTATAAAGGCWGAGAGGRAAGCCTGCCAGAAACAGCAGGGATAGGGCAGGTTTGATGCGTTAACCTTTGCCGAGCCCAGCTGGGATTTCTTCCGTATTTATAATCATTAGSCCTACTCTACTCCTCCGTTCCTCCTCCCCTCCTTCGTTCCTCCTCCCCAACTCTCCTGCTCCCTCACTCCTAGAATAGATGAGCTGGGGTAATGGGGGTAAAAACGGGAACACAGATCGGAAAAGTGTGGCAAAACCACCCTCCCATCTGGGCAGAGAAGGAGAAGACAATCCTAATGGTCRGGCTATTTAGAAAGAGATGTAGTTGCATTCTGAATGATAGACAGAGTAATGGATCGACAGAGTAACGGCCTTTCATATTGTATCAATATACACTGACTGTACAARGCATTAGGAATATCTGGTCTTTCCATGACATAGACTGACCAGGTGAATCCATTTGAAAGCTATGATCCCTTCAATCAGTGTAGATGAAGGGGAGGAGATAGGTTAAAGAAAGATTTTTAATCCTTGAGACAATTTAAACCATTTCCTGTAGTCAAATGACCAAATCGCCCTCTAGTGACCCCATGGGTGAAATGTTATTAATAAATATTATTTTTTTTAAACTGACGAAATCCGGTGTCTCTATGTCAAACGGTTTTGTTATATTTCGGTCTTCTTGTACAGTACAAGTCAAAAGGTTGGACGCACCTACTCATTCCAGGGTTTTACTTTATTTTTACTACTTTCTACATTTTAGAAATAACACATATAGAATCATGTAGAARCCCCAAAAAGTGTTAAACAAATTGAAAAAATATTTTAGATTTAGATTCTTCAAAGTAGCCACCCTTTGGAATATAAAGAAGGATTTTATCTAACAAAACGACCATGCATGTTGTAGCTGGGACCCTTTGGATTTCAAATCAGAGGAAGATTTTCAAAAAGTAAGTGAATATTTAATCGCTATTTGTTATTTTATGAAGCCTGTGTTGGTTGAAAAATATTTTGATGTGGGGCGCTGTCCTCAAACAATCGCATGGCATGCTTTTGCTGTAAAGCCTATTGTAAATCGGACAATGTAATATCCATAATTGTTATGATTATTTATTTGAATTGCGCGCCCTCCAATTTCACCGGAAGTCGTCGACAGGTGTCCCGCTGACGGTGCGTGCCGGACCACCCATCCCGGATCCGGGATCATTCTCATCAGAAACGCTGACTAGCATAGCCTAGCCTAGCGCCACAGGGATATAATATAATATAATTTCATGAAATCACAAGTCCAATACAGCAAAATGAAAGATAAACATCTTGTGAATCCAGCCAACATGTCCGATTTTTAAAAGTTTTCACGAAAACACAACATATATTTAAGTTAGCTCACCACAATAGCCCAACACACAACGCCATTTTTTCACCGCAAAGATAGCTTTCACAAACCCACAAATAGAGATAAAATTAATCACAACCTTTGAACAACTTCATCAGATGACAGTCTTATGACATCATGTTATTACAATACATTTATGTTTTGTTCGAAAATGTGCATATTTATAGCTACAAATCGTGGTTTTACATTGGTGACATGGTCACAAATGGCTCCAAAATGTCCGGGAAATTTTAGAGAGTCACGTAATCTAACAGAAAAACTCATCATAAACTTTGCTGAAAATACATGTTGGACATATAATTAAAGATACACTGGTTCTTAATGCAACCGCTGTGTTAGATTAAAAAAATAACTTTAGTTAAAAGCACAGCATGCAATAATCTGAGACAGCGCTCAGCCATCCTCCGCCATGTTGGAGTCAACAAGGTCAACAAAAATACGAAATAACATCATAAATATTCCCTTACCTTTGATGAACTTTCATCAGAATGCAGTGCAGGAATCCTAGTTCCACAATAAATCGTTGTTTTGTTTTAGAATGTCCATTTCTTCTGTCAATTAGCAACTTTGGCTAGCATGTGTAGCTCACGTGTCCATGAAGATTTGACGCATGAACGAAAAATTCAAAAAGTGATAATAAAAGTCGAATAAACTGGTCAAACTCAGTTGAGAATCCATCTTTAGGATGTTTTTCTCATATATATCCAATAACGTCCCAGACGGAGCATTTCTTCGTGTCTACCTAACGCATTGCAGACAAAGATATGACACACCCAAGTGCGTAGCCAAATATGCCAATATGGCTGACCTCTCACTCCAAAGACTCTCATCCGGTCCCACATAAGGCTAGACACTTCATTCCACGTTCTACTGCCTGTTGACATCTAGTGGAAGGCATATGAAGTGCATACAGATCCATAAATACAAGGCAATTGAATAGGCGATGCCTTTCACAGAGACCATTTCAGAATTTTCACTTCCTGTTTGGAAGTTTGCCTGCCAAATGAGTTCTGTTTTACTCACAGATATAATTCAAACAGTTTTAGAACTTCAGAGTGTGTTTCTATCCAATAGTAATAATAATATGCATATCATATGATCTAGCACAGAGTACGAGGCCGTTTAAATTGGGCACATTTTTATCCAAAAGTGAAAAGGGCGCCCCCTATTTCCAAGATTAAGACTACCAAGAAACACTGTGTGACCCTGATTTAGCAGTTAAAGGTTAAGACATGGATAGTGT
>NC_036840.1:7138902-7140812 GCF_002910315.2 Salvelinus sp. IW2-2015 | reverse complement strand
CAATCCAGTTAGATTAACAAGAATTTAAGCTTTTACTGATATAAGACACTTGTATGTACCTAGATGTTTAATATCCATAATTGTTATGATATTTATTTGAATTGCGCGCCCTCCAATTTCACCGGAAGTCGTCGACAGGTGTCCCGCTGACGGTTGCTGTTCTTAAGACTACCAAGAAACACTGTGTGACCCTGATTTAGCAGTTAAAGGTTAAGACATGGATTGTGGATGTGTGCCATTCAGAGGATGAATGGGCAAGACAAAAATATTTAAGTGCCTTTAAACGGGGTATGGTAGTAGTGCCAGCGACCTGTTTGAGTGTCTCAAGAACTGCAACGCTGCTGGGTTTCCACACTCAACAGTTTCCCGTGTGTATCAAGAAATGGTCCTCCACCCAAAGGACATCCAGTCAACTTGACACAACAGTGGGAAGCATTGGAGTCAACATGGGCCAGCATCCCTGTGGAACACTTTCGACACCTTGTAGAGTGCAAGCCCCAACAACATTTCCGGCTGTTCTGAGGGGCTGTTCTGAAGGGCTGTTCTGAGGGGAGTTCTGACGTGGCAACTCTATTAGGAAGGTCTTTCTAATGTCCGTGGTCTCCAATCTCAATACCTCCTCTCTGCTCATGTGTGCCATTCAGAGGATGAATGGGCAAGACAAAAATATTTAAGTGCCTTTAAACGGGGTATGGTAGTAGGTGCCAGGCGCACCTGTTTGAGTGTCTCAAGAACTGCAACGCTGCTGGGTTTCCACACTCAACAGTTTCCCGTGTGTATCAAGAAATGGTCCTCCACCCAAAGGACATCCAGTCAACTTGACACAACAGTGGGAAGCATTGGAGTCAACATGGGCCAGCATCCCTGTGGAACACTTTCGACACCTTGTAGAGTGCAAGCCCCAACAACATTTCCGGCTGTTCTGAGGGGCTGTTCTGAAGGGCTGTTCTGAGGGGGAGTTCTGACGGGTGGCAACTCTATTAGGAAGGTCTTTCTAATGTCCGTGGTCTCGATCTCAATACAACATTGATAAACGTGTACAAACTCTGGTGCTGCATTATGTGTTCAGGAACAACTTCATGCAGAAAAAGACACAAATACAACAGCAACACAATCACAACTCTGGCATATTYACATTGATGTGATCACTGAAAAGGTTGATTAATGTGCACTGTGCAAGTACGTCAGTCTAATAGTCCCATGCTTAGTGAGAGGCATTAGGAGGAGTCCCAGCACTCCTGGTAATCAGGTCAGTCTCTCTTAATTACCCATCATCCTCCAGATCCAATTTAAACTAGAGCCTTGTTAAACTCTCTCTCTCTCTCTCTCTCTCTCTCTCTCTCTCCCTCTCACTCCCTAGCCTCACCATGCCTCATCCCTCCATCTTTCTCTACTCTCTTTCTCTCTCTCTCGTCTTCCATAGCCATGCCTCCTCTCACACTCTCCATTTAATGACAGTCTACCACTCGCTCTTGTTTCCCTTCCTTCCCCCTCTCACTCTCTCCTTCCCTCACTCTCTTACAGTCAATCTGTTCTAAACCATCCTTAGGTATCCTCATTTCTCCCCTTAACTCAATGYATGTTCCCTCCCTTCTTTCTTCCATGTTCCAGTCAGTCCAGGACTGTCACGTCACTGTCCTTGTATTGTTTACGCTGTGGTCTTGTCTCAGAGAGTTTTCATTAATCATGCCTGCTCCGTTCCAACACACACACAACTTAATCAACTTAACCTCTATTGGCTGACTAGTGCTCTACTATAGGGTGCCGACGTGCSGTTACAGGAAGGTCATTCTCAACGCAATCATCCGTTGTGATAATAAATATTAGCATTGGCGGTAGATGTTCTATTTTCTCCCGAGATTGCAAGAGAATTTGTATGTTCATGTGGTGCCCATCAGTTAGGAATGTTT
>NC_036840.1:7124605-7132071 GCF_002910315.2 Salvelinus sp. IW2-2015 | reverse complement strand
AAGGAGATCAGGTAGTTAAGATTTAATGGAGAATTTCTCATAACATGATACTGGTGAAGTTAAATGTTTCTTTGTATCAACTTATGACCTATACTTTGTGTATGGGATACTCTAACTGAAACAATAACTGTTTGAAATCCCTAATTGAACTTGAGAGTTGAATAGCAGTGTGACACACACAGGAATGCAATTTCGAATGGACGCAGGAATGC
Source organism: Salvelinus sp. IW2-2015 (assembly GCF_002910315.2). Taxonomy (NCBI): domain Eukaryota; kingdom Metazoa; phylum Chordata; class Actinopteri; order Salmoniformes; family Salmonidae; genus Salvelinus; species Salvelinus sp. IW2-2015. The sequence continues at coordinate 7,131,859 of NC_036840.1, read as the reverse complement.
ACAAACCTCCAGACATCACCCTCAGACTCTCCTTCCATCATCATCGTAGTCAAGCACAGCTTCACTGAGGGGGCCACTCTGCTTCACTCTCTGCCCAGATTGGAGCATCGCCCAGGGCAGCAGCGCTCGAGATGAACCCCTCTGTCTGGCTTTGTTATCCGATGCCCTGGTGATGGGAGGGTGAAGAGATTGAGAGGGAGAATATAAGGTAGTAGAGAGAGAGAGGGTGAGAGAGAAGAGTAGAGAGTTAGTAAGAGAGGGACATACAGAGACAAAAACAAAGAGAGCGTTAGGTCTGGATTCGCTGAAGAACCGCGTTCAAATTTATAGGTCATTTCCAATTGAGCCGACATACTGTATGCCGAGTTTACCATGAATGCATTCCCCCAAACAAGAAACATTGCTTTAAATTTCAATCAAGCTATATCGCAGATCGCCATGATACGGATTGAATCCAGCCCGTATTGTGAGAGAGACAAGTGGGATAGACAGACTTGTATAGGGCTCCGTCAGGCTGCCCGCCTCTTTTCTCTGGTTTGGTTCTGGAACTGACTGATCTGTTGGTGAACACACGTGTTACACACGGATCACATGACTTGTATCTGCTCTGTGATTGGAAGATACAGACCGCAAAGCTCATGGATAGTGTCGTTTCTGGTGCTTTTTGCACCAGAAACTGGCGGTAAAAACAGGATTTCTCAACACAGAGGTTATTGGACTGAAAGTCAAAATGAAAGTTAGGTACCTGAAGCCTTTTTCTTCTCCTCTCCTCTTCTGCTACTCTTCCCCCTCTCCTCTACTATGATTTTTAGTCTTCTCATATTCCTTCCATCCTTTCAAGCCTATCCAATGCCTTGGGACATTGCAAAACAGAGAGAGAGGTTGTGAAATGGAGGCAACGCAGAAAGAAAGAGAAAGAAAGAGTTCCCTGGCCCAGGCTCTAGATAGCCACTTTCACATACTAATTTCACACATTACTTAGCCGTTCCCARAACTACTGACAAGCACTGCCTCCTGATTATTCCCACCATGCATTATCCTTCCACAAATTACATTGCTCGGCACCACACAACTATCCCATCTATCCCCTTGCCGCTGTCAGCCCGGCCTGATTTGGAAATATTGTTTAATTATCCTCAGAGAGAAAGGGGTTGTGTCCCAAATGGCTATTCCCTATTCCCCATATAAGGCCCACAGGGCTCTGGTCAAAAGTAGTGCACTAAATAGGGAATAGGGTGCCATTTGGGATGAGGCAAGGCCTCTAATAGSAGCTAGGCTCGGATTGTGTTATCTCCAACCGCTCTGAAAAAAACCCATTCTTTATGCCCACAGCCAGCCATTATTGGCCCATATATCAGTTGGCTCATGTGAGAGCAGTGTAAAAACAGTCACACTAAATATATATCTATCCCCAGCCGGCACGGACACGCCGTCTGCCTGCTTCAACACCGCCTGTCTGTGTTCAGAGGAAGGCCTTGTATTGGAAACCATGGCGACTGGAGACAACAGGAGTCTGAGTATCCAGTGCTGGTGGGAACAGGACTAGTCACATCCAGGCCCATGTATCTGATCAGAACTCTCTAGTGCATTGAGTTTTCTTATTTTTATTTATTAATTGCCGATACCCAACTGCCAACCCCATAGGATTCATTACCAAACTTTTCATGATAAAAGTGAYTTTATTTTATTTCAATATTTCAAAGAACACAAATTGTTATTCAGGAGTAAGAGTGTTTCTATTGGGAGGATGTGTTTGATATTCTGCTGAGCGCTGATGGTTAGCACAGAAGCCAGCATATCTGGTGACTTCTGTTGGGACTACTGGAGCACCAGGGCTTTTTACACACACACACACAACACACACACACACAAACACACACACACACACACACGACAAGCACACACACACACACACACAACACACACACACACACACACACACCACACACACACACACACACACAACACACACACACACACACACACACACACAACACACACACACACACACACACACACACACACACACACACACACACACACACACACACACACATTCTCTATCTCTGCGGTCTGTCTACTGGGACTCTGAGGATGGCTCTTTAGGTTAACACACATCTCTCTAGCTGGAGACGCATACGGACTATGAAGCTCTCTGTGTCTGCATATGCTTGATTACATTTCATAAACAACACAACACACACACACACACACTCACAAGCACACGTGCCGACTGTACTTGCATGTATCCTGTGCAGTATGTGCTGTATGCAGGAATAGATAATTCTTAGCCATGCAATGTCACCTACACAGCTCTTTATAGAGATAGAGACAATTCATATTTGACAAGTGACTGCAGGCTGTAAACCTCCAGTGACAGACAGCGAGTGTTAAAGAGATCAGTAGATCAGGTAGAAAAAGGAACAAACCCATTTCTGAGCAATGAAGGACAAGTGAAGGAGATCAAAGCGTTCCAGATACGTGGCAGGACGGAAAGAATAAAGGCAGATAGTTATAAATCGTTCCATTAGAGTGTCGTTTATATAACGTATTATGTCTCTGTGCTCTCTACAGGAGGTCAAACAGAAGCAGCGAAAGCTCATTCCAGATTTAACAATACCAATGCTCTTGGACCTGTGGAGCAAGGTCAAAGGTCGCGACACATCTTCCTACCACCACCATGAAGGAATCACCCCTTTGACGATAGCGTGAGCGGAAGAAAGGGTGAAAGAGAAAAAGAAAGCGAGGAAAAGAGGAGTAGGAGATGATGGTGGATGGCGGTGTTACAACAACATAGGAATCAATAGGGCGTAGGCCCAGGTTTCATTCATTCCAAAACAACACGCATGAATTCTTTCCAATTTCCAGCTAATATTGCCTTTCTGCACGCCTGCACCCCCTCTGCCACCATCGCACTGCACAAATCCCAGATATCTGTCAGAACCTGAGACCAAAAACATAATAAAGGGGGGAAAATAATAAAAGGTAGTGAGAGAGAGAGAAAACTTCCGTTTTTTTTGTCTTGTCATCTGTAGCAGAATGGAAAGTAGCCTCTTGATATAGATGCTAACATCAAGAACTTTTCATTTATCTTTTTTTCCATTCTCTTCCAAGCCCCATAGCACTATTCAATTGTGGTGGAGGTAGTGTACAAAGAAAATGGTCATAAAACAATAATGCTGTGGTGTGTTTTGTAATATAATACAGGAAAGGCGATGGTCTTGACTGGAAGATACACAGGCAAGTTAAACTGTGTGGTGCTGAGAGAGAGAGAGAGAAGAAGAGAGAGAGAGAGAGATGAGAGAGAGAGAGAGAGAGAGAGAGAGAGAGAGAGAGGAGAGAGAGAGAGAGAGAGAGAGAGAGAGAGAGAGAGAGAGAGAGAGAGAGAGAGAGAGAGAGAGGAGATGAGAGAGAGGCAGAGAGAGAGGAGAGAGAGAGGAGAGAAGAGAGAGAGAGAGAGAGAGAGAGAGAGAGAGAGAGAGAGAACAATGTAGTTCTATATCAGTGGAGGCTCATCAGAGGAGGAAGGGGAGGACCATCCTCCTCAGTGAATTTCATAAACATTTAAATTGTTAAACATTTAAAAAGTTATCCTTTTTAGATAAAACTATACTAAATATAATCACATATCACCAAAAAAACTGATTAAAACAAACTATTTTGCAAATAAGGTCTACAGTAGCCTCAACAGCACTCTGTAGGGTAGCACCATTGTATAGCTGGAAGACGGCTAGCTTCCGTCCTGCTCTTGGTACATTGACTTCACTACAAAACCTAGGAGGCTCATGGTTCTCACTCCCTTCTATAGACTTACACAGTAATTATGACAACTTCCGGAGGACGTCCTCCAGCCTATCAGAGCTCTTCCAGCATGAACTGACATGTTGTCCACCCAATCAAAGGATCAGAGAATTAATCTAGTACTGAAAGCATAAGCTACAGCTAGCTAGCATTGAGTGTATAACATGTGGTGAGTAGTTGACTCAAAGAGAAAGACAATCGTTGAACAGTTTTGAACAAATGAATTTTTTCCAAAAAGAAGGAGAATCAAGAGAGAAATATATGTAGAGAGAGATTTTGTATTTTTTTTTCACTTTCCGTTTCACTTACCTAACAGAGGGATGCTATGTTAGCTAGCTGGCTTTGACTTTCCAACACAACACTGGAACTCTTCCAAGTCAAGGTAAGCTTTTGGTATTGCTAATTTATTGCCACCGGGGCCCGTCGGTGTAACTGCTTACTRACTGTACACTAACGTTACCGCATGATTGTGGCAGGTTTACTAACGCGTTAGTTATATTAACTATGCTGACTATGATGTCACTTTAGCTAATGTGGTGACAATGATGTAGACTGTTTGTAGAGGTTTGGCTTGGAAAGGTTTTTTGCCTGGTCACATACAGCTGATTTGTTGTGCATTGAAGTCCACAGGCAAAGGGAAGAGAAGGAATACAACGTGGCTGTCATGAGAGTGAACTCTGTTTACGTTTGATCAGGAGTGTATTCATTCTGCCGATTCGGTTTAAAAACGTTTCTTTAAAACGGAAGCAAACGGAACAAAACGGGGATAAACATACTTGAATTTGTCCAATAGAAACTCTCATTTGCAACGGTTGGACTAATGATTACACCCTAGATCAGCTAGATGCAGGCAAGAGTGTGCAAGGTTGTATTGAATAKCACTGTCTGTCACCTCAAATTTGTCTCTTGACCTGTGTGCACCTACGTTGTAAACTTTAATTCATAGGCTAGGGTGTAGCAACCTCATGATGGGTATAGGGAAAATGTGAGTATCATGTAGCAGCCTAAACCTATTGAACTGGGTGAATGAAATATGAATGAGAGTCATCCAATATGTTGTAATAGAAAAAAAGGCCAGCGCTCCTGAAAAAACATTAGACGTCTCTCATCTTAAAACACGATCTGACCCCACTGTTCGTATAGTATATATAGTACGTTTGTGCCCCACCTAATAGGTTCTCTGTACAGTGGGGACGAAACAAGTCATTTTGATACAGCTGTCCGATTATTGCCGCCGATTTTCCTGACCTTACACAAAGCATGTAGAGGTCTTATTTTTATCAATAGGTAACTTCAAACTGTGAGAGGAGACGGGAATCTAAACAAATCCCGAAAATCACATTTGTATGATTTTAAGTAATTAATTAGGCATTGTTAATTGCCATTGACAATAAGTATTTGATACATAGAAAAGCAGGAACTTTAAAAAAAAATCAAATTTTTGGGTACAAAGAATCCTTTGTTTGCAACTTGCAGAGTATCATACGTTTCCGCTGTAGTTCTGTGACGCAGGTTGCACACACTGCAAGCAGGGATTCGTTGGCCCAACTCTTCCATACAGACCGTTCTCCAGAGTCCTTCCAGGTTTCGGGCTGTCGCTGGGCAATACGTACTTTCAGCTCCCTCCAAAGCATTTCGTATTGGGTTCAGGTCTGGAGACTGTGGCTTAGGCCACTCCAGGAACCTGAGATACTTTCTTAAGCGGAGCCACTCCTTAGTATGCCCTGGCTGTGTTGTTTTCGGTCGTTTGTCCATGCTGCGAAGAGCCAGCGCACGACCTCCATCATTCCAATGCTCTTTACTGAGGAAGGACGGTTGTTGGCTAAGATGCTCCGCAATACATTGGCCCCATCCATCCTTCCCACTTTAATACGGGTTGCAGCTGCCGTTCTGTTCCCCTTTGCAGAAACCCGCAATCCGCCAAAGAAATGATGTTTCTCACCATCCAGGATGGCTTCACTGGTTTGCGCGTATGGTGTTCTTGGCGGTTGTGTACTTCATCCTTCTTCTCTTCGCTCCGAAGAACCACTGCGCGTGAGTGGAGGTTTAGGATCCACAAAGCTCCTGTATTTTTCAGCATTATCAGCGAGCCAACTTGACCTTCTCCCATTCCTCCTACTGGCATTCAATACCAATGCGTCAATTGGCAAACTTCAGACGGGCCTGGACATTGCGCGATCTGCGTTGAGCAGCAGGGACCTTGTTTGATGCGCCTGTCAGGGATTTTAATCCATGACGCGTAGTGTGTTACTAATGGTTTCTTTGGAGGACTGATAGTGATTCCAGCTCTCTTCAGGTCATTGATCTCAGGTCCTGCCGCTGTAGTTTCTGGGGCTCGATCCGCTCGACATTCCCCTCAATGAGTCATTGATGTCCGCCACGAGGTTGTGAGATCTTGCATGGAGCCGCAAGAACCGAGGGGTGCATTGACCATCAGCTGTGAACTGTCTCTATTTTCTGTCCTATTTTATCTTATAATTGAATATGCGCGCAACATTGTGCCTTCTCACCAAGCTCGCTTGACCGCTATTTGTCCTGTAGCCCATCCAAGCCTTGGTGCAGGTCTACCATTTTATCCCTGAAGTGTCGCCTTCACCACACAAGCTGCTCTGGTCTGTGGCCCATTGTGGAGAGGTTAGGAGTCTGTTTGGATTGAGTCGTGTGTGCGACAAGGTGTCTTTTCATACAGTAGACGGAGTTCCAAAACAGGTTGCTAGGTACTAATACACGGTAATGAGTGCGAGAACAGGAGGGCTTCTTGAATAGCCGAAAAACCTACACTAGACTGTGACGAGCCGGAATGTCTCACTGGTTGGTACGGATGATCAAATACTTAATGTCATGCCATAAATGCAAAATGAATTAGCTAGTAAAACATACCAATGAGTATTTGTTGCTGGATTTTTTTTTTTAGTGATTTCCGTCTCTCACAGTTGAAGTAGTTACCTATGAACAAAAATTACAGGACACTCTACATGCTTTTGTAATAGCGAAAATCGGCAAAATCCGGCAGTGGTATCAATACTGTTCTCCCGAATGGCGTATAAGTGTGATCGTAGGGCCTTCCGAGTGGGCCAGTTGGTTTTAAGGCACGAGGGATCGCAGTCCTTCAAGAAGCTTCACTGCGCAGTCCCTGGTGTCACGAATCCAGGAGTCCAGCTAAGGCGGGTGCACAATTGGGCCACGCCTCATCTGGCGGGTTTGGGCCATGCGGTAGGGCCGTCATTGTAAATGAAGAATGTTCTAAACCTGACTTTGCCTATTTCTAATAAAGGAAAAAATGTCAATTAGAAATAAAAGCGTCTAGGACAGTAAGCTAACCGAGCCAAGTGTGCGTAGCAATGGTTTACGGCTATCCTGCCACTATATTTCGTATACCAGACTATTCAGAACTGGGATGTGCAGTGTCATCATTACACGGAAGAGACTGATGTGTAGTTATGGAATGATCAG
>NC_036840.1:7107751-7120507 GCF_002910315.2 Salvelinus sp. IW2-2015 | reverse complement strand
TGTATATGTATCTAGGGCTTCCGAGTGGGCCAGTGGTTTAAGGCACAGGATCACAGTTCAAGAAGCTTCACTGCAGTCCCTGGTTCAAATCCAGGGAGTCCCATAGGGCGGTGCACAATTGGGCCAGCGTCATCTGGGTTTGGCCAGGGTAGGCCGTCATTGTAAATAAGAATTTGTTCTTAACTGACTTGCCTATTTWAATAAAGGAAAAATGTCAATAAAATAAAACGTCTAACACTACTACCACCAATGTTGCTACAATTGTTTACGCTAATCCTGCCACTATATTCGTACCACTACTTTTCAGACTACTGGATGTGCAGTGTCATCATTCACACAGACTGACTGTGTSTTATGGAATGATCAGAATCAGGTCTGATACGTGACATAATCAATAAGATGCTTGGGGTGCAGCCACCACCTCACAACCCATTACAATAGGATGGAATAAAACCATGGATTCCCTTGTGAATAGACTCAGAACACTTGTGGTGAGACAAAAGTTTTTGCATCAGCATCAGAGAGAAACACGACAGTAGGCTAGCTTTTCTCTGTTCGGCACATTCTGCTCTTCTCGCACCCACCCACGCATGCAYCTAGAGGGTTGGGGGATATATTTTGTTTACGTTGATTTCCTGTGAATAGCCCAATCCGGATTGTCAAACATTGAACGGGTCCCATTGCKCCCTGAGGGGCACAAGCCAATTTCAGCCATTTTGGGGGAAAATTACACCGTTCAGAAAATAGTTGTTTGTTTGGGGTGTTTTATATTTAATCTCCTCTCTTCTACCCTTTCGGCTGGTGCATAAAGCTCAATACACTMAGGCATAGGAAAGGCAGCTAGCTATCACTGGGAGGACTGAGAGGAGGTAATAATGCACAAAACATGGCCRCCGAAAACATCTCTGTCTAGACTTGAGGGCCATGCCCCGACAGCTAAACTACTCAATGACTGTAAACAAACCTCTGGGAGGAGAGCATTTTAGTATGTTGGCTTGTGTATGGTCAATGAAATGACACTTGTATTTCGGGCAGCTAAGCGAAAATGGACACGGAGGATACAGAATCTAATGGTGGTGGCAGCGGTGGATTGAGTGCATAATGTGTGTTTTTGTTTGTCTTCAGCAAGAGTGTTGTTGTTTGTGTCAGTGCATTTCTCCTCTCTATGACTGACCTTTCCTCTGGTCCGTGATGTCAGAGTATAAAGCTCATAGAGGAATAATGTCTGACGCCTGCACCTCGCTTATCAACACTACTGGTCTGAGTGTCCTTGCTCGACATCCCTCTCAAGAGGAACACACGCAAGGGCACGCACTGCAAGCAAAATAGTTTCCAATATTGAAATGTGATAGTGGTTTAAACATCGTAATGTGAAGTGTCTTTAACATCGTAATGTTGATAGTGTTTTAACATCGTAATGCGATAGAGTTTAAACATTGGAATGGGATCAACGTGTTTAAACATCGTAATGTGGATAGTGTTTTAACATCGTAATGCGATAGAGTTTAAATCATTTGGAATGGGAATAGAGTTTTAAACATCGTAATGGGATAGGAAGTTTAACATTGGAAATTGGAAGAGTTTAAACATTGGAATGGGATAGAAGTTTAAACATTGGAATGGATAGAGTTTAAACATCGTAATGGTGATAGAGTTTAAACTTGGAATGGGATAACAGTTAAACATCGTAATGGGTATGAGTTTAACATGGAATGGGTATGAGTTTAAACATCAGAAAGGGATCGAACGTGTAAACATCGGAATTGCGATAGAGTTTTTTGAACATTGGAATGGGATAGAGTTTAAACACATCTTCTTGACTGAAAAGTCCAAAATGAAATTAGGTTTACTGAAGTTTTTTTCTTCTCCTCTCCTCTTCTGCTACGTCTTCCCCTCTCCTTACTTAATGATTTTTAGTCCTTCTCATATTCTCTTCCATCCTTTCAAGCCTATACCATATGCCTTGCGACATTGCAAAACAGAGAGAGAGGTTGTGAAATGGAGGGCAACGCAGAAAGAAAGAGAAAGAAGAGTTCCTGGCCCCAGGCTCTAGATAGCACTTTGCACCATACTACATCTTCACACACTTACTTAGCCGTTCCCTGACACTACTACAAGCACTGCTCTGATTATTCCACCATGCATATATCCTTCACAATTTACATTGCTCGCACCGGCACACAACTATCATCTATCCCTTGCTCGCTGTCAGCCCCGGCCTGATTTGGAAAATTGTTTAATTATCTCAGAGAGAAAGGGGGTGTGTCCAAATGGCACCTATTCCATATTTAAGGCCCACAGGGCTTGTTGTCAATAAGTAGTTGCACTAATAGTGGAATAAGGGTGGCCATTTGGATGAGGCAAGGCCTCTAATAGGAGCTAGGCTCGGATTGTGTTATCTCCAACCCGTCTGAAAAATCCCATTCTTTATGCCCACAGCCAGCCATTATTGGCCCATATATCGAGTTGGCTCATGTGAGGAGCAGTGGTAAAACAGTTCACACGGGACTAAATATATATCTATCCCAGCCGGCACGGACACGCCGTCTGCCTGCTTCAACACGCCTGTCTTGTGTTCAGAGGAAAGCCTTGTATTGGAAACCATGGCGTCTGGAGACAAACAGGAGTTGAGTATCCAGTGCTGGTGGGACAACAGGACTAGTCCATCAGGCCCATGTATGGCTGATCAGACTCTCTAGTGCATTGAGTTTTTTCTTAATTTTTATTTTTTAAATTGCGATACCCAACTGCCAACCCAATAGGATTCCATTACCAACTTTTCATGATAAAAGTGATTTTATTATTTTTATTTCATATTTCAAGAACACAAATTGTTATCAGGAGTAAGAGTGTTTCTGATTGGGGCAGGATGGTGGTTTGATTTCTGCTGAGACGTGGAGGTTTAGAACACAGAGCCACTCTCCTGGTCTGTCTGTTGGGACTACTAGGGAGCACAGCGCTTTTTACACCCACTCACACACACACACACACACAACTACCACATCACAACCGACACACAACTACACACAACACACAACACACACACACAACACACCCACACACACACACACACACATGTCACACACACACACACACAACACCACACACACACACACACACACAACACAACACTACACACACACACACACCACCCCACACATCACACACACAACATATCTCTATCTCTGCCGTCTGTCCTACTGGGACTCTGAGGATGGCTCTTTAGGTAACACACACTCTTCTAGCTGGAGACGCATACGGACTATGAAAGCTCTCTGTGTTCCTGCTAATGCTTGATTACATTTCATAAACAAACACACACACACACACTCAAGCAACGTGCCCGACTGTACTTGCATGTATGCCTGTGCAGTATGTGCTGTATGGCAAGGATTGTATTATATTACTTGCACATGGCACCTACACAGCTTTTCATGAGATAGAGACAATTCATATTTGGACAATGACTGCAGGCTGTAAACCTCCAGTGACAAGACAGCGAGTGTTAAGAGATCCGTAGATTCAGGTAGAAAAAGAACAAACCCATTTCTGACATGAAGGACCAAGTGAAATGGAGAATCAAAGCGTCTCCAGATACGTTGGCACGGAAGATAAAAAGCAGAATAGTTAATTTATCGTTCCATTAGAGTGTCGTTTATACCGTAATTGATGTCCTCTGTGGCTCTCTACAGGAGGTCCAAACAGAAGCCAGCGAAAGCTCACATTCCCGATTTAACAAACTGCTCTTGGACCTGTGGAGCAGGTTCAAGGTCGCGAACATTCTCCTACGCACCACCTGAAAGGAATCACCCTTTGACGATAAGCGTGAGCGGAAGGAAAAGGGGAAAAGAAAAGACAGCGGAGAAAGAGGAGTAGGAGATGATGTGGATGCCGGTGTTTAACAACAACATAGGAATCAATAGGCGTAGGCCAGGTTTCAATTCATTCCAAAACAACACGCATGAAATTCTTTTCCCATTTCCAGCTAATATTGCTTTCTGCACGCCTGCCACCCCCTCTGCCATCCCCCCCACCATCGCAATCTGCACAAATCAGATATCTGTTCAGAACGCGTGAGACCAAAAACTAATAAAGGGGGGACAAATAATTAAAAGGTAGTGAGAGAGAGAGAAAACTTCGTTTTTTTTTGTCTCTGTCATTGTAGCAGAATGGAAAGTAGCCTCTTGATATAGATGCTAACCATCAAGAACTTTTCATTCTCAATCTTTTTTTCATTCTCTTCCAAAGCCCATAGCACTATCAATTGTGTGGAGGTAGTGTACAAAGAAAATTGGTCATAAAACAATAATGCTGTGTGCTGTTTTGTAATATAATACGGAAATGGCGATGGTCTTGACTGGAAGATTACCAGGCAAGTTTACACTGTGTTGGTGCTGAGAGAAGAGAGAGAGAGAGAGAGAGAGAGAGAGAGAGAGAGAGAGAGAGATGAGAGAGCAGAGAGAGAGAGAGAAGAGAGAGCAGAGAGAGCAGAGAGAGAGAGAGAGAGAGAGAGAGAGAGAGAGAGAGAGAGAGAGAGAGAGAGAGAGAGGAGCGAGAAAGAGAGGAGAGAGAGAGAGAGAGAGAGAGAAGAGATAGAGAGAGAGAGGCAGAGAAAATTGTAGTTCTATCAGTGGAGGCTCATCAACGGAGGAAGGGGAGGACCTCCTCCTCAGTGCATTTCATAAACATTTAAATTGTTAAACATTTAAAAAGTTAATCCTTTTTAGATAAAACTATACTAATATAATACATATCACCAAAAGAAACTGATTAAACACAAACTATGTTTGCAAATAAGGTCTACAGTTAGCCTCAACAGCACTCTGTAGGGTAGCACCATTCGGTATAGCTGGAAGACGGCTAGCTTTCCGTCCATGCTTCTTGGTACATTGACTTCACTTACAAAACTAGGAGGCTCATGTTCTCACTCCCTTCTATAGCTTACACAGTAATTATGACAACTTCCGGAGACGTCTGCGCACCCTATCAGAGCTCGTCCGCAATAACTGAATGTTGTCCCCACCCCAAATCAAAGGATTAAATTCCTAGTACTGCAAGCATAAGCTACAGCTAGCTAGCATTGAGTGTATAACGTGTGGTGAGTAGTTGACTCCAAAGAGAAAGACAATCGTTGAACAGTTTTGAACAAATGAATTTTTCCAAAAGAAGGAGAATCAAGAGAGAAATATATGTAGAGAGAGATTTTGTATTTTTTTTTTTTTCACTTTCCGTTTCACTTACCTAACAGAGGATGCTATGTAGCTAGCTGGGCTTTGACTTTCCAAACACAACACTGGAAACTCTCCAGTCACGGTAAGCTTCTTTGGTATTCGCTAATTTTATTGCCACCGTAGGGACGCGTCGGTGTAAACTGCTTAGCTGACTGTACACTAACGTTACCGTTGGCAATGATCTTGGCAGGGTTTACATAACGCGTTAGTTATATTAACTGATGCTTGACTATGAATGGTCACTTTAGCTAATGTGGTGACAATGATGCTAGACTGTTTTGTAGAGGTTTGTCTTGAAAGGTTTTTTGCCTGGTCACATCAGAGCTGATTTGTTGTGCATTGAAGTCAGCAGGCCCAAGGGAAGAGAAGGAATACAAACTCGGCTGTCACATGAGATGCAAATCTGTTTACGATTGCAATCAGGAGTGTAATTCATTCTTCCGATTCAGTTTGAAAAAGTTTCTCTTTAAAACACGGAACAAAACGGAACAAAACGGGCGATAAACTACTTGGAAAATTTGTCCAATAGGAAACTCTCATTTGCAACGGTTGCGAACTAGATGCATTACAACCCAATAGATCACCTAGACTGCAGAAAGCACACAGAAGTGATAGCACAGGTGTATTGAATCGATAACACTGTCTGTCACCTCAAATTTGTCTCCTGCTAGACCTGTGTGCCACCTACGTTGTTAAACTTTAAAATTCATCAGGTCATAGGGTGTAGCAACCTCACTGAAATGCGGTATCAGGGAAAACTTGTGAGTAATGCAATGTAGCAGCCTAAACCTAGTTGAACTGGGTGAATGAAATATGAATGAGAGTCATCCCAATATGTTGTAATAGAAAAAAAAGGCCAGGTCTGAAAGAACATTATGACGTTCTCATCTTAACAGCATGACCGCCACTGTTCTATAGTATATATATACGTTGTGCCACTAAATAGGTTCTTGTACAAGTGGAAGAACAAGGTATTTGATACACTGCGGATTTTGGCCGATTTTCCTACTTACAAAGCATGTAGAGGTCTGTAATTTTTTTTATCATAGGTAAGCACTTCAACTGTGAGAGACGGAATCTTAAAACAAAATCCCGAAACATCACATTGTATGATTTTTAAAGTAATTTACTTAGCTTTATTGCATGACATAAGTATTTGAATAGCTCAGAAAAGGCACATACTTAAATATTTGTACAGAATCCTTTGTTTGCATTACAGAGATATACGTTTCCTGTAGTTCTTGACCAGGTTTGCACACAACTGCAGCGCAGGGATTTTGGCCCACGTCCTCATACAAGACCTTTCCAGATCCTTCAGGTTTCGGCGGCTGTCGCTGGGCAATACGGATTTCATGCTCCCTCAAGATTTTCTATTGGGTTCAGGTCTGGAGACTGGTAGGCCACTCCAGGACTTGGAGATACTTTCTTCCGGAGCACTCCTTAGTTGGCCCTGGCTGTGTGTTTCGGGTCGTTGTCATGCTGGACGACCCAGCACGACCCATCATCAATGCCTCTTCTGAGGGATAGGAGGTTGTTTTGGCTAAGATTCTCGCAATTACAATGGCCCATCCATCCTCCCTTAACAAGGTGCAGTCGTCTCCTGTCCCTTGCAGAAAAGCATCCCAAAGAATGTGATGTTTCCACTCCATGCTTCACGGTTGGGATGGTGTTCTTGGGTTGTACTCATCCTTCTTCTTCCTCCCAAACACGGCGAGTGAGTTTTGAACAAAAAGCTCTATTTTTGAATCATCAGACCACATGACTTCTCCCATTCCTCCTCTGGATCGATCCAGATGGGTCATTGGCAAGACTTGACGGGCTCGGACATGCGCCTCTTGAGCAGGGGGAACCTTGTGGTGCGCTGCAGGATTTAAATCCATGACGGCGTAGTTGTTTACTAATGGTTTTCTTTGAGAACTGTGGTCCCAGCTCTCTTCAGGTCTTGCACCAGGTCCTGCCGTGTAGTTCTTGGGCTGATCCCCTCACCTTCCTCATGATCATGTGATGCCCACGAGGTGAGATCTTGCTGGAGCCCCAGATCCGAGGGTGATTGACCCATCACTTGAACTTCTTCATTTTCTTCTATTTTCTAATAATGCGCCAAGCCATTGTTTGCCCGTTCTCACCAAGCTGCTTGCCTATTGTCCTGTAGCCCATTCCCAGCCTTGTGCAGGTCTACAATTTTATCCGCTGAGTCCTTACACAGCTCTCTGGTCTTGGCCATTGTGGAAGAGGTTGGAGTCTGTTTGATTGAGTGTGTGGAACAGGTGTCTTTTATTCAGGTAAGAGTTCAAACAGGTGCAGTTAATACAGGTACATGAGTGGATGAACAGGAGGGCTTTTTTTAAAGAAAAACTAACGATCTGTGAGGAGCCGGAATTCTTACCTGGTTTGGTGGTGATCAAATACTTATGTCATGGCAAAAAATGAAATGAATTCTTAAAAATCATACAATGTGATTTCGGATTTTTGTTTTAGCTTCCGTCTCTCACAGTTGAAGTGTACCTATGATAAAAAATTATCAGAACCTCTACATGCTTTGTAAGTAGGAAAATCGGCAAAATCGGAAGTGTATCAAAATACTTGTTTCTCCCCAATGTATATGCTATTAGGGCTTCCGAGTGGGCCAGTTGGTTTAAGGCACGGATCACAGTTCAACGAAGCTTCACTGCAGTCCTGGTTCAAATCCAGGGAGTCCCATCAGGGCGGTGCATCAATTGGGCCAGCGTCAGATGTGGTTGGCAGGGTAGGTTCCGTCATTTAATAATAACGAATTTGTTCTTAACTGACTTGCCTATTTTTAGAGTAAAGGAAAAAGTTGTGGGCTTCCCGTGGTTCATTAAAATCTAAAACGTCTAACACTACTTCACCACCAATGTTTTCGCCTCCCACAATTGGATCACTTAACGCATAAACTTTCGCGCCCTAGCGACTGCTCATGACTTTCTTCACGGGTCTTACTACTTTGTCTAGACTACGGAATGTGCAGTGCATCATTCACACAGACTTTGACTGTGGCTGTGTTTATGGACTGTGAGTCAGAATCAGGTCTGATCGTGACATGAATCAATCACAGATGCTTTGGGGTGCAGCGACCCCACCACTTGTTCTACACGGTGGTTCTGAAGTCTATTCACAGGGAATCAGGTTTTATTCGCACACCTCTCATTCAACCCGATTTACACATGGAGTGGAATTTAAAACATGGATTTTCGCTCTTGATGGAATGGTAGACGATCATAGTCAACCACCTTCAGATGCGATTGCTTAGTTGATTACATAGACACAGAAGTTCTTCGCCCTTTGATTCGATCATTCCATAACATCGCACATCGTACAAGGATGCATTGTGGTAGAACACGAACAGTAGGCCTGAGCTTATTCTTCTGTTCTGGCACACACTCTTGCCTGCTACCTATACTTCCCGCGCACCTTTCAACGCCAGCTGCATCTATGGCTGGATTGGGGAGATCATGATTTTGTTAGTTAGCGTTGTGACTTCTACTATGTGAATAGGCCCAATCAGGATCGGTGTCCAGGAAAATATTTACATTGAAGGCTAAAAAGGGTCACAATTGTCGCTTGCTCTGAGAGCAGGGCCATTAGGGGGAAGCTCAAGTTTGCTCAAGGACCGATTTTGTGTGGGTAGGAAACAGTTATCATTCTTCGTTATCTTGCACAGTAAATATGTTGTTCTTGTTTTGAGGTGTTTATTAATATTTGGTAATCCTCCTCTCATTCTGACTCTTAAGTCGTTGAGTGCATGAACCAGCAATTACTATAATCTCTTAACCAATGACGAGGCCGCCAACTCCTTGGCCGAGAAGAGCCAGCACTGATAGACATCGCACTGGCCCACTAGTTGGTGCACCGGGCCACTTATGGGGCTCCCTGGATTTGTAACCATGGAGCTGAAGACGGAGTGGTATGGTTAATGAGAGCATTCTTATGCATGGCGACCGCATACGAGACATGTTCCCTCTGTGTCTACGACTTCGTATAGAAGAGCCATGCGGCCCACTTCGGACAGGCTCAACACTTACTCAATGATGTAACGACAGACCCTAGACTACGAGTAGAGGAGAGCATTTTTTAGTAATGAATTGGCATTGTGTTTATTGGTCCAGGTGAAATGGAGCAACTAATCGAATGTATTTTCGGTGATTTACACAGCTAGAGCCGAAATTATGGATGGTAATTAGCCGACTTGTATTCATATCTTGTGACAGGAAACCTATTATGCATCCGTAGTATGCGACTCACCTCTGTAATCTTTTCTTTCCTCTGTATCCTCTAACTAGACGGCGCACTTTAACTATCACTCTACACTGTCTATGCTTCTGCATGTAACCCTAGGAAACTCTTTCCACCTTCCCTCCCGCCCTTAATCCTCTTAGTGCAGACGCACCCGGCAATCTAAATCCCAAACAGTGAACAACTCACACTTGTACCTCTTGCTGCGAGATTGACTTTGTTCAACTACTATGAAAGCGAAGGTAATGTACGACATCCGCTCCCTCAATTCACACTCATGCCTAATTTGTGTGTACTGACTGCTGGAACCACTCGACATCCGAATATTTCGCCATATAGAACCTTGACCCATCTTTCATCGCACCTCTCTCCTCTCGATTTGAAATGGCTCTGCAACTAAGTGTGTACCGACCCTGACTTACGTTACCTACTTCAGTGTTTATGAGGCTCTCCTTTATTTCCCGGGGCTCATCTTAGAGGTTTCAGGGTGCTGATGAGGTGTTTTTTCTTGGTAAAGGGAGCGCTCTTGTTGTCTTCGAGGTTACTTAGTTTTTACACGCATTGTGCACTCGGGTTTGCTTGCTGCGTAAATGTCCTCCATATGTTTGTCTCACATTCACTTCTTAATGTGTTTGTTTGCAAGAACAGTAGCTTGCCATACGGCGTCTCTTCAAAATGGAAGATCAAGAAGCATTTGTAGACGGAGACATCAAGGGGATAAACTTGTTAGTAGCTCCTGTACCACGGGCTTTGGTCTGAGTTGAGATGGGGCACATACTTACGGTAAAGGCCGGTTCCCCACTGTTGTTTCGTGTGGTCGAGTGTGTCTATCTGATGTGCCTGTGATGTTTTCACTTTCTTCATACAGGGAGACTGGTTTTTAGCTTTTGTGTTCGTTCGTCGGAGCTCTTCAATGTTATTTTGTTCAGCTGTTCAGTTGACTTGGGAGTTTTAAAATTCATATTATGGGACAGCTTACCAGCGCGTATTGGTCCGATCCTGCTCCTCACCATTTAAATTAGTAAATAGGAAGATACGATCTTCATCAGAACAAGAATCGTTACAGAACATAGCCCACCAGCCGAAAGGACCAATTGCAAGATCATGTAGGCTCATGTATGGACCCCTGCTGGACATGGGAAGGCATATTGGACGGCGAAGGGACCTGGGCACAGCCGGGAGAAAGAGGAGTGGAGCGCAACCTGAGCGGAGCGGCGACACTACGAGGAATTGGCTCGCCAGGTACTCCGGGTTCGCTATATCGAGAAGGGCATGCGCCCAGAATCTTTTTTGCGGTGGATTCAGATTTGGTGGAGTCAGGTAGGGGAGCACCGCAATTGAGCGCATCATTCTCCCCCGTCTAGCTGTCTCGTTTAGCTGGGGGTTTGGCGAGAGAAAAAGGTAGAACCTGGGCAGGCACATCGTTCGTTATGCGGTGCCAGCGCATGTGTCGCCCAAGTGCGCACGCTAAGGCCGGTGCGCTACATCGCAGCACTCGCTCGAATCGGCGGGGCTAGAGTGGGCTCGAGCCAGGAGGGATGAATGCCGGGCTCGCCGGCATCTGTTTACCGAGTGCGTTCCTCAGAAGCCCGGGGTTATACGGGGCGACCGAGGCCTGGCGCAAAGCGCGGTGTTCCCCGGTTTCGCACAAGCACAAGCCAAGTGCGTGCACTAGGTTCAGGACAACTCCGTCTGCACTCTGCGGGCTTTCTACGCACAAAGGGGTATCCATTGCCAGGGAACCGACAGGTTGTGGAAGAGCTCGGTTGAACGTTTTCCGATCAAGACGAATCACCCAGATGTTCTGGCCTGTCACACAGCCGCCTAACCGGTAATGGGGATTATAACTGGCAGGGCGCACTCACGCACGGTTGGCCTGCTCGCGCGATGAGTCCGCGTGCCGTTGCCAATTCAAACCGCGTACAATGGGGGCTTAAGTCCCTGGAAATGTTGGCCTCGGATTCGCATGGACTGCTAGGTTTGAAGTAGATGCTTTTTGTCTCTACTCCCTCGCGGTTTTTGGGAAAGTAGCCGGGAGTTACCTGTGAGAAAACTAACGCACCGTTGCGTGGGGGTGGCAAAACCATCCTTTCTCTTCGGCGCCTTGTGCACAGGGGCCGGAACTTGCAGTGTGAAGGTGAGAGGATGTGGGCAGCATTGTCGCCGCTTTACAACAATCAGCCTGAGTGGAGCAGTGAATGTTCGGTGTGCTGTGGAGTCGAATTGACCATGTCGAGAGGGAAGATGGCTCCGCGACGTCATTCAAGGTGAGTCGGCCAGTTGCACAGGACGAATCCAAGAGCCTGGATGGAGTTGTGTAGAGTGCTGTACTTGCCAGTGTCCGAGTTTGGAAGGATGTGGGTGAAGTCGTATGTGAGGACCCAAAATTTGGCTGCTGATGTGTTGAAAATTGGTACGGCCTACCAGTATCAGAGGTAAAGGTCATTGATTGTTTATGGAAGGATTGTACCAATTTTAAGTTTTGTTTTTTTTGATGTATATATTGTATAAATGTAATTATCTTAAACATTCAAATTGATTTTCGGGATTTTTTGTTTTAGATGTATTCAGTGAAGTGTATATGTAATACGCTCTAATTGTAAGTAGGAAAATGCAAATGGCGATGTTATAAATCTTTGTTCTCACCCATGTACGAACTTTAGATTGGCCCACAAATAGGGTCAAGAAGTCACTCTCAGTAGATACTTATAGTAATCGATGCGCCGTAACGGGCGTAGCAGTGCTGCGTTAGATGAAGATTGCCTGGCAACAATGAAGGCGTCTCATGTAAGTAGATTGAATTTTATACAATGGGGCATGGAGCCCTCCAGTGGAGTGCCATTTTCATGGCATCTTGAAAGCTTCTCCTCGTTTATGTCCATAGAAATCCATTAGTGAGATAGCGCCGTACCGTGATGTATGCCATTCCTCGGATACGAAGCTCTCAAGTGATGATCCATGGCACGAAATCCTCCGTGAATGATCCATGGCAAGAAGCCTCCATGATGATCCTTGGCTATGAAACCTCCAGTGAGGATCCATGGCACGAGAGTCTCCATGATGATCCATCAGGCACAAAGCCTCAGTGAGGAGTTATGGC
The DNA here is from genome assembly GCF_002910315.2 of Salvelinus sp. IW2-2015. Classification (NCBI taxonomy): domain Eukaryota; kingdom Metazoa; phylum Chordata; class Actinopteri; order Salmoniformes; family Salmonidae; genus Salvelinus; species Salvelinus sp. IW2-2015. Next base: position 7,107,922 of record NC_036840.1, on the reverse strand, counting down.
ACGAGGCCTCAGCGACGCCCTTCAGTCCGGAGCCTCCACCGACGCCCTCTGTCCAGGGAGACCTCCAGCTGTTGTTCCTCTAGTATTTCACGGGCCGCTTTCCAGTTGACGGTGCCGCTCGCTGGGTGTTCGTCGGAGTCCTCTACGATCGGCCCTATCGTGTGACTCAGT
>NC_036840.1:7105851-7107726 GCF_002910315.2 Salvelinus sp. IW2-2015 | reverse complement strand
AGCGACGCCCTTCGGTCCGGAGCTTCCAGCGACGCCCTCCTGTCCGGAGCCTCTAGCGACGCCCTTCGGTCCGGAGCCTCCAGCGACGCCCTCCTGTCCGGAGCCTCTAGCCTCGCTGACTGGAGACAATTACTTCTCCCAGTAATAGACTCAATAGGCTCTCATTATTTTTAATCGTCAATTGTTACCTGGTCTATAAAGCTCTAATTGGAGAAAGGGAGAGAGAGAGAGAGAGAGAGAGAGAGAAGACTGAGAGGTGTGTATCATATCTTGTCTGTGTCCAAACACACTAAGACAGTCGTGAAGAGGGCACGACAAAGCCTATTCCCCCTCAGGAGACTGAAAAAAATCTATTTGGAGTGCCAGAGTGAGCTCAGGGCTTTCATATATTCAGAGCGTTGTTAGATAGTCCATTCGTAAATTCAGAGAGATTCGCTCTCGGAGCATTCAGAGCGCGCACTGGACCCTCTGGCCGAGGAGTAGGGTTGATCTGAGCGTTCTGACMTCAGTGTCARTCAAGCACACAAGCTAACAGTGCTAACGTTGGCTAGCTACTTCCAGACACAAATGAGAGAACACCTCACTCTGACMATTTTTCTCACCCTAGCATATGTCATGACGTTGGCCTGGGGGTAGGTTTATGACAGTCATAAATACCTCTTTCCCCCCTCCCCCGTTCCTCTTCCCTACTGTTGTGACATTAGAAAACCCTTTGGTTAACATAGAGATTCTGGGAACATCAGAAGTTGGGGGGAAATTAACTATACTCTGGTAATCCGACCAACTGAACATATGCGGTGGTACTTAAGGTATATTATGTCAGTTCGGTTGCCCTCTGACACACTCTCATCAATGATAGAATGACATAAACTCTACTGTGGAAAGTCAAACATCAAGGTATCAGATTCACATGGAATTGTTGTTTAATTCAAATGTTATGAATATGAAATTATTGTGAAGAGATTAAATGTAATTTTTAGCTTCCAAATGAAGATTTGGGTTTTTCATAAGTTTGGGCCTCTACTCACAGTGGCCCGCCCCTGTGAAGAGACATGGGTAATAAACTTTTCAGACCACCCTCTCCCTCCACTATATAAAGCCATTGACAAAAATATAACTTTCTGTTCCGGTACATTAGGATGACGATCCGATTCTGAATGGTTCAGATAAAACTACAGAACTAAGCAACATCAGCATGAACTTTGGTGGAGTATGAAACTTTGAACTCGTATTCACATACAGAAGTGATATCTCCTAGCCGTTGAGTTAGCAACAGCTGCTACAAACGCAGGTAGGAAGGACAGTCAGAGTATCCATCTACTACACAACGACGTTACTACACGTATCCAGTGACCACCAAGAACATTTCTCAAAGGACAGAGGACTCGTTTGGCAACACGGTCCTCACTAAACCCCCAACCTACTGAAACGCAGCCAGAGTAAATATTTATTGCATTTTCCTTTTCCAAATGGGCAGTAATTAGAATGCATAATAGATACTGTATTTACGATAGCACAGTGCTTCGCCTCTGTTCCAGTCTCGCTGCTCTTCACTAAAATCAGCCCCCCTTTCCTTTGTGTAACAAGCTGTCTATCTGTTCCGCCCTAGGGACGTATTTCCTTATGATGGCAATTTGTAATCAAGTTTAGATTTAATTGTGTAGTGTGATTCTGTGTGATTAGTAGGTATTTAGTAAAAATAATTAAACCCAATTTGTGATTGCTGATTCAACTTGTTAGCCAGGATTCTTGCAGATAACCAAGAATTTACAACTTTCAGAATATGAGACTGAAGTAAGATGACGATTAATATTGACTGCTATTGATGTAAAATATTACTAAATCTTTAAAGTTTATTCGGAAGATAACAGCTCT
>NC_036840.1:7095067-7097880 GCF_002910315.2 Salvelinus sp. IW2-2015 | reverse complement strand
GTAAACTTAGTATATTACATTGCAAAAAAAGCAATCAGAAATAATTCTGACAGGGATAGCAATTGCAATTCCAAATGTCCACTTGCAGAACCACTTGCAGAACCTCGTTCTTACATTTTCTTCACGTTAAAATCTTATTAGCCTACCTTTAGTCTTGGTCTTGATTCATTGATCGTATTATTTTTCATTCACAAACAAAGGGTAATGTCTATGCATCCCTCACTTCTCTTTCAGAGAACACTCTCTCCTCTATATCATCATACCACCCTCGTCACATGACTCAGGTATATTAACCCTCCTCTCTCACTTCAATCCCATTTCTCCCTGGACCTAACGATGTCTTCTAATACACTGCAGTTCGTTAAGCTGATTAACTAAGACCCTGAAGGAGTGTGGTTCAACTAAAGCACCACAGCATAGTCATGAAACCCTCTCCCTTTTATTCTCTCTTTCTTTATCACTCCATCCATCAAGTAAATCAAGGCTTTACTTCGTTCTCAATACCTGGCAATCCTCTCTGGATCCTTCCATTCTCTCTTCCCCAGAAAATGCTTTTTTTTTCACTTTCAAATTTCTGTCTCTCCCTTTCTCCCTTCTTGCCTCTTCTCCCCTTTTCCCTCCCTCCCTCTCTCCCTCCCTATTCTTCTTATTTTACTTCCTCCCTCCCACCCTCCCTCCTTCTCCCTCACCCTCTCTCCCCCTGTCTCTGGTGCCAGGTTGGCTCACCTGGTTTCTCACTGAGAGATTGTCTTAATATGAATTACTATCATGATTATCGGCTTACAGGCACCTGTGCCTGTGTCTCTATCATTAATGCAGTACCAGAGGGTAGAGAGATAGAGCGAGAGAGATACTGAGGAGGAGAGTGAAAGAGTCCGTCAGAGAGACAGGAGACACASAGAGAGAGAGAGTGAGAGCGAAAGAGAAAGTATATACTGTATAGAGAGAGTGAACAGAGGATGGGAATAGAGGAGAACACAGAAAGAGAGGTGGGGTAAGGAGGAGAGGAAGAGAGGAGAACACAGAAAGAGAGGTGGGGTAAGGAGGAGAGGAAGAGAGGAGAACACAGAAAGAGAGGTGGGTAAGGAGGAGAGGAAGATAGGATTAAACAGAAACGAAGCGGGGATAAGGAAGGAAGAGAGACAACAGAAAGAAAGCTGGTAAGGAGAAGGAAAGATGATAACACAGGGAAAGAGAGTGTAAAGGAGAGAGGAAGAGAGAACACAGAAGTAAGGGTATGAGGAAGAAGAATGAAAGAGAACCAGAAAGAGAGCGTGGGTAAGGAGAAGGAAGGAGAAAACAGAAAGAGAGTGGGGAAGGAGGGAAGAGGATAAAGACGGAGAACATAGAACAGAGGGTGGTAAGGAATGGAGAGAAGAAGGATAACGAAAGAAGTGTAAGAGGAGAGGAGCAGCAAGGTGGGATAGGAGGAGAGGAAGAGAGGATAACACAAGAAAGAGAGGGGGGAAGGAAGGAAGAGGAACGAGAGAAGCTGAACGAGAAAGAAAGAGGTAAAGAAGGAAGCTGGGAAGGAGAAGGAGAGAGATAACACAGAAAGAGAGCCGGAGGTAGGGGAAGGAAGAGAGAAACAGAGAAAGAGAGCTGGAAGAGAGAGGTAAAGAGGAATAACACAGAAAGAGACTGGGTAAAGGAAGAGAAGAGAGAGACGAAAACAGAGAGCGGGGTAAGGAGGAGAGGAAGATGAGGATACACAGAAGAGAGGTGGGGTAGGAGAGGAGAGGAAAGAAAGACCCAACAGAAAGAGGCGGGAAGAGGAGAGAAGAGAGGAAACACAGAAAGAGAGCTGGGGTAAGGAGGAGAGGAAGAGGGATAACACCGAAAAGATAGAGTTGGGTAAGGAGGAGGGAAGAAGGGATACACAGAAAGATGGTGGTAAGGAGGAGAGGAATGAGGAGAACACAGAAAGAGAGTTGGGGAAGGAGGAAAGGAAGAGAGGATAACACAGAAGAGAGCTGGGTAAGGAGGAGTAGGAAGAGAGGATACACAGAAGAGAGCTGGGGTAAGGAGGAGGAAGAGAGATAACACAGAAAGAGAGGTGGGGTAAGGAGGATGAGAAAGAGCAACACAGAAAGAGAGGTGGTAAGGAGGAGAGGAGAGAGACGGGGGGAGGGGGGGGGGAGGACAAAAAAACGAGAGGGGTAACTGGAGGGAAAAAAGGAGGGGAGGGGGGGAGGGGGGGATCTAGGAGGGAGGAAAGAGAGGGAGGCAAGAGGAAATGGGAGAGGGGGGGATGGGAAAGGAGGGGGGAGGAGAAGGGAATAACGAAAAAGAGAGGTGAGGGGAGGAGGGAAAGAGAGATGAAAGCAGACAAGAGGTGGGAAGAGAGGAACACAGAAAGAAGGGCGGGTAGAGAGAGAAGAAGAGAAAAACAGAAAGAAGGTGGGTAAGGAGGAGAGGAAGAGAGGAGAACACAGAAGAGAGGTGGGGTAAGGAGGAGAGGAAGAGAGGATAACACAGAAACGAGACTGGGGTAAGGAGAGAGAGAAACAGAAAAGAGCTGGGGTAAGGAGAGAGGCAAGAGAGAGTACAATGGAAATAAGTGGTTTAAAGACAGAAGCGCTTGAATCTTATTGTTGCCGTTGATATCCTGCTGCGAAAGTTAAAAACAGGTTTCAGTCAGGCTCGTGCCGCCTGATCATTCTCCTGCCTCCCGCCCTCCCCAACTCCCGTCTCTCCCGCCTCCGCCTCTCCCCCCTCCCACCCTCCCCCGCCTCCCCATCTCCAGACCATCCCTGGGTGCCTCACATCTCCCTCTATTCCACATCTTCCTAGAAAACCCATCCGCAGACGAG
>NC_036840.1:7076148-7095042 GCF_002910315.2 Salvelinus sp. IW2-2015 | reverse complement strand
TTTCTCCCCTCTCTCTCCAGATGAAATCCTGCAACTAGTTACGCGACGCCCGCTGACCTTAGTTCCTTTTTTATGTCTCTATTTTGTTTGGTCAGGGCGTGAGTTGGGGTGGGCATGCTAATGTCTGGTGAGGTTCTAGTGTCGCTGTTCTACTTTTGGGTTGTGGATGTTTGCATGCCGTTCGTGTGGGTCCTCAAATCAAAGGCAGCTGTCTATCCGTTGTCTCTCTCTGTATTTGGCAGATTTCATGGCTCCTTTAACCCCACCATCAGCGTTAACGCTGTAGCTGGAGTGTGGCCTGTTCCCCATCGCTGTGTCCTTTCTGTGCGAGTGGGTAGCTTTTGTGGTTGTTATCTGGATGTTGTTGATGTTTAATTACGTCATCAACAGAACTGTCTAAAAGGTTTGTTCCGTAAATAAATTAGTTCGTTGGTCTACCAGCTGCTCTATGTTCATCTTTTGTTCAGTGTTCAGGATTGGAGTATGAGTTTACAAATTCAGCATTTCATAGACACTTACAACGCAGGCTGCGTATATTGGTCTGAGGACGCTTACCTCCACATCTTCCCAGAACAAAGAATCGTCTTCTACAGACACTACCCCCTCACCACCCAAACAAACCAACGGAGCAGGAGGAGGCAATAGATAGAGAGAGTAGAGTGGACCTAGCGAGCTGGACAGAGCTTGAGGACGTATACCCTCTCAGAGTAGGACGCGTGCTAAGAACGCGGACACGACTTTATTTGGGGTCCGAGTAAGCCCGTGGACATAAAATATATGATCACCGACGAAGCTGAGAGGCACCCTAGAAATGACGGGCACCACGTGTCAGAGAACACACTCACTACCACCAAGCCGTATAAGGCCATCGAAAGGGAAAAAGAGATATGACGGCTCTGACGATCAACCCGCACGAGAAAGGCAAGCACCGCAAGAAATCTGTGTGTGGGTGCGCGACTTTCGCTATTGGGTGGCGTAGGGCAGAGACTAGTTAGAACACTGTAGCAAACAACCGTGCAACCCACGTGTTCTTAAACTCGGTGTTGACGACCATCAGTGTACCTCTTCTACCAGCATGTCATATGTGCAACCGGAGAGGAAAAATACTGTAGCGAAGGCACCCACTCTTACTTCACACAAGGGTTATGCGGGAAAGCGATGGTGTCCCCATGCACGCATAGCCCGGTGCGCTAACAAGAAAACACGTACATGACACATAGCCTCCTCCGCACTATCTATTTCTGCCATCGGGCCTATGGGAGCTAAGAGGTCTGATCCGAGAGCCACAGGATGTCCGTTATATGCCGGCTCTCAATGGCGCGCACCCTGTACCTTTCCCTCCCAGTGCGTCCCGCCCCTGACCGCGGTTATATAGACACGAAGACAACTAGCAGCCCTACGCACTCATGACTTTAAACGCACGGAAATAGTTCGCCCAACATGACGTCGCTCCCACAAGCCTCAGTAGCGGAGGGCACAGTGGGTTCTCTGGAGATGACTTTCCTCAATCCACCGAGCACACTGTTGCCTGTGCTTACAAGGGGCGGTATCCAGCCCAGGACAAAGGTATTTGTTGGGAATCAAGTGTTGCTCGTCGGTAGCTCACACGACTGATTGGCATTGAGACCCGCAGTATATTCCAGTGCGCTCTCCACGGCCACGATCAGTCCATGTCATACCGGTGCCTCGGCAGGAACAAGCCGCTCCTCTATCAAAATTAGAGTGCCATCCTCCGCTCGAAGCCCTCTGGTCGTGGAGTCTTTCCCCATCGTGACCGTGTAGCTACCAAGTACGTACCTAATCCCTAACCCACTAAACCAGTAGCAAGTGTCTCCCCAAGCCTGGTCGCAGATTCCGTGGCATGCCTTACTCACCACGAAGCACCACAAACATGCGCGGCCATCTCCATGGAGGCTGCCATCTCTCTCCATTTCATATGTGAAGCGTGGGTGAGCTACCAGGCAATGACAGACATCCGTGCACTAGGCTCAGTAGAGAACCATCCACAGGCAACGATATACGATCAGCATCCCAAAGTGGAGATCGATAATATAATGAATCCTGCATACAAAAGCCTTCAACAACGTTGAATAACCACCATGGCTGGACTGATACGGAGCCTTCACTCCATGAGATGGATGATGACCAATGCTAACCGCACAGTCTACGAGTGATGAATCGCCAGTCGAGGCGCTAGCCGAAGCCTCAGTCCAGTGATGATGTGGAGTCCCAACCTAGAGGGAGCAATAAAAAAACCATGTCACCTCTAAAGTTGAAGATTGCCTCCATGCGCAAAGCAAGCCCCTCTCGCAGGGTGATGGACCACCTTAGCAAGCAATCGGAGAGAATCAGTTGGATGAGAGACGAGATCCAGCCAAGTTGGGCACAGAACAAAAGTTCTGTCACCAGAGCAGAATGTGATTTACTTCGGCAAACGTCAGACCAGCCATGTGCCAAGAGAGTATGAATTATGAGCGACCAAGGCCGTCTCAAAGTCGAAACGCCACCAGATCCTACAAGTCGAGATGTCATCCAAAGAGCCCCGAGCGGCACGGGTCCTCACGTTTTTGGGATATAATCCGGCACGCCACGGCACGTATACAGCTCTAGAGGATCACTCGTCACTGACCCAACTGGCAAGTCGGCCTCTACTAGCACATGGTTAGCCACCTCTCAGTGACACCCCCACTGACTCGAGTCTGTAATACCTACATGCTTTTTCTCGGAAGCAAGACTACCATAGTCCTGCTGCCCCTCTAGCGACAAAGCGACACCTGCCAAGCGGTGTCCACAGGCGACGCCTTCGCTCACCACACTGTCCTAGCCACGCAGCCTCGTGCTGCTCCCGGAGCACTCCTAAAGCCGAGCCCCCTTCCGTAAACACTCTCCAGAGCGTCTGTATCTACATGGACACGGCCGGCTTCTAACAGTGCCAGAGGACCCTTCTAGCGTCGTCATGGCTGGAATCAGTCAGCAAGCAACACCATATCCTACTATCTCCCAAGTCACCATAGAGCTGCAATAAGGCACTCTCATTTTAATTATAATCGTAACCCAAACTTGTCCTACACTTTGCTGGTCTATAAACCAGCTCTAATATGTGAGAGAACACGGGAACGCAGAGAGCAGGAGAGAACGAAGATCAAGAGAGAGAATACGCTAGTAAGCAAGGTAGGTTTCATCTTATCTAATCTTTGTTCGCATGTCCAAAATCACCAACGACAGTTCCGTGGAGAGACGGGCAACGAACACAAACTATGCTCTTTCCCTCCCACCCCTCGAAGGAAGAACATGAGAAAAAAGAAAACATCTCATTTTTCGGAGGTGAGCCCAGAGTGGAAATAGGCCCGGCCCTTTTCATTGTATACGTTTCAGTGACTACAGTTTCAAGGTATGTAGCGTTTATAGATCACGTCCACTATAGTCTGTGCTCAAATGAACGAAGAGGACGATCCATCCAGCATCAAGTCCAAAGACGCGCAACGCAGGGTCACGTACAGAGCACGTCCACCTCTCTGGCACAACCATCTGCTGATGCACGGACTGTAGGGGAGTTCTGTATCCGAGAGCGTTCTGGAGAGAGCAGTGTTCACACCGTCCCACAGCAGCACATGCAGTCTAAAGAGGAGTGCTAGTTCAAACGTTGGTCTTAGACACTACTATCCTCTAGGCAACATGCAAATGTAGACGAACACCGATCACTCTTGCACTCTCTTCATATATCCACTGGCAAGCCCCCTTCACAGCGTAGGGTGTGTGCTTAGATGTCATCCGCCGTTCGTCCCCCTGCGTGGTGAGGATTACTGTACACCCATCTGCTAAATCCTTCTTCTCCCCCCTCCGACTCGCTTAGCCGTCCACCTTCACACTGTCGACCTTAACTGTTGGTGACATTGAGAAAACCCCTTTGGTTCAACCATAAGAGACTATGCTGCGAGAAATTCAAATCAGAAGTTTGGGGGCAGAAGAATTATGCTATAACTACTGATAATACCCGGTAGCCAGATCAGAGAATATGCGGTGGTACTAAGGTTATATTATGTCAGTTGGTTGCCCTCTGACACACTCTCATCATAGATAGCATGACAATAGATAACCTCACTCGTGGAAAGTCCTAAAGCATCAGAGGTATAGATTCACAATAGGGAAGTGATCTTGTTCTAAATTCAAAGTGTTTGAATACTAAATTATTTTTGTTGAAGGATTAAAATGTAATTTTTAGGACATTCCTGCAAATGTACGAGATTCTGGGGTTTCATAAGTTTGCCTCTACTCATACCAGATGGCCACGCCCCTGTGAATAGACACTGGGTAATAAACTTTTTCAAGAACCCACCACTCCTCCCTCACTAATAAAGCATTGACAAAAATATAACTTCTTGTTCCGGGGAGGTGAGCATTAAAGGAATGGACAGATAGCGAATGTCATGAGATGGTTCCAGATAAGAACTACAGGAAATGTCTCTAGAGACCAAATACTTGCACTAGTGAGAATTTGGTTGTTGATGTGGCTTCATCAGGCTGAGTTGAACTCGGTATTCACTACAGAAGAGTTGATATTCTCCCTAGCGGCCACCGTGTATAGGCAAACAAGCTGCTACAAACGCAGAGTTTAGGAAGGGACAGTCAGAGTATCCCGTCTACTACAGCTAATTCGAGAGTACTTACACTGTATCAATTGACCACCCAGAGACATTCTTACATAGACAGAGCGACTGCGTATTAGGCCACACGGTCTATCTATATTATGTCTGTTTGGCCGATCTCACCAGCTGTGAGGACTCTACACGCTAGGTAAGTGCGCGGGTCGACAGAGAAGATATTGTCAAGGTGGCATTACTAGTCGCACCAGGTTTCGCACATAAAGGCGAGCCAATTACATACCTCCTGAGAGAGATGCTACTAGCACTACTGATAGTTTGTAGGAGGATCAGCGCACTTGACACGATTCGATGTCGTTTCAGTTCTCGTTCTGACCTACCCTTACCACCTGGGGCGGCCCCTCAGGTCAATCCTATAGGCACCACTATATACCAAGGCCCTTGGCTAGTCCCTGTGTGATGGTAGCAATGTTGTGTAACGTCCGCTAGGGTATCCGCTCCCTCGCTAGCTTTGTGGATGAGCGTGGTTGCGAGCAACCGTTTACCCATTGGTTGTATGGATCTAGAGGACGAAATCTCTTATGATTAAGCGAGAGTAGGTATCGAATTTAAATTCGGTAGTAATATGCTAGGTCATATTTCTGTCGTCATTAGCTTAGGGAAGTGTGATTTTTCTAAGTTATAATAAAAATTTATAAGTCTCTAAAGCGCTGCGAGAGCATAATGTAAGTGGCAGGTATGGAGTCTAGAAATACGATTGAGTTGTGCATAGCATCTTTGGACAGTCGTATTTAGGCTTGGGAGTATGAACAAACATTGAGAGACGTTGGTGCTACAACCATATCAGAGGAGTTATTACTGTGAGAGGTGATGAAGTAATGGAGTGATTAAGATTCGATAGAGCTCAAATGTTACGCGCGAGACTCTGTTCTTATAAGCGAGCATTTCATGTAGACAAATTATACTATGAAAATCGTGAAAGTGTCTTTAAACAGGAGTGGGACGTGCGGTAAGATAGCACACACTCTTTAAGAGAAAAGTAGATTTTGTTAGGCTGCTCCCCTCTCTAGGTTAATTACATTTACATGATTAGTTCAAGTCAAGGGTGATATTATATGGCGTACGGCGGATGTGAGGACACTAAGGGATCTTATAAGAAATGAGCCTATGAGTTCCCTAGCTTGAGAAACACATTGTAAGGTATACACCTGGAGCTCACAGGCCAATAGACGACGAAGAGGCACAGGAGAGTCGAGATATATAATGGTCCAGTATGTAGTTCACAAATGTTAATCGCCACTCTAGACGCGATGAGTTTGGTTCACCCAGGTTGCGTCAGCTTATGGGCCTATCAATGTTGAAAGTATTATCGACGTCCTGGTATTCCAACTGGCCCTGCGTCTGGTTCCTTTGTGCCCCACCAGATCGTTACCTTGGGAGAACTTCCGGTCATATCAATCTGCCCTTTGAAGGTGTTGAAGCACACGTTCCGTTTAAAGTCACTATTCTTCACTGTGCTGCCCACGGAGAACCACGCATAGGCTATACACACCACTTGGGAGTCTGCAATGACTCCACATGGTCTAGTCATGCTGCATGCTCACCTTGGTTAATACAACATGTATTCATCAGTTGCTATTGTGCTCATACGCCTCGCATCGAACGCTTTGGAGCATTAAGTCAACGTTAAGCCATTGTTTAGCCTACTATCCCTAGGGTTAGAGATCTCAACTGATTTCACTGGGGACCCCGATCCTGTCCTCCAAGATGTTGATCTCTCATCACTCCAAATTGCAGGAGAACCCAGAGTGTCGCTGCTTATCGCAGCTATGAGTAAAATCCTGGTATTTCTCTATTAGCGGCTAAGTACGAGAAAATGATAAGTCAGAGGCCTATAAGCTGATAGGGTATTACTAATATTACTGAAAGTTCCCAATGTATAATAGCCACGTTGTGCAATTGTTTTATCTAATTTACACCAGCAAAAGGGTGCCTCATTTAACCAGTCCGGTAGTATTGAGGGTGTTCCTCCGACGCAGTCACTGTCGACAGAGAAGTCGGGCGAGCCTCTATGGACCACGAAAGATAGTATATCGCTTGGTAATAAAACACTATTGGAGAGGTCAATCGTTTGTACGGGATATGGAGAGGTAAGACGGGGGGAGCTAACGGTGAGCAGGCGTGGCGTTAGACAATGAGGGAACTTTGAGTTTTCAGTGAACGGGCGACTGAAACATCGCACTGTATTGATGGAAGCCGCGGTTTTCATACCCGTTGTCATTGCATGTCGTATATATCCATCTAAATTCGCCATCTCCAAAGATAAAAGAGAGCAAGAAAGCCAGGCACCACCCGTAAAATGACCAGGAGGCAGTAACACCATGACGAATGATAACGAATAATATCATCACATAATCTTGTGCTAAAACGCCTCATCTACTACTCTGCTTCCTGTTCGCGCTTCAGCAACATCAGACCACTTTCTTATTGAGCGAGTCACTGGTAATTTCTGCTTTAGTTGAGTTTTTTCGCTCCTTTGTTACGGCCAGAATCAGGGAGTCATAAGAAATTATGGTCAGTCTACTCTCTTATCTGTCTCCCAAATCTCTTCCTGGACAAATGAGGAGAGCTTTATACGTGTTTCTGTGTGTGAAGTATATCAGGTGGTCTTACTCTATGCTTTCTGTGTCTCCTCTGGTTGCACATCTCTCTCATTGTCACCAATGCTGGTGAATATCGAGTCCGTAAAACGATAAAAACTGTTCCCCTGTATTATAAGTCCCCCTCAATCTCTCTGCCCACTCGGAGGAAAGAGACTGTCTCAGTTATGCTATCTGGGTGAGCATTAATCTTGTACAATTTGCACTTAATGGCCTTAATAAAAAAGCAAATCAGAAAGACTTATGATGGTATGCTGGAGGTCCTAGAGTGACCTGAGTCTAATATGTGGCACTAATTTAGTTCCACGCAAACTGTACGCATTGTAAGATAACAACTTGCTAGAGATAGCTCGGTCTATCGCATGTCTTTACTTCCTACAGAGGAATGTCCTTTACGCAACATGTTAGAATAGAGTCCATTCTTCTACTCAGCCTAACCTTTAGCCTTGGTCTTGAGCATTCATGATCCGTATTATTTTCATTCCAAACAAGGGTAATGATCTAATGCATCCCTCACTTCTCTTCAGAGAACACTCTCTCCTCTATACTCATCATACCCACCAAACCTCGGTCCGAAAAGTGACTCACAGGGTAGAGTAATTAACCAGCATGAGACATGCTCTCCCATGAAGCCTAGATCATCACCTCATCGCCAGTATAATGCTGTAGATCACACTTACCTGGATCTCTAATTTCGTACGAGCTGACTAGTTTGCATCTTTTAACTAACAACAGACAAGCCAATTCGCTTAAAGAGGCACTAAAGCCCACACTCCACACCCGGATAACTAAGAACCGCTGAAGGAGTGTGGTTCAACTAAAGCACCACAGCATAGTCCATGAAACCCTCCTCCCTCTTATATTCTCTCTTTCATTATCAACTCCGTATACACGCCAGTCCATCCCAAGTAATACAGGCTTATACTAGCAATCGTACGAGTAATGCCTTCACCAACTAGCAGTGCGGCACCGCTCCCCTCATCGCTGGCTGAGGTGAACTTAGAGTGTATACACGTTCGCAACATTTTTTCTTCTCCTCTCTCTGTTTACCCCACCAAATGTCATTTTCTTTATCTCTATGCATTTCATCACTTTCAAATTTCTGTCGTCATAACCCTTTGCTTGCACACCTCTACGAGTGTACCGCCAAATACTGTTCACGTAACACTTTACTTTCACACCCTTTTTCCACCATGCACATACACGCCTCTCCTCATCACTCCCATTCTAAGCTCTACTTTCTTCATTTAATTTCCCATCTCTGGCCAACCCACACCTCCCTCTTCCTTGAACTCCATAATTCTACCTTCCACTCCCCCCGTCTCATCCCCCTGTCTCTTGGTGCCTAGGCCTTGTGGCGCTCCACCTGGTTTCTCATCTGAGAAATCGAAGTCTTAAGTATGAATTACCTAATCATAGATTAATCGCATACCTTACCAGGCACACATGTGCCTAAATGGTCTATCTATCATCTAATGCAAGAATAACCAGTGTGTAGACCAGAGAGGATAGAGCGTAGAGAGACATTCACTGCGAGGAGGAGAGTTGAAAGGCTTTACCAGTCAGAGAGACATGGAAAAGACCGAAGATCAGAATACGAGTGGATGAAGAGAGTTGATGAGCGAAAAATAGAAAGTATATACTGTATAGAGAAGACAGGAGCAGTAAAGAGTAGATGTGAATAGGGATAACACAGAACTAGAGAGTGGGGTAAAGGAGGTATAGGAAGGAGACTAGGAGGAAGCACCAACAGATTGGAAAGATTACAGAATGTTGCGTGGGGGATATAGGCAGAGTAGCAAGGGATGGAGAGGCGAGAACTATAGGAAGAATGAGGAGTAAGGTGTAGGGATAAAGAAGGAGAGGCCAGAGATGCAGAGGATTTCCCCCCGAGAGGAAGAGGCTGGGGTAAGGAGGGCTTAGAGCGAGTCAATAAAAAGTGCAAGTACGATAACACCACGGACAAAGTGAGATGCTGGGGTGTCAACGGCGAAGGCAAGTAGGAAGAGAGGATAACACAGAAAGAGAGCTGGGGTAAGGAGGAGAGGAAGAGAGGAGAACAGAAGAGAGAGGTGGGGTAAGGAGGAGAGGAATAGAGGATACGACATCACAACAAGAGAGGTGGGGTACAGGAAGGAGAGGAAGACAGGAAGAGCCATATGAACGAAATTAGAAAGCAAGCACAACGATCCGCAAACTGGGGTATGAGCAAGCACTGGAGGAGTGGAATTTCAAGGAGAGGAGCGGGAACACCAGAATCACCAAGAAAGAGAGCTGGGGCCGAGGATGCTCTGAAGAGGAAGAGAAGCAGAGAAGAGTAGGAGTACCAAGAAAGAACGCTATGATGGATCAAGGGAGACTAGAGTAGGTAAGAGTAGGTAGCGAGAAGTAAAATAGAACGAAGTGGACGTGGACAAAGAGGAAAGAGGAATAGAGGATAACCCGAAAGAGAGTGGGGTAAGGGGAGAGGAAGAGAGGATAACACAGAAAGCTGGAGCAGGCTGGAGGTTAAGTTGAGGAAGGAAGAGAGCAGGGAGGAAACATACATGAAAGAGAGAGTGGGATAAAGGCAGAGAGAAAGGGAAACGACACTGAGAGGCGCCGGAGCTAGCAAACCCAGATGCAGAAGGAGTCGCAAGGGCTCTGTGGACCGTAAAGGGATGAAGAGACTGAAGAGCATGCCATAGAAAGAGGAAGATGACATACTAACTGTGCGAGGAATCCCAAAGTAGCAACACTGAATTTGTAAGATGAAAGAGACCCCAGGCACCAGCTGCTGCTTGATGGTCAGGACTAGGCCCTGTAGCATGTTCTCCGTAGCCGATGTGACTAAGAACGTTTAAACAGATCGAATAAACCCATCTCTCACCCAATGCGTGGAGACCACACACGCAGGGGGTTTGCAGCAGTTGAATACCAGGACGTATTACTCACAAGAGCATGCCTGACTGACCAACCTGGCAAGTGGGCCCTCTCGTAGCTCGCCCCACCATTTTCGCAACCTCTTCCCGAACTGCCAGGATCTCCTGCCTGCTCCTGTAACACCCTACAGCTTGTTCAAAGCAGACCTAACCATCATCGTCCCTCGTGCCAAAACGCCAAGGTAAACCTTCCCCAAACTGTCCTACCCGCTCCCCCCGTGTCAAACACTCCTACCGCTCTCGTCGCTATGAAGTGCTTTAACCCAAACCGCTCTGTTCATGGCTCCACACTCGCCAACCATCGTCCATTCCCGTACTACCCGAGCCTACAACCCGCCTAATCTTACCCTCACCCCTCCATAATTCCCCTCTCTCCCCTGGCATGGAACTACCCGGACCCCTCCTAACTAGATCCAGACAGTACTGATGCCCACACCTCTCTGATTGCGCATACTCCACACATCCATTCCTCTCCCGCCTCCCATCTCCCATCTCCAGACATCCCCTGGGTGCCTCACATCTCCCTCTATTCCCACTCTTCACTCAGAGAAACTCATCCGCACCGATTTCAATGTCAAATTTTTCTCAAGGTGTTCAACAAAGAGCTAGGAGAAGAAATCTAYGATACATTTGAATGGTTAAAATAGGTCTTACGGGATGGTGTGTGTGTGTTGGGAGAGGTCCATATTACAGTATGATACAATAGAGGGGGAATGAAGCCCCTAATGGCTCTCCTATTAATCCACCAGCGCTTGTTTGTCGACTCTCAGCCTTTACAGATCCCCTTCATTTTTCTCCGGTATTGTCATTACTTATCTCCTCTTCTCACTGTGGAAACCGACAGATCTACAGCACCGACCAGAGATCAGGACTGCTGCCACGACCTTCACGAGGTTCATTTGTTTTACGATTCTACCCACACTCACCCATCAATCACCCACGCGCACATTAGGGCGCGCGCTGAAGACTAAAACGAAGAGACGAGAGTACAGAGGAGAGAGCCCACATGTTCTGAATTACACGCTACCCCTCTCCTCCTTTCCTCCCTCCGTCCCCCCTCCGTCGCCACGTCCGCCCGCCCCTCGTTTATCTTAATGCAAGAGAGTGATGAGATCTCTTCTCTTTCATTTGGAATTTGCCTCATCAGAGATAAATCGACGCCGTCAGCYTATCATAATAATGCAGATCAATGACACTCGATCAGGTCTCTGTCAGGGAGAGGGGGAGTGAATGAGGAGAGAGAGAGTGAGAGATCTTTCATCCGGTGCTGAGTGGAAGTGCCTGTGTGATGTTGACTAACTGTCTGTCAATCTCCGAAGGTGTCTGGAAGCAGTCTAACACAATCAGAGGCCAGACACAGAGAATTGTCTCATTATAAGACAGAGGGGGAGCGAGAAAGAGAGTGGGGGGAGAGATGGAGGGGAGGGAGAGAGAAAAAGAGAGAGTGGGGGCAGAGGGGAGAGAGAGAGAGAGAGAATATAGAGCATAGGTAACATAAATTGGACATGAGAAAGTAGAGGAAAAAGAGCAATATAATAAAGAAAGAAATGAAAAGAAAAGCRGCAGAAGACTTACAGCAATAGAGAAACAGAGAAAGAGAATGAGAGAGAGGGAAAGGTAACGAGAGACAGAGAAAGATGAAGAGGAGGAAKATGATGAAAGATTCCATTGAGGTTCACTAGTTGGCTCTGTCTTAATTAACATAGATTGTCTGGATATCTCTCCTGTGTTCAGACTGTGTTCAGTTTGAATTGAGGCTGTCACAGATGCACAGCAGTGAGCAGGGCAGGCAGGCAGAGAACACACACCTCTATCCTGGCTGTGGTGTGGCCACTGACAGAGTCATCCAGGCACAGTGGAAGGGGGACAGTGGAGAGGAAATGGGTCTGGCACAGTTTGATGATAATGATTGATACATTTTAGGATCCTCTCTACGCAAAGCAGAAAAGCCATTACACAACTCTGATTGAAAACCACAGACGGGTGACCAGACCAGTACGCAAGATGCACCAGGGGAGGGGACAGAGGAGGAAGGGAGTGGGGATGAGGGGTTGGGGGGAGAAAGATTGGGGGCAGCTATAGCAGGAGAGAGGGGAGAGGAAGACGGTTGAGCAAGGTGCAAGTAACAGAGGAAATTAAGGGGGGAGGAAGGCAGGAGGAGAGGGGGGAGAGATGGGGGAGGAGCGTTGGAAGTAAAGAGATGAAAATGAAGTGTGTGAAGAGGAAAGAGCGAGGAGGAGAGAGGTGCACCGAGAAGCACCAGTGGGAATGAAGGGGGCAAAGGAAGGGAGGAACCATCAAGATGAGTTTTAAGTTGTATTGTAATGAGAAAGGGATGTGGTATATATGAACCACAATATAATCTCAGCAAAAAAAGAAACATCCCTTTTTCAGGACCCGGTCTTTCAAAGATAATTCGTAAAAATGTAAATGACTTCACAGATCTTCATTGTAAAGGGTTTAAACACTGTTTCCCATGCTTGTTCARTGAACCATAAACAATTAATGAACATGCACCTGTGGAACGGTCGTTATGACACTAAGAGTTTACAGGCGGCCGGCAATTAAGGTCACAGTTATGAAAACTTAGGACACTATAGAAGCCTTTCTACTGACTCTGAAAAACACCAAAGGAAAGATGCCCTGCTCATCTGCTTGAATGTGCCTTAGGCATGCTGCAAGGAGGCAAGAGGACTGCAGATGTGGCCAGGGCAATAAATTGCAATGTCCGTACTGTGAGACGCCTAAGACAGCGCTACAGGGAGACAGGACGGACAGCTGATCGTCCTCGCAGTGGCAGACCATGTGTAACAACACCTGCACAGGATCRGTACATCCGAACATCACACCTGCGGAACAGGTACAGGATGGCAGCAACAACTGCCCAATCCCTCCATCAGTGCTCAGACAGTCCGCAATAGGCTGAGAGAGGCTGGACTGAGGGCTTGTAGGCCTCTTGTAAGGCAGRTCCTCACCAGACATCACCGGCAACAACGTCGCCTATGGGCACAAACCCACCGTCGCTGGACCAGACAGGACTGGCAAAAAATGCTCTTCACTGACGATTCACGGTTTTGTCTCTCCAGGGGTGATGGGGGGATTTGCGTTTATCTTCGAAGGAATGAGCGTTACACTGAGGCCTTTACTCTGGAGCGTGATCGATTTGGAGGTGGAGGGTCCGTCATGGTCTGGGGCGGTGTGTCACAGCATCATCGGACTGAGCTTGTTGTCATTGCAGGCAGGCAATCTCAACGCTGTGCGTTACAGGGAAGACATCCTCCTCCCTCATGYGGTACCCTTCCTGCAGGCTCATCCTGACATCATRACAATGCCACCAGCCATACTGCTCGTTCTSCGCGTGATTTCCTGCAAAACAGGAATGTCATTGTTCTGCCATCGCCAGTGAAGAGCCCGGATCTCAATCCCATTAAGCACGTCTGGGACCTGTTGGATCGGAGGGTGAGGGCTAGTGCCATTCCCCCCAGAAATGTCCGGGAACTTGCAGGTGCATTAGTGGAAGAGTGGGGTAACAATCTACAATTTTGTAATCTACTAATCATTAGTAAAGCGTTTAATCTAGTGTGTGCTATTTATACTTCATAAATACTTTATACATGTTTTGYGTGACCAGTGTAATTTCTCACAAAAAGATGGGCATGTAGATATTCCTGCTGYACCTGGTAAAATAACAAKYAYMCACMACAGGATGTTCAAGGAAATATACATGTGTGAATAACTAGCTTACTAACATTTACAAATGTGGGAGTAATGATTAATAAATGATGAGCAAATGGTGCCTTATAAATGGTTTRTTATGGACCCTTAACATAATGTGTCAAGCRTAGTGGACGTAGCGAGAAAACGGGGAGAGAAAGAGAGGCACACTGAAACATATACTGACCGTTTATTCATATTTTGGCGCTATATTATATATGTAATAGTAATTAACCCTTAGGATAGTGTGTGTGGAGGGGGGAGGGGTATGACAGTCAGGATATTTGCAATACAAGTAGTCAGGCTTTCTTAAGATATTATGAGCCAATGGTCATCTACTAGGCATTTATTCAGTAATATTTATTCTTTATCTATTAAATAAGTTTATTCATTCACATCTAGGATGTTGCTGGGCCCAGCACAAGCAGTGTGGCCCCTGGTCTTCTGGTGCCAGTGCTGAGGTAAAGGATGCTAGGCTTAGCAGAGACAGCTCAGAGGTGAATGCAGTGGAGGTAGGAAGGAAGGAAACAGAGAGAGACAGATGGACTGCCAGTTTCTTAATATGTTGACTCTACTGGA
Source organism: Salvelinus sp. IW2-2015 (assembly GCF_002910315.2). Classification (NCBI taxonomy): domain Eukaryota; kingdom Metazoa; phylum Chordata; class Actinopteri; order Salmoniformes; family Salmonidae; genus Salvelinus; species Salvelinus sp. IW2-2015. The sequence goes on along the minus strand of NC_036840.1, from coordinate 7,080,567 downwards.
ATGGCAATTAACACTTAAGAGTGACAGACAGACATACAGACAGACATATGCAGAAATTGACAGAACGACAGGGGCAGGAAGACATAGACAGACAGACAGACAGACAGACAGACAGACAGACGACAGACAGACAGCAGACAGACGACAGGACAGACAAGGACAGACAAGACAGACAGACAGACAGACGACAGACAGACAGACAGACGCAGCCAGACAGACAGACGACAGAACGACGACAGACAGACGACAGACGACAGACCGACAGACAGACAGACAGACAGACAACGACAGACCAGACGACAGACAGATGCAGACGACAGACAGACCAGACAGACGACAGAAGACAGACAGACAGACAGAAGACAGCCCGACAGACAGACAGACAGCAGACAGACAAAGGACGTGGCTGAATTGCCTAGTCTGAATATTTATGTCCCAGTCCGCCATGTAGCAGACACATCCCTCCAAGGCTTTTCTACTTCAAACACACTGAAGGGGTGGGTGAGACTCTGAGAGCGATGACCACACACCACACACACCCACACCACACCACCACCCCACACACACACAACACACCAACACACAGCACCACACCTACACACACACAATCACACACCACACACACACAACACACACAACGCAGACGACCCAATCACACACAACAACACACACACGCAGCATAACGCGACAAGGTTCACAAGATACTGTCCATTCGACGTGATACGTTAATGGTCACTGGGTACGATGTGTGTTGGCGAGCTCATATTTTTCTTGGTGGGCTAAGTTTGCCAAGATGTGAGCATTATCTGCTGCTGCTAGCGCTGAGACAACGGATAGAGGCAGCCGAATCATGAAATAGTAAAAATACAGAGAAAAAAGACAGTGAGAAGGTTAAAGTCCGAGCGGTTGGCCTAGTCTGACAGAGTATGTAGAGTAATTATCTTTACTTTTTATGCAGAAAAATAAACACACATAATATGTGTGTGATGGCGGTAAGTGTGTGAGGTGTGCTTGAGGTGTGTGTGTTGTGTGGTGTGGTGTGTGGTGTGTGTGTGTGCTGTGTGTGAGTTGCTGTGTGTGTGTGCGTTGTGTGTGGTTGTGTGTGTGTGTGTGTGGTGTGTGGTGTGTGTTTGTGTGTGTGTGTGTGTGTGTGTGTCTGGATGTATTAGTATTCCACTGTGGACCTGTGTTTCATTAGAACCAATGAAAAACAGTGAGGGTTGAATCAATAGTCCTCAACCTGCTCAGCAAGGGAATGCCTGGAACACCAGCTCCCCAAGAAATAATTCTTCCAAATGTCAAACTCTTGCAAAATGAGGAGTTATATCACTGCGCCACGGCGGAATTTACAGTTATTGTTTTTTGGGGGAGAAACTAAAATGTAAACCCCTGGATGGTGAGAGAGATTAACCTTGACTGTTTAAATGTGAGATTTAAACAAACCATTATGTTTTAGTGGGTTTAAACCACTGTTGATTTAGCCACGTGTGGTTTCCATGGGTGAATGGACAGCAAAGTAATCATACACTCTGTTCAGAATGTGTCTTCATGGCCCCGCCCCTCTTTAGTGTGCAGACGTTGGTGTATGCACTAGTCCACAGGCATGTGTGTGTGGACTGCTTTCCTCCAATGCTTTTACTCCAAACACTCTTCCATGCGTGCTCCTGCTTGTATACATACCTGTAGTGTACTGTGTCCGTTGTGATGTTATGTGTGCCATATGATCTCCATCCAAGGTGTAACACAGTGCTGTTACCCTGAGAGGAGAGTGTGAGCTCGCAAATGAACAACAAGGAGAGTCTGGCCCGGGGCCACCACAGGAAGGCACACACACACATGAATAAACCCTGACTACAGCCAGGGGATTAAACACACTTTACACCTCAATAAATTACACTCCCTGGTTCCACCATCTACAACATTAGACAACAGTGGTTACAGTCTGTACAGTGTAGCTCTATGTTCCTATTCTCTCAGTTCATATTTACTAAATTGCAGTCCTAGTTTCCACCAGCTCAGCCCTCAGACAGTGGTGATGACACTCTATACTGACTAGATCTGTGTTCCCTATTGTTCGGAGTTTATATTCTATATGGCTCTGTACCGTGTGAGTCATGTCCTTGGTTTAAATGTATAGTACTTTGGTAGGTGTTGCTGTGTTCTCTGACCCATGGTGAGTGTCCAGCGTTCCACAAGTCTACAGTACCCTGTGTGCTCTCTGTTGCACTACATTGCTTCGTGGTTCATGTCAGTGTTCCATAGTCTGTATTCTCTGTCTCTGTAAGGGCTCTGTTTGATTGGATATGGGGAGGGAATCGAGTTCACAGGAYGGATGGATGGAACKGAGTAGAAGAGAAGGAAGGAGGAGTMCCGTGTCTCCACAGGGACAACTGTCATTCCGTGACTTCCATGACTCCGCCTCGTGTCCTCTTATGATCCCTCTCACTCCTATGTTATTAATGCATGACATGGAATCTGCTTGTGGTGATGGCAGCAGAATTCATTGAGGCTTTCAAAACTAGATTAGACGTGATACTGGTTCCAGATTAGATTACATGGAGTTCATTCAAATATACTTCTGCTCCTGTGAGCCAGAATAACAATGTGTATACAGTATGTGTCTTGAACAAACCATTTTTCTGGTCTTAACTAAAAAGCATCAAGAAGTTTTGGGGAGATGGAGTATTGTACACATTGACTCACTTCAGGCACAGTTTGTACAGTGCTATTCACTGTGACTTATCTCTGTCCCAGTCTCTTACCTGGGGAGCAGAATGCGGGTGACTGATTTCACTCAGCTCCAAGGTGTGTTTTCTAATTATCTTTCTTCTCTCCTTCCTTTATTCTCCCCGGTCCCCTCTTCACTCACTCACAAACCAGGACACAATAACAGGGTGGAGTGGGGGCCGCCAAAGCGAGGAGATGGGGGAGGAAGGGGGGACGAAAGATTAATTAAGGTTCTCATGGCTCTCAGAACACACACACTCATGCGTGCACACACACACATGCCTCGGTCTGCGTGACTGTGATCGATGGGCAGCCTGGTTTTTGTTTATCTGAAGTGACAACCGGCGGCGCGTGGGCTGCCGTACGAGTGTGTACTGGTTCACCCTGGGTAGGAACACAATRCAGCACTTCTTGGTTCATGTTTCATGCCACCATACATTTCTTCACATGCTCAGTCAACATGGCAGCTGAGACTGGAGYGTTGTACCATGCTGTACCACAGTCACCCCTGCTTGAGATAATTATATTGATTTAACAAGTAGGCTTTATGCACAAACCTCCAATGTCGTCAGTTAGCCGAGCGGTTAAGAGTGTTGGRCCAGTAACCGAAAGATCGCTGGTTCAAATCTCTGAGCCGGCAAGGTGGGCAAATCTGCCRTTYTGCCCTTGATCAAGGCAGTTAACGCCCAACAGCAACTTCTCCTTGGGCGTTGATGATGTGGATGTCAATTAAGTTTAGACCCCTGCACCTCTCTGATTCAGAGGGGTTAAACGGGGGGGGGAAGACTCATTTCAGTTGAACGCATTCACTTGTGCAACTGACTAGGTATCCCCTTTCCCTGTCTAAGGGAACGTAAATATAGGAATGCTAGTGTAGACAAGAGCGTGTACRAGACATGTGCATCCTATACACAAACACCTATGCAAAGCTTAGACGCACAAGTGCAAATACACATAAGGACACACTGTCACTCAGTCTCAAGGTGAGTGAACGTCTTATCAGAGATTAGTTATGGAAATGAGAACGCTGCTCTGTGAGAAATAAAGTCCATTTAWTATTATACACACAAGCCAGAATCAACAACAGGGCAGGACAGAGACTGCCGRTGAATAGATACAGAGAGAAAGAGAGAGTCAAAGTGTCTGACATTGGTCTGTRGCTTTAAACAGAGGTAAGAGARGAGAGGAGGATAAGGTACGTGAGAGGGGTGTAAATCTATACGATATCGAGTAGCTGTGGACACTTGGTGCTGAATGATTGCCCTTACTAAGTTTGATAATATGCAGGGARAGAAAAAGTACTTTAAACAGTACGTAGGAAATAGTTCCCAGAAGGAGTGTTTGAACTGTGAGCTCTCTCGGCCAAATAATATAAAACTATATCAAAAACAAGAGAGACGTCAAACTCAAGTCGGAGACATAACTGAGAGTTAATCRTTTAAACAAATACACTCAGTCCCTCCGAGTACAGCGTCAGCTACGGTAGACCATCACTCCTCATGATTCATCTCACACCTACAGGGGTGATGAAGTCATTCCTCATTCTAATGCCTTTCAGGGTTCCTTCATCATAGAGAAAATTGTCGGGATTGACTATCACGTTGTCACAGGGAAATCCTCTGGTGATTGGAGCCTAGCCTCACCCACAAAGGCATCATGGGTAATGGTTATTTTTTCTGTTCTTTATGCCAA
>NC_036840.1:7067010-7076048 GCF_002910315.2 Salvelinus sp. IW2-2015 | reverse complement strand
GAAGTAGAGTCAGGGTCAGACCTAGCAACCCTGTAGGGAGCAGAGGGAAGTAGAGTCAGGATCAGACCTAGCAACCCTGTAGGGAGCAGAGAGAAGTAGAGTCAGGGTCAGACCTAGCAACCCTGTCGGGACTAGAGAGAAATGGATTAAGGGTCAGAATGTTGATGAGATCATTTCTGGGCTGCTTACAGCAGTTGTGCCTGACACCAACTGCCCCAGAATGCACTTGGCAATTTTTCAGGGTTCTAGGAAGTGTGTGTGTAGACTACAACAGGTTGTCTATTTAGCATGGAGGGCACTCCACATACACTAGGTGACATTATACTGTGACCGACATTGAAAGGGGACATTAAGTGACGTCACTGACACAGGGTACCATGTAACGTCCTCTCTGTTTTTCTGTCTCTCTCACTTTGACCAGTCAGTTATAAAGGCTACTGCTCTCTGTTCTGACACTCCAGATGTGAGTGACTCAGTCCATGCAGACACACACAGACACACACAAACCCCCCCCCACACAATCATACACAAACACACACACACACATACACACATTCCCAGACATCCGTCGCCAGACTATCCTAATCCAGTTTCCGCTTCCGCTTGGAAGTGGAGCCACCATGAACCTGACTCGTGACCTCTAACTCCTGACCCCAGCAGGCCCAGCTGTCACGCTTGGTGAGGTGCTGATCCTCTGCCCTGTCGCCCTCTCCACTGTCACCTTTCTCACCCTCTACCATCTCACCTTCAGTCATCTGCAGTTCTCACCCCCTCACCTGTCTTCCCCATTCACCTCACAGACACCTTGGACCAGGATATGTTTCGTACTAGAAAATATTGTTGGGTCAATCTCTTTAGATAACCTTAGAGACCTCAACATACCTATGCCAGGTACCACAGCACTGGATGTTAGGTGTGTTGAAGAGTGAGGATTCAAACCCAACCCATACTCCATTCTCAACTCCAGAACCCTCTCTCTCTCTCTCGCTCTCCCCCCTCTCTCTTTCTCATCTGTTACTCTTCCCTCCATATGATATCTTCCACTGTGTAATCCTGCAGTCCACATGGGTTGACCCTGATAACCTGTTTCCACCAGAAACCATTAGGTCATCCCAGCTGTCTTAAACATCCCAGCTGTCTTAAACATGGAAATTGTGGAAATGTGGTTTGGAAACATTTTGTTGCTATGGACACTGACCCTATCTCTGGTTATGGTGCCAAGTCTATGTGGACAGAGTAACAAACTAAGTGATGTGCTGTAAACTCATATACCCAAACATCCTCACAGGAAGGAGGTGGCTGTGTCACTGCCTGACATATAACATCACCATCAACATCAGGACCCCTTGGATTAATTCCTCTCATCATCACTGAAAAAACTTTGTGGCTAGTCATAATAAACATGCAATGACACGGGTTCAAAATATCTAATCCCAACCAACCCTATGATTTTGGTTCTCTTGGCTGGACTCAAAGGAACGTCTACTGTCTGGTAGGTCTGTCTGTTAGAAACGTCAGTCTCTGGAATAACACATTATGTTTAACCAGTCTCTCTCCCTGACCATCTCTTCACTCTTCCACTCACCCTATCCCCTGTTTCCACTCTTCTCTTCCTGTCCATCTCTCTCTCCCCTCTACTTTATCTTTCACTCCACTCTTAATCTCTCTCTCGCCAGTGGAAACTGCTCTGTGGGCCTCGTTTGACCCTGGCTGTGGTGCCGTGCTAAAGCTTTTACGAGCAGTGCCGTTCGGAACATTTTACTTGTGGACGGACTTCTTCCTCTCACTATGCTCCTCCTCATCATGCTTTACGAACTCAACGCAGACCACTTTGAGATGGAGAGAGGAGAGATGGTGAGAGAGAGAGAGAGAGAGAGACGAGAGAGAGAGAGAGAGAGAGAGGAGAGAGAGAGAGAGAGAGAGAAGAGAGAGAGAGAGAGGAGAGAGAGAGGGAGAGAGATTGAGAGAGAGAGAGAAGGAGCAGAGGAGAGGAGAGAGAGAGAGAGAGCGAGAGAGACAGAGAACGAGAGGAGATGCACGGCAAGAATGAACAGGAGACAATGAATGGATACATTAAGTGATAATGTCAGAGGAAGCTGGTGTTTGAAGATAGTGGCACGGGTGTTGTTAGGCCTTTGGGTCTCAGGCCTAACACCACCGGCTTCGAGGCGTTATAACATTTTATACACAAGATTCCAACATATTCAAATAATGATTGACATATTTTAATAAAAATGTAGTTTGATTCATTTATTCATGCTACTGTATTTCACCCCCACGATATATAGTCCTGACACAAATCTAGGGTTGTATACCCAAGCCGAGCTGGTCCGTTCGTTTCTATCGGTTCGGTTGCTAGAGATGTGACCCAATCGTTAAGTCTTTTTGTTCTAAAACTTGGACGATCCAGCTGTCGTTCATAAATAATTTTCCCTTGTGCATGATAGTTGAAAACTTCTTATCCTTGCTTTGCTCGTCTAAGACACTCGCTAACATCAGTCACGTAAACAGTGCAGCCAGATCAACAGCAAAGTAGCTGCATTGAGTTTGTTAAGCTTGTTTTCGAATGATTGTTTTTTTATAATCCATTAAAAATGAGCTATGATATGTGCGGATTTTCGCCTGGCGTTGAACATTTGCTCTCTCTGTATCGCAACCGTTAGCAAGAAACTGGAAGCTGGAATGACAAGCACAACTAGCGCATTTCAGAGTTTTTCTAATACGACATCTTCTGTGTGTATGCCAGTCGCGCCTGGTCTCGTCCCGACTCCGACACGTTCATTACCTTACATTTCTTAGAGATGAGTATGTATTGCAATTCTCAATCTATAATTGATATATCAATGTTGCAATGTTGACGAAACGAACAATGTACTACGACTAAAGTAACTTAGCGAACGTTCTCTTCGCTGTTCTGTATATACTCTGAACGCACTGAGTTCTAAAAGAAATGAGAAAGATAAATCGTCTAATGCGAATCTGGGTTTTTCAGGTAGGGACATTCAAGGACTTGGCGTAGACGTAAATACAGAGGATTCAGGTCTGCTCGAGTAGGTGACAGAGCAGCATGCTCGAGACGGGTTCGAGCAGTCAGCTGAAACAGGAGCGTCCAATGGAGCATGGGGTACAAAGTACTATGAGTTCTCGCTCGAGAGGATGAAAGTTTGTTAGGATATTATAAGTACGACCAACATACATACGTGATTGTAGGTTGGATTTCCTAACCATATATAGGGTGTAAATTGGGGCAGGCATGTCACATGGTATGGGTAAAAGAATCCACAGAGGTTCTGCATCATTTAAGGTATTATCTTCAAACAACTCAGTCATCCTTCTCCATCGACGATGGAACATCTTGATAAATCACACAAGTATTATAGGGAATACAGAGCTATTCCTGCGAGCCTCGACACTCTAAGCCTGGCCTTATTGCAACTCACATTCCGCTTGGTGGGAGGAGAGTTCATGAAGCTAGCACCCACAATAGTACTAATACTGGAACATGGGCGTTGGTCATTTTTTTTTGTTTTGACATTTCAATACAGTGTTACGAAATGGAATTAGCCAGACTTCAGAAAAAAAAGACCCTCGTATCCATTATAGGGGTTCTAACTGTCATTATAGGAGGTTCTAGCCTGCCTAACTGAGTCCCTAACCTAATAAAATTTTGTCGTGCATTTAGAGGGTGCAAGTAGAGTTAAACAGCCAGTGTTGTCTGTGGTATGTACCTAGAAGAGCAGCATGGCAAGGGTGAGCTCTGTCCAGTCCTCTTGAGTCAGCAGCCCAAGAAAGATTAAGGCCGTTCAAAATGGTGGGCAAAATAGTGATATATATACACTGAACAAAAATATAAACGCAACATGCTGAAACATGAGTGATGGCGGTGGATGAATAACATGACAATGGGGCCCTCAGAATCTTGCCGCGGTATCATTCTGCTATTCATATTGCCATCGATAAAATCAGTTGTGTTCGTTGTCTTAGCTTATGGCTGCCCATGCAATAACCACTGGAAATAGACAGTACATGCCATAAATGCAGTATTCAAGCTGATTACTGTAATACATGGAAATAAATCGTGCCATCTCTCTTAGCAGACTCACCTATAGGGGCATAACTCACGCACATTGTTTACCAACCTAATCACGGTGTTCAAGGGTTTCTCAGCAGATAGAGTGCACGACGCGTGGAGGATTGTCATTAGATTGTATGTGTTTCACTCATTAATGATCTCACAATACTACGCCATGCCCATTCAATTACTCTCGTCACTCACAATGAACTTCGTGCAAACTCAGAAGCATCACATGTCCATCTAAAACAAACTGAGGACGAGCGAATCATTTGTTTCAACTCGCGCTTGAAGGTGTGCAAAGAGCCACTGTGACTCTCTCTATCTTTGCTCACGCTAGAGTCTGCTGTTCTCTCAAATTATCTGTTAGAAATGGGTACACAGGACGCAATGATTAGATGTTCTCGCGAGCAAAGTCTATTGGAGAGATGTGCACGAAGATTATCTATATTGTCAAATAGCACTGCAAATCCACAGATTGTTACAAGAGGAGACACTTCCTTGTTGAATAAGAAAGGAGACTATATAACGTGGCTGTACTTAGAGGGAGGAAGCTGTTCCGTCTGGATGAAGCCGGTGGAGGTGGTTCGGGCAATTTCAAGTAGTTTGATGTACAGAACCACTCTTCTTTGGCTTAGCAGCGAGTTTCTTGAAACCCGTAGATCGCGCTAGCCTAAGATTGAGTTGAGGTGGGGGCGGGGGGGTGGGGGGTCGGAGTACTCGGGCCTATCTGTACAACTTCTCTGAAGCTGACCCTGGGCCTTGACAGCAGGCACATGGCCTAACCAATTGAGAGGGAACTGTTGTAGGGAGAGGGAGAGGGTGAGGAGAGACAGGGAGATATGATGGTAGGGAGGAAGTCCACGAGAGAGAGGGGAAGACGGGAGAGAGAGAGCACGAGTAGAGTGAGAAGGCCAGGGATGAGACGAGAGAGAAGAGAGACTGAGATGGTAGAAGCAAGAATTAGAAGAGAGAAGAGAAGAGAAGAGAGAGAGAGGAGAGAGAGAAGAGAGAGAGATTGAATGAAGAGAGAGAGGAGAGCAAAACGATGGGGAAAGAGAGAGAGTGGTCTCACTCACTTCCCTCATTGCTTTATTAAATTTTAATGTTTGGGAGCGTTTATCGGTAGAGCATTAAAGTCCCGTAATGAGCAACAGTCAAACGAGGACGTTGTCTGGTGTAACTCACTCCTCTGAGAGGAGGCGCACCATCACCAGTTGAAGGATCTGCAACAGTTAATATGCTATTCGTAACTAACCGCCACAGGCGCACCTTGCTACTACATGCTAATAACTACTTGGAGCGGGACCACACTCTTGCAGGGGACGCCATCCAGGATGGAGGACGGACTCTCTGAGATTGTGTTGGTGAGGGCTCAACATTAGGGGGTAACGGCTCATACAACTCTTTTTTTATTCAAACAAAGACCGCAGCAGAGCGGCTTGGGGCCAGAAGGAGTGAGTACCATCCAACGTCTTCCTCAAGAGTCGCATGTCACCGAGGCGGCACCACCCCCTCGCAGGGCAAGTCTACCTCCATTCATCTCTCTGCCTCCACATGCTAGAGACGGTTCGAGGGGCCTATCTCTCCTCATTTAGTTCTCTCCTGAGGCTTCCTCAAATATATAACCTGCAAGCACTTACAACCTATCTAAATCCCCCCATAACAAAGTGACACATCAACCAGGCTACTCCCCTCGAGTACGATGGACTTTCCTCATATTCTGCCTTGCCTGTCTCTTCTCCCACGATACTGCACCTCCCTTCCTCTCGCCCATCGCTAATCTCACTCCCAACCTGTCGCCATCAACTTTCACCCTCACCTTTTGCTTGGTTCGGCTCTAATATCAGCTACTCGAGCTTATCTCTCTCCACCAAACACACAACGATAAGAGGCAGGAAGTCATGGAGGGGTACAAAGAGAGACACATCGGCATTATTTATCGTGAGCCAACAGCACCAAGGCGTGGGCGATTGTAGCCTCACTAGGTTGTGGAATAAAGTTGATACAGTGAAAGCAGCAGCTCATGCACATTACCGAGCGAGAGACAGAAGCAACACTGATACTAGCAAGCGAACTAGGAGGAAATCTATTACTTGGCCCATTAGCGATTGGTTCCTCTTTCCTCTTCTGGTTGTATGATGTTCACACAACTTTATCAGTATGTTATGTATTTCTGGGCGAGCAGCAAGAGAGGGAAATATCAATATGCCCACGCACGCTGAGCAGCAAGATAGGCCAAGCGTGACCAGAACCAATCTCAGAGAGCGCGCCCATAGCTTGCACACCGAAACTGCGGGCATCTCACTGTTTTTCTCATCAGGATTGAGTCAGAGAGCGGGAGCGTCCGGATTATTAAAAATGGCGTAGTGCTAAGGCTTATTTATGCTTTAGCAACATACTCTTCTATCACACAATAGCAACCAGGGAGGAGTGTATGGTGTAAAAGGAAGTATGTATGTATTGGAGAGGGTCCAAGGACGCTGACAATTGTCATGCTGAGCATATGCGAGAAGATATGTCACCAGAGCTGATTGCAGAGTCATCGCCTGCTCACATTCTCGTGACTCTAATCCATTGTATTTGGAGCATGACACATCAGGAAGATAGTATAATGAGGCAGGGCCCCTCTGAGCCTTTCTTCAAGCTTGGAACGTTTTTTAAATGGCACTTCTCTTTGGCGAGGTATAACGGTCGCAACACGGGCCCTTCCCGTAGTTGGTTACATCGTAGTTTGTGAATTTAACACCAGACGGGGCGCAAGAGTTCCCATGGTGCGGATCCTTCACTCAACATCCGGCTTTCTTCACCTGCCGGCATTCGTTATCAGTCATAGTCCAGGCTGGCACACCCTGATGTAAATACTTGGGGATTGATAAGTTGGTGGTTGTCTGGTCCTGTATCGACAAACCCTATGACAAAATATTTTCTGGCGGACACAAGCTGATCTGATCACTGGAAACCGGCTGTATCGAGGGGAATGCCTCTCATTGACTCGTGCTAGTGATCTTGGCTGCTACTCATCGGTCAGGGGTTTTGGGAGCACATGACTTGCACACGATTGCTAAAGGAGGCCAACTAGACTTAAGGAGGGACATGAAGTAGGCAGCAATGTTGTTCAAGGCCATGACGAAGTACGCGGAGAAGTGGTTGCAACTTTCACGGGAATGAATCCTGTTGTGGGGAGTGGAAGAGCACTGTATTACCGGAGGTGCACAGGGATTAGCAGGGAGAGACGCCGATGGACGAATGGCAGTTGGGTGGTGGCAGGCGGAAGGCAGGGGATATGGGGAGTTGGCACTGGAGGAGCAGGTGACAGAGCGGTGATGGATTAGGAAGAACTCGAGAGGATGTACGCAGGGAGACAGTAGATCGCGGCAGGAGTATGTGGAGAGTATGAGAAGTAGGATAGGAGGGCAGGTGATGAGTGGTAGAGGAGCACGAAGGCTCACCTATACGCATTTTTGATCGCGCAGACGGGCGTTCAGATACAAGTACTGTCAGAGAGTGGAGTGTAGACTCAAGAAGGAACCGCTATACCATTCTTGAAGGACCACTTTTTCACTCTTATTTCATCCACCGGCCATCACCTCATTGTTCAGGCATGCTTGGCGTTATATTGGTCAGTGTAGTATATCACCAACACTCTTCGAGTATAGTTGTCCACCAATGTTGGACGACCTTAATCCCTTGGTTCTGTGCCCTGGCTCTGACGCTCAGAGATGTATCACCTGGAGACACGAAGGGTGCTCACCCTTAGACCGATCTGCGTGGTAGTTAGCTTAGGCCCTGTGGGGTATCAGTAGATAGACAATATAGAAAATGTATCGCTGGCATGACTTCTTTTACACTACTTACTCTGCAGCTCTCTATAACCTTCGCCCATCACATTCTCAATGATATGTATAGAGTATAAAGCACGGGACTCACGCCTTGTTATCGGCACGGGCTAGATCTTCTATACTTATTGTCAATCGAGGGAGCTGAGGTTGAGTTGAGTGAGAACCACTCTCTCTCTTCCCCATCGTATTTGACCTCTCACTAATCTGACGCACTTTACCTCATGGGCTCAATCTCTCTACTCGGTGGTCATCTTTCTCTTTTCTTCTCTGTGAGTCGGGCTAATTCATTTCGGGTAACACTGTGCTATCGAATGTTTCAAACAAAAAGACCAACGCATGTTTCCCAGTTATTTGTACTATGTGGGTGCTAGCTCTTCATTGACTCTCTCACCAAGGATGTGTATCGTTCCGCAATCTATCTCAGGAGGCTTTTCCACAGAACCTTAAATTGGTTTTCTAAGGTTATTCTCTGTTAAGATGTCTTTCTTCCTAAAATACTCTTGACTGTATCTTCATACATGACAGTTGCCAATGTTACATCTCCTGTAGGTTCATCACCGAAGTGTTATTGACGTTAATTAAAATTCTTCGGCTAAGGTCTATTGCTTCTACCATTTCGCTGACTGACGGCCCAAAGTAAACTGCCTGTTGCTCAACCCGCCCTGAAGCCAGGAACACATGCAGTAATTGTACCATTCTGGATAACGAAAAACTCTGAAGTTAGTAAGAAATATCTCTGTTGGTAAAAATAATAGATATGGTAAGGAGAAAATCAAAGAAAACTAAACCCCCAGATTTTTCTGTTTTTTTGAGAGCCGTTGCTTCTTTCCAATGAAACGTATAGCAAATTCCTAATGCGTCCACTGGGTGTCTACCAGTCTTTGTTTCATAGGTTTGAGGCTTGTTTCTTCCAAAACGAGGAAGATAATAGTTTTAGTTACAGGGTACACCATGACTTGGAAATCATGTATTCTCGCGTCACGAAGAGGCACACTCCCACCTGCTTACTATTCTGTTCTTCTCCTACTTGAACATACTTCTTCTCTCATCATAACATATTATAGTTTCATCACTTACTATTTCTTCTATGGCGTGTCCTGACGAGTTCTTTTAACACGTATGAA
>NC_036840.1:7064872-7066985 GCF_002910315.2 Salvelinus sp. IW2-2015 | reverse complement strand
GAAGAGAGAGAGAGAAGGAGAGAGAGAGAGAGAGAGAAGAGAGAGAGAGAGGGGGAGAAGGGGAGAGGGGGAAGAGGCGAGATGAGAGGGAGAGGAGAGGGAGAGGAGAGGGAGCAGGAATAGGGAGAGGGAGCAGCGGCAAACTGACCATCTGTGCCAAACTGAGATGAAGAGGAGACAATGAATGGATTCACATAAGTGATAATGTCAGAGAAGCTGGTGTTTGAAGGATAGTGGCACGGGTGTTGTTAGGCCTTTGTCTCAGGCCTAACACCACCGGCTTCGAGGGCGTTATAACTTTTATACAACAAGATTCCAACATATTCAAATAATGATTGACATATTTTAATAAAAATGTAGTTTGATTCATTTATTCATGCTACTGTATTTCACCCTCCACGATATATAGTCCTGACACAAATCTAGGGTTGATACCCAAGCCGGATGGTCGTTCGTTCTATCGGTTCGGTTGCTAGAGATGTGACCCAGTCGTTAAGTCTTTTTGTTCTAAAACTATGGACGCGACCCAGTCCTTCGTTCTAAATTTTCCCTTGTCATGATAGCTTGCAAACTTCTTATCCCTTGCTTGCTAGCTAGCCAACTGGCTAACACAGTCACGTCAAACAGTGCAGCCAGAATAACAGCAGAGTAGCTGCATTTGAGTTTGTTTAAGCTGTTTTCGAATGATTCTTTTTTTATACATCCATAAAAATGAGCTAATGATGTGCTGTTTCGCCTGGCGTTGAACATTTGCTCTCTCTGTTCAGAAGAAACTGAAGCTGGAATGACAGCACACTAGCTGCATTTAGAGTTTTTCTATAGACATTTCTTTGTGTGTATGCCAGTCCGCCTGTCTCGTCCCGACTCCCGACACGTTCATTACCATACGACAGATGGAGATTGAATTTCAATATTGAAACAATGTTGCAAGTGTCGGAGAGACAGACAGCAAGGTTATTACTACTCTCCGCTGTTGAAAACCGAACGCTAGTCTAAAAGAAATGGAAGATAATGTCTAGATGCTTTTTATAGTGAAGATCTAGTATATAAATTGCCTGGCTGAGATGATGAGACAGTGGACTGCGCAGTCAGCTGGAACAGAGTCAATAGGCATTTCAAAGTCAGAGATTTAGCCGGTGGTAACTTGTGGAATAGACACCAGCTGGAATGTGGTTTTAACCAATGAGCATCCAGGATTAGACCCATCTGTTTTATCATCTCAAACACCTGCACTTCTGCTAAGGTTCATTGAATCCAAAGATGGAATACAGAGCATATCCTCAGCCTCCTCTGATAACCACTGGAAATAGACAGTACATCGATGCAGTATTCACAGCTGGATTACTGTAGATACATGGAAATATGTGTTGTTTTAGCCAGAATACTATATAACACAGCAAATACACTAATATCAGTTCAGGGGTTCTCAGTGTGAGACTGATATTGTCATTAGATTGTATGTGTTTCCACCTCATTAATAGATCTTACATATAGCCCATTCAATTCCCTCTACCCAGACTGCAACACTAAACACATGGCCCTCTAACAATGAGGCGACATGTTCAACTGGCTGTTGAAAAGCTGGACTTTTTCCTAAGTCCTCTGTCTCTAAATACTGTACATGACACAAAAAGGAGAGAGATCAGCCTCAGAAAGTAAGGAACAGGGAGTGTGTTATTCCTGAGAGGAGGAAACCAGTTGAAGGATCTGCAACAGTTTATTCTTCTACTACCCACAGGGACTACTACAGAACCTAAACACTGTCTAACACCAGGAGACCAGGAGTAACTTGGAACTCTCAGAGTGTGGGGTAACATTGGGGTAAGGTTACATTTTTATCACCCACCAGAGACTTGCTGAAGGAGTGAGACATACGTAGGACGCAGTCACACACACCCTCTTCTCTCTCTTCTCTCCATACTGCTGTTCTCTTCCCTCTATCCTCCTCAGCTTCTTCCCTCTCTTTCTCCCCTATCTCTCCCTGTACTCTCTCCCGTCTCCTCCATACTGCTCCCTCCCCGCTACTCTCCCTCCTCCATCTTTCCCTTTTGTCTCTCTGTCATTGCTCCCCACCACATAGCACAGTCATGTAGTAGAACCCTTACGCACGGAG
>NC_036840.1:7037817-7064439 GCF_002910315.2 Salvelinus sp. IW2-2015 | reverse complement strand
CCACAGCATTTAGCCTTGGATAGTGATACAGGAAACACACACACATATACACATCCACACAGCTACTAGTGGATATACCGCAACGTTCCCCTCTGTTAAATTCACAACTACGATGTGAACCCACAACGGGGTCAATCATACCGCAGGCAAATAAAACGACCAACCAATCAGAGGGCCCCGCTCAACTTCTCTGTTTCTCTCATCAGGATTGAGTCAGAGAGAGGGGATGGATATATCGATATGTATACTTTGACAATGTAAGTAATAATAACTTGCCATGTCAATAAAGTCAATTGAATTGAATTGAATTGAATTGAGAGAGAGAGATGTACTCATTCATCAAAGAGCGAGGTTCTTACTTTATGAGTAAGCGGAGGTCCATCTAATGTCATAACGAATGGTCTGTTTGAGTCATGATATCATATACTACTGTGTCTTAGTGCCGGGAAAAGGGATACCCAACTCTTCAGGACGCCCACCTAAAACCCTCCTCAGCGCCACACGTCTAAGTCACCTCTTCCTAGCAGGCTCGCCCCGTCATACCCTCGTAATTTCCCTCTCCGCTCTCCCGGCCCCCTCTCTCCACAACCTCTCTCCTAACCTCTCTCATTCTCCCCACTTCCCTGCATCCTCTCTTTTAACTAACCCCTCTTTCACAGTCCTCTCCCCCGCCCCCTCTCTCTGTGCCACTCTGGGGCTGTATGTGGGTCTATTTTAGGCACCTGTTAGTGGAGGGAGCCCAGAGCCCCAGAGCCCCAGAGCTCAGCTGTCTGCCCATCAATCAGCCGCCCCCTTCCCTATATGAGTGAAGCTGAACTGGGCCAGGCTGGCCCCTCACTGCCCCTCCAGACTACCACACTACCAGACAACCAGAGAGCCAGAAGGCCAAACCACCAGAACCAGGGGGGAGGGGGACATCAGTCTTCATTTCCTGTGGCAGTAACCTTCCCCGTACTTACTGGACTTACAACTCTCCAAGTCACACACTCTGTGACACACACTGACTTCCAACTCTCCAAGTCACACACTCTGTGACACACACTGACTACCAACTCTCCAAGTCACACACTCTGTGACACACACTGACTACCAACTCTCCAAGTCCAACACACTCTGTGACACCACTGACTACCAACTCTCCAAGTCACACACTCTGTGACACACACTGACTACAACTCTCCAAGTCACACACTCTGTGACACACATGACTACAACTCTCCAAGTCACACACTCTGTGACACACACACTGAAACTATCACTTCCAAGTCACACACTCTGTGACACACACTGACTACCAACTCTCCAAGTCACACACTCTGTGACACACACTGACTACCAACTCTCCAAGTCACACACCCACTAGTCTTCCTTCCCTGCCTGCTGGCATCCAGACAACCAGAGAGCCACGATACACACCATGAGTGTGTGTGTATCGTGTGTGTGAGGGAGAAAGACCGAGTGAGTGTGTGAGTGTCTGTGTGTTCTCCAGCTCTTCTGTTACCCAACACTCCCCTCCACCCCCCACTGAGAGAGAGAGAGAGCCATGGCAGGTGCCCTTCTGGAAGGATCACTCTTATCACCAATGTCACTGAGCCACCCTGGTCCGGACCCTTCCCAATGACTCTGTCTGCTTGTTGACCCATTTCCCCCTTTATCACACTGCATCCTGGGTAGCCCTAAGAGATATTGGACCCGATAACCCCTCAAAGCTGACCCAGTTTCAGTTTGTGCTGAGGATGGATCAACAACATTGTAGTTACTCCACAATACTAACCTAAATGACAGAGTGAAAAGAAGAAAGCGTGTACCGAATACAAATATTCCAAAACATGCATCCTGTTTGCAATAAGGCACTAAAGTAATGATGCAAAAGAATTGGCAAAGAAATGAACTTTTTGTACTGAATACAAAGCGTTATGTTTGGGCCAAATCCAACACAACACATAACTGAGTACCACTCTTCAAGCATGGTGGCGGCTGCATCATGTTATGGGTATGCTTGTCATCGGCAAGGACTAGGGAGTTTTTTTAGGATAAAAAGCATTGGAAAAGAGCTACTGTAAGCACAGGCAAAATCCTAGAGGAAAACCTGTCTCAGTCTGCTTTCCAACAGACACTGGGAGGCAAAGTCACCTTTCAGCAGGAAAATATCCTAAAACACGAGGCCAAATCTACACTGGAGTTTCTTACCAAGACGACACTGAATGTTCCTGAGTGGCCTAGTTATAGTAGACTTAAATCTGCTTGAAAATCTATGGCAAGACCTGAAAATGGCTGTCTAGTAATGATCAACAACCAACTTGATTGAGCTTGAATATTTTTTTTGAAAATAATGGGCAAATATTGTACAATCCAGGTATGCTATGCTCTTAGAGACGTACGCAAAAACAGTCACAGCTGTAGTCGCTTCCAAAGGTGATTCTAACATGTATTGATTTAAGGGGTGGAATACGTATCTAATCAAGATATATTACTACGTATTTTTCATAAATGAAATAAAATATAGAGTTTTGTCAAAGTGGAAGAAACAATCTATGATATTTTATTTTATTCATGAAAAATAAAACAGTAATATATCTTGTGTGGATCCTTGACAAAAAAGGATAATTAAATCCATTTTAATCCCATTTTGAAAACATAACTAAATGTTTAAAAAGTCAAGGCGTGCGAATACTTTCTGAAGGCACTGTATGTGACAGAAAGGAAACAAAGTGTAAAATGAAGAAAACAACAAAGACCAGAGTGGGAACTGGGGTCTGTACCACTGATGGCTCTTCAGAACAGGGGAATTGTACACTGTAAAAAAAAGAAATTACATACCGTAAAAAAGGTAGATATTGTACCTTTTTTACAGTAATTTATAGGTAACTGGCTGCCAGTAAATGATGGTAAAATCAACAGGATTTTTTTTACAGTGTACCACAGAACCTCTAATCATATTGACTGGTCCAGTAGCTGCGATCTTCAGGTATTTAATAGTCTTTGGTGGTCTTTACACGTTCAAACAGTTGACACAAGGACAGATCTAACACCAACACACCTAAGGCACTGCTGAAACAACTGCTGTGTGTGTGCCAACCCCTTGCCATCCCATCTTGTTGCCCAACCTGTTTGCAGTCTGTTTGGCTGTTGGTAGGCAGAATGAATGGCTGTTGCCATGCTCTTATCAAGACTTGGCCAACACAGCCACAACACATCAGCACAACAGATGTGGACAGCAAGGTGGGATGCTTTGATGTGCCGCCTTTTCTCATGAACCTGTTTTAGATTCTGAGAATAAATATAATAGCATTGATTAGTTTCAAGGCAGAACGCCCGGCCAAGGACCATTTTCCTTAGAACCACATATTCTCTGAGCACAAGGTGCATTCATAAATCACTGTTATAAGGCTCGGCAACAGAGGAGCCCTCCACAGGGCCAGTCTTAACAGTAGACTACTGTCTGTCCGGCTGGCTGCTGCATCATCATCATCATCATCATCATATGCCACCAGGGGTCTTTTCATAGTCCCCAAATCCAGAACGAATTCAAGAAAGCGTAGAGCCCATATTGCATGGAACTTCCTTCCATCTCATATTGCTTAAAAAACAGATAAAGCAACAACACCTCATCCCTATTTGACCTAGGTAGTTTGTGTGGATGCATTTTTTATTTAACTAGGCAAGTCAGTTAAGAGCTAATTCTTATTTACAATGACGGCCTACCGGGGAACAGTGGGTTAACTGCCTTGTTCAGGGGTAGAACGACAGATCTTAACCTCGTCAGCTCAGGGATTCGATCTAGCAACCTTTCGGTTACTGGCCCAACATTCTAACCACTAGGCTACCTGCCGCCCCTGCCGCTAAGAATTTTTTATTTATTTTATGATGTAGTTCCGTCCTTGAGCTGTTCTTGTCTATTGATGTTCTGTATTGTGTCATGTTTCATGTTTTGTGTGGACCCCAGGAAGAGTAGCTGCTGCTTTTGCAACAGCTAATGGGGATCCAAATACAAAACCAAAAATACCTAAAATACCAAAAATACCAAAAAATCATCATAATCCACATTAGATCCAGTCAGGGCCATCAAGCTGAGCCCCTGCCTCTCTGATGTTGTTATTGGTTCTCCAAGAACATATCCTACATCCTGGAGCAGTGATTCTATAAGACCTGGTGGGTAATGTCATCAGATAAGATAAAATGTGAGTGACGTATGCTGAGTGTACAAAACATTAAGAACACCTGTAAAGACTGACCAGGTGAATCCAGGTGAAAGCTATGATCCCTTATTCATGTCACCTGTCAAATCCACTTCAATAAGTGTAGATGAACGGGAGGACACAGGTTAAAGAAGGATTTTTAAGCCTTGAATCAATTGAGACATGGATTGGGTGTGTGCCATTCAGAGGGTGAATGGGCAAGACAAAATATGTGTGTGCCTTTTGAATGGGATATCTACAAATGCGTTGTAGACTACTTGTTACTTATTCATCTTTATTTCACATATTTGAACACATGAGATAGAGATGCCAAATTATTACATCATTCAGAAGCAACTACAAAGTCATTGCCTAATTAAAATGGGAGACTATCCATTCCATGAGAACGCTCGAAATGACTCATTCAGTATTTCATTTCATGAACAACAAATGACAGCGGCTAAATTGGTTAAACCTGAGATTGTAATGACTCTCAATTGGCAGTGACGCTTCTAATGAGACCATGCTTGATTTACACAGTAATAACACAGGAATCCAGAGGCATGCACCGAATCCAGAGTCTCTCTGTTTCCCGGATCCAGCTGAAAGCAGTCTTTATCGGGCAGTCAGAAAGGGGACATTTCTTGATTGGCGCATCCTGAACACACCGCGCCGTTGTCTGGTCACTTACGCACAGAAATACATATCGACGACGTGCGTAATTTGCGTCAAAAAGTACAGTGCTTTTCAGTTATGCACTGTTTATAACGCACGCAACAACAATTATGCACTGTTTATAACGCATGCAACAGTTATGGAGAAGTGAAAACACAACTCTGAACAATATAAATATGGAACAATCAACAACACAACCAGGAATAATTTTTATTCTTATAAAAAAAAGCTGCATTGCGCATTACTTTTCTATACCATCAAAGTGTGTTTCATTCATTTTGAGGAGAAATCATTCTCAGACTCATTCCCCTGACTCAAATACGCCCTCTAACCAGTAACTGTATCCCCAAAAGTGGCTACCCCAGACAGAGTGGACAAAGCAACAACTTTCAACATGTTCCGAGAAACCCAACCATTGCGCTATATCGGTCCTAAATGCAAACACCACTTACCTATCGATACCAGCTTTATGTGTTCTCTCTCCAAGAATTCCAGCGCGACGGACACATTTTCCAGTTTCATCTGTCTGAAGTTAGGTCTGGCGTGGTACTTTCTGTACATTTTCTTCTGGCTCAAAACCTCCAGGAGACCGATGAGCTTGAGCCCGTCGGTCAGGTCTTTCTGTAGGTCGTTGATCCGCTTGTTGAGGCACTTGAGGTGCTCGTTACACCACCTGGTGAAGGTGTTCTGTTGGATTTTCTTCCAGGGCGCATCCTCGGCGAGGTCCTTCTCCGTGGCCGGCATCTCCTCTTCTTCGTCGTCCCCGTTGTCCGTACTCTGGTAGTACTGCGGCGGCTGCTGCTGCTCGTAGTAAGTATTATTGCTCATCATGTTGTCGGTTTCCGTGCCCTTTTTATACCACAATCAGTGGGGCCAGTGTGTGAACGTTACGGCACGCAAGGGAGCGTGGAAATAAATAAATAAATGTTTCTTGCCCGCCAGTGCCAAGCTTGCGCACTGGCCGTGAAAAAAGTTGTAAAACTTGGAAAAATATGAAAGAAAGAGTAAGTGAGATTTTCGTTTGTACTTGTGATTGGAGTGGAGCTTGTCCGTTTAATCCGTTTATCGTTTCCAACGTGGACGGTCCCCTGATTTTTAATGTATCAGAATAGTGAAAAAAAGTGGTAGCTGCATCCTAATAGACACCTTGGCACGGAAGAAGAATAGACTGTAGAAAGATGAACGCGTTGTCTGTACAATGGACAGCACAGGACCGCTAGTAGCCCTACGATGTCGGCGGCGGCAGCCTGCTTGGTGAAGTCGGTTACACTTGAGTAGCTAAATGAAGCTCTAGGCAGGACAGGGTTTTAAAAAGCTCGGCACCCCTGAAGCTCGCGTCAGGCCCCTGGACTCCCTGGAATGCCCCCGTCATGACCATATACAACTGCAGGATGGGTATTCTCTAATCAGACGGAGATAGCGAGAGGCAACACCATTGGGTAACATAAGAGAAGGGGGTCAACGATTGGCCCTGGGGCGCCATAACAGTTGTGACACTTCTCTTTATTTTTAGGCTCTCCAAATTGGGCGAGGGGGACGGAGCTTTGCGGTTGTTGTAAAAGTGAACGGTGACCAGGGCCTAACGGGCGTTAATAACAATTGGACCATGAAGGGAAAATGATGCCAGCATCTTCAATAGATCCAACCTTTACCAGCCAGGGTTACTCTTGCTGTCACTCATATGTCCACTGATGCAGCATTGTGTTGTCAAACATATATATTTTAAACATGATAAATAAACTCACATGACAAGCTTTTGATGCTTAATTAATTAACAAGAGGAAGATCATACAGGATTCTTGGGTTGACAGGCGTTTCAAAAGTTAAAGGGTTGTTCAGTTTGTTAATATATGACTTAAGCTTAATGTCGGGGGCTTTTGGAATGTACCACCCCAGAGAGAACATGGCACATGTGCATGTATAGATTATGCTTTACTGAAGAGAACGACAGAGCACTATCAGGCCATGCTGCTCTCTTTCTCTCACTCTTTCGGACTCTCACTCTTTCGCTCTCACACTCACTCTTTCTCTCTCTCACTCACTCACTCACTCACTGACACACACACACACGGGCCAATTAACGGGCCAATTAACACATGGAGTGAGACTTCTTACACAGAATAATTCATATCAGTTTTAGTTATCTTGCAGTTTCTATACATTCTTGCTCTAACCTTGCAAACTGCAGTATAGCCTATTGCCAATGTACAGGTAGCTGCCAAAATAAAGGAAACACTTGAGTAAATTAAGCAGGTGCTTTCACACAGGTGTGGTTCCTGAATTAATTAAGCCAAGTGAAAGTTACTCCTGAGGTGGTGACCTTTTGCACCCTCTATAACCACTGAGATTATTATTTGACTCTGCTGGTCAGCTATGAGTGTTCGAACATCTTGAAGAACAATCTGGCGTTAAGTATTCTGGCCACCCCTCAGAGCCTTGTTCCTCTCTAGGTTTCTTCCTAGGTTGCTACCTTCCTAGGGATATTTTGCTAGCCAGTGTGCTTCTACATCTGTATTGCTTGCTCTCTGGGGATTTAGGCTGGGTTTCTGTACAAGCACTTTGTGACAACTGCTGATGTAAAAAGGGCTTTATAAATACATTTGATTGATTGATTGATTGATTAAGCAATTAACATCCCATCATGCTTAGGGTCATGTATAAAAAAGCCCAGTTGTTCATTATTTTGTCCACAATGGCTGGAAGAAGAGATCTCAGTGACTTTGAAAGACGAGTCTCAAAGAAGCAGGGGTTTAAAGTGTGTGTGTGTTGGTGTGTGTTTCTGTATGTGCCTGTGTGAGCCTGTGTGTGTGTCTCAGTCACCAGATCTCAACCCAATTGAACAGTTATTGGAGCGATTCTGGAGCGGTGCTTGAGAGAGCGTTTTCCACCACCATCAACAAAACACCAAATTATGGAATTTCTCGTGGAAGCTTGGTATTGCATACCACCAATAGAGTTTCAGACACTTGTAGGATCTATGCCAAGGCACATTGAATATGTTCTGTTGCCTCGTGGTGGCCCAAAGCCCTATGAAGATGCATAATGTTGATGTTTCCTTTATTTAGTCAGCTATCTGTTTTTTCGTTAGACAACTTTTATTTTATTGCACTAATATACGCATAACAATACGTGATAAAAAATAAAACACACACAGACACTCAAGAGTTAAAGAACAGGTAAGACATTTATAAAAATTCTTACCAAAGATACTGGCAAAACATGGCAAATGTAAAAAACAAAAACATGCATAACATTTCATGAATCAAAAAGTCTGACATTTTTATGCCTTGGGCGCACAATGCTGTGGGTGGGGTGCTCAACTCTGCTACTCTTGGAGTCTGGGATGGCCTGATGGTCCTCCCCACCCTCCCTGATCCTCTTACGGGACTTGGACAGCTGAGAGAAGAGGTCCTGCTGGTTCTCTCTGGAGCTCTTCATGCTGCACTGGCAGTGAGTCATGGTTCTGGTGGCTGTTTCTCTCGTCAGAGAAGCCAGACCACATCACCTCTCTCCCCCTATGCCTCTCACCATGGCTGGGCCTGGAGTAGCAGTAGAGGTCAGGGCGACTCTCCCTTCTCCAGCTCTGACTGTGGCCAGGTTGGCTGTGGCCAGGTTGGCCGGAGGCAGCAAGAGGGACACTGCCCTTCTGAAGGGATTCCATGTTAGTTTCCCACACGTCCAGCACCAAGTAAGACTGGATGTCCTTCAGCTCCAGGCAGTCTTTGATAGCCTGGGCCCTTGGTGCAGACACTTCAGACACCCAGAATGTCTTCTTCACAATGTGGACAACTGAGGGCAGCCATCCAGAAGACAGATTTGTAAGTCAAGTGTTGATTAGGAGACAAAGAAACATGTATTTCTTTCCTATTATTGAATTATATTACATTTATGCATGAGTTATTTTTTGGAGACAATTTGAATTTTGAACATTTAAAAAGCCTTGCCCAGTTTGTGGATTTCAGGCAAATAGTAAGATTTATCAGGAGTCATTGTAACACACTTGATCAGATCAGTTTGTAAATAAGGAATTTAAGCACAATTTATCATTCTGTTCGGTTCCGTTTCTCGGAATATACATTGTCAAAATTCTAGAATTTTGGCAACCGATAAATTTGCTGAAATAGAATGGTTGCATCAGAGTTCTAGAGTAACAAAGAACGTGAGGAGTATGATTCTTTAGCCAACATTCTACCTTGATATCAGTCAGATCTTCAGTATTTACAAAAAAACGAAATACACAAGTTCAAAATGTATCTGGCAACACAAAGGTGACTTTTTGTACTTTCAAATAATATAATTTCATCATAATTATGTGTGCTACAACTTTGAATGCCAATTGTCAGCATTGCCATCTAGGACAGGGTTGCTCTGTATGAGTCAGAAATGCAGTTGTAATGGCCGATGTTGACTCATTTACCCCCCTATAAGAGAGTAAGCTTAAACAGTGGGGGACACAAGGGAACATACACACACACACACTCAGAGGCAGTAGGCCCAAAATATCTACATCTCTCCCCCTCTTGTGTGGGTGATCTCACACCTCAGTCAGCAAGAGAGAGCATCAACATGTAATTGAGCTCTCAAACAYRGCGTCTGAGACTCACTGGACTCAYGTCTTCCATAATGTTGYTTYCTGAGGGGAAGGAAATGCCTGARAACACCTGAAATGTCTACATTAACTAGTAAGCACTGCTTACAGCCCATTCAGAAAGTATTCACACCCCTTGACTTTTTGCACAATTTGTTGTGTTACAAAGTGGGATTAAAATAGATTTAATTGTATTTTTTTGTCAACAATCTACACAAACTACTCTGTAATGTCAAAGTAGAAATAAAATTCTAATATTTGTAAAAAAAAAAAAAACACTAATATATCTTTATTAGATAAATATTCACACCCTGAGTCAATACATAGAATTACCTTTGGCACATTTGGCTGTGAGTCTTTCTGGGCAAGTCTCTAAGAGCTTTCCACACCTGGATTGTGCTACATTTGCCCATTATTCTTTTCAACATTCTTCAAGCTCTGTCAAGTTGGTTGTTGGGCATTGCCAGACAAACATTTTCAGGTCTTGCCATAGATTTTCAAGCAGATTTAAGTCCAAACTGTAACTCGGCCACTCAGGAACATTCACTCTCTTCTTGGTAAGCAACTCTAGTGTAGATTTGACCTTGTGTTTTAGGTTATTGTCCTGCTGAAAGGGGAATCTCAGTGTCTGGTGGAAAGCAGACTGAACCAAGTTTTCCTCTAGGATTTTGCCTGTGCTTAGCTTCGTTCTGTTTATTTTTTGTCGTGAAAAACTCGTCCTTAATGATTACAAGCATACCCATAACAGAGACATAATCATTAGATCATTTGTTTTGGCACTATCCATATCTAGCTTGTTTTGGGTCGCAGGTTCAGGAATGGTTGAAGAATTGCAACATTTACCTGGCGTTAACTCTGCATTTAGCACTGCTGGGTGATCTGAAAGGCCATAATCAATTGATCAATGATATAATATTACTCTTACTAAAAATGTTGATCTTTTTAATTTACAATCTGTAGAAGCTACGAGAATAGAAAAGTTCAGAACTGTTGTGAAACATCACAGCACAGTTGAAAAAATATATGGCAAATAGAAATCCCAAAATGGATGGTGTTCATAGATAGATGGGAGGGGTTGAGGGTAGCTGAAAGATGGGACTAAAGACAAACAAAAGATAACTGATGTAAAATATACTGTATCCATGGAATGTATATAGTATGTATAAGCTGGAAGTACAAGCCTAAGTGTTGTCCATTAGTTTACTCCAATTAGGGGAAGGGTGATAGGGTTAGGGGAAATAATACAGGTAAATATATATAGTGAACAAAAATATAAATGCAACATGCATTTATATTTTTTTAAGACATTTCAGCTGTGAATTTTTTATAATGTGTAAAAAAAAAAAAAAAAGTTTGACATTGTGGGTTATTGTGTGTAGGCCAGTGCCAAAAACATCTCTACTTAATCCATTTTAAATTCAGGCTGTAACAAAACAAAATGTGGGGGGAAAAAATCATTTCTCTCAAGGGGTGTGAATACTTTCTGAAGGGACTGTACAACAACTAAGTTACACACTGATATGTCATGTTATAGGGTACACATGTAGTCTTCTCATGTACAGTCATGTTTTCTGAATGTAGGATGCTTGGACTGTGAACCTTGCTGTATTTTGGGAATGAGCTTATATCATGCAAAGCAGACATGCTGTCCATGAGATATAATAGACCAAATGCCTGGAATGTGAACACATTGTGTAGTGTGCACAGCTAACATTATGCATACAGGCACTACAGTGTGTATCATAACTGTATAATGACTAGAGTATAGTGATTAGCGTGTGTATAGTAGAGAATAGTGTGTGTCCATCAGGTACGGCCCTCACTTGTAATGGATCTGAGTGAGAGGCCTTGAGACTGAGCACTGGAACTATATATAAAACCCCTGGAGGAGGGAGAGACAGTTAAGCACCCAGAGGGGTGTGATAGGGTTGCAGGGGGCTACGATGCAGGGAGTGTTGATCATCTTTCCTCTTTACGATGTTCCTTTGGAAACTCCTCTCTGACCTGTCAACAGGTCAGTCACACAGCGAATAAAAATCGGACTGATCTGTCTACAGCTTGTAGTCTGCAATTCACTTAGAAATGTCTGTGGTATATTCAATCAAACTGAGATTAGGAGACGTTTCTGGAATAAGTCAAAATAACATTGATCAGGAATGTTCATATGAGACAGCATGTTCATGAACATTCTTTTACAGTAACATTGCTTTGAGACCAGTTGAGTCCACACACACAGACAGAGACAGACAGAGACAGAGACAGATAGAATGAGGATAAACTACTTTTATTTCTCAGTTCATTTACAAAATGTACAGGCTATTTACCAAAATACTCACAATATTCTCATTAACCCATAAAAGCCCATTGAGACATTGACTGACAAGGTGCAGTAGTACAGACTATGGCAACATCGGAATCAGCGCTGCATAAAAGAGACATTGACAGTAGCCATGTCACACAGACCCAGACAGAGAGACATACAGAACGAGCTGCAGCTTTACATAAGGTCAAAGGTCAAACTTCACATCATCACATACAGTGAGCAGCAGCCAGTTTCTAGTTAAGAGCACAGGTTGTTTTGACATGTGGAATAGTTTCCGTAATATGTCTCGCTTTTACTGTTTAAGCTTCCATGCTGGAATAGAAGCAGGGTCAAAAAAAGGACACTGTCAGTGGATTTTACAGTATTTGAAGCACAGCAGAGAAGTGAAGATAAATACCCGAAAAATCTATACTCATTGTAGAGACCAGACAACTGAAGAAGAAAAGTAGAATAGAGTAGAGTGCGATAGAATAGAAGAGACTGTATGAAACCAGAGAAAATATTAAGAGTGACAACCCAGTAAAGTAGTAAATCAACTAAGAGAGACTGACATAGTAAGAAAAAAATCACAAATGATTCTGATTAGTCATGCATGAAGACGGTCATAATACATTGGCTGAAATTACTGTGACTACAGGAACTAGATCTACCCATCTATAGGCATGCAAGTTGTTTACTAAGTCTAACATGCATATCTATACATGTTACTGTCTCACACATATACACTACTCATGCACTGGCTGTGTTCAGTCAATTCAAAAAGAACCCTCTACTCAATCTAGAACTGCTCTCAAATCAACAAACCATGTTATTTAACTGTGCTAAACGATTTCCTATTTACAATACAATACAACTACAGATATTGTTTTTTACATACACTGTAGCATGCACTTACCTACCAATGAGGTCTTATATTGTCTCTGCACTGTGGAAACAATAGTCTATGCATAGCCTATAAGCGTTCATGTTTTTCACTACACCTCAGTGTTCAATTGCCCATCACACAGTTATGATTGTGAAACATGTATTGAAACAAATATTATATACTTATAGTAGTAATTTATTGATTCATAGCACAAACTAGAAGCACTAATTACCTATACATATTTATAATGCTAGAACTCTACAATGGGATATTGGAATACAGAAGAATATTGGCTAAGCACGCGTTCAATGTATTGTCACCTACACACCCACGCAATTAAGTTAATTAGCTCGCCTACATACATCTATGAAACAAGCCAACTAACTGTCAGTCATGAAAGCACACTACGAATCCAGGCACCAGCTATAACGCTTACTGCATTCTGTACACGTTTCTCACAAACGATCCTCTAGAAAAGAAAAGCTGTTAGATTGCTCTCTCAGTCATAGTCGTTGTGTGTTCCTGGACAAAGACCATTTAACTCTAAAATAACACCACCGTTCTAACTCAATGCAAAACGCATTTCTGACATTTTGCTCCACAGGTCACGTAAAGGAGTTGAAATTATTTTTCTTGCTATGTATTTACACGGTAGCTAAATCATGCCAAAAGTAGAGTAAGAATCAAAAAGTATTCTCGGTGCACTCCGTAGGTGCCGAAACGGCAGAGTAAAGGTTAGACATCTTCTCCATGACAACAGTGTCACATCGCTGTTGTTGTTTGGTCAATCTATCATTGGAATGTGTTGTGTCAAGCTTACGGCAATGACACTGAAAAGGTCCCATGCATTGCAGGCAAGTTACAGTTGCAGAACCTGTGAATAAACTGTATGCTTCGTGCCAACAAAGAAAAGGGCATCATCGTTAGAGAACATAGATATCAGAGATTAGAACGCAAACAGTACAAGACGAAAAGACTAGGTAAGAGAACACCCAAAATGCACATCTTAGAAAACAATGGTCCATATTTCATCACTGGCTCCACTTTTCATTTTGGTGACCTATATTGATTGTTTGTAATTTTTCAGGATGCTTGTGACGATTAATATTTAAAAAATAACGCAAAACATTTAAACACAATGTCTATTTACAAAAATAACTCTCTGTTTCAAATAACGAGCCTTGTTAAGTTCTGTTTCTAAGCAGAACCAAACACAGTGGAATCAGTCATTAAATAACTCCTCAGTCTTGGGGATAAATTCTTCCTATGGCTACAAAAATAGACATCTAGCTGGAAATCATTTGGACTGTCAAATTGAATACCACCAAGTTGCATTTATGGATATAGTATTGTTCATCCTGTATAGATGTGTAAATTATGGTTGTGGTTTCCATACAACTACAGATATAACCAATAATCAATTAGGAGAAAGTGCAGAGAGAGAGACGAGAGAGAGAGAGAGAGAGAGAGAGAGAGAGAGAGAGAGAGAGAGAGAGAGAGAGAGAGAGATGCAGACGAGAGAGAGAAATAACCATTTACAAAGGAGACAAACATCCAATACATCAAACTCATATAATCAAACCCTCCTCCACACAACTTAATTTAAGCGTAAAAAGAGCATGCCACAAAAGAAACAGAAGGAAAAGTGTTAAAATAGTAAATTGTGAGCCGTAAAGACACGTAAAGTGTAGCAGAGACAATCGCATTTGCAATGTTCAAAGTGATTCAAAAGGAGGGGTAGGATCTGGGAAAAGATCACGTGCCCATTAGAAAGAGAAACATCTCATCAGTGACTCGATATGTGCAAGGAAAACAATAAGGCATGAGCTTTTCCCAACTCAACCTTTACAGGTTGTAAATAAACCAATCAAGCATCAACCAATCAAACAATAAACCAATCAACCATCAACCAATCAAACAACAAACCATCAACCAATCAATAAATGCTCAGACATGTTCTGTGCTAAACTGTGTCTTTCAATTGACACCCACGCAGACACAGTACTGCCACAAACTCAGAGGCAGTCCCTGTTATATTATGCTGTTCCCTTAAACTCGTAAGTTTATCTAAAGAAGCGCAGAGAGAGGAGTAGTAGAGAGGGAAACCGATTGAGTCAAACTGAAGGACTTTAAAGAGAGAAATAAGATATTGCAGTCCTTATCGTTAGAGTGGCTTAAACAGGTATATGTATTTCTCCTTGAGTAATGTATGGGACTACTTCCTTGTTGTGTTGTATTTCCTGGTGAAAATGTCCGTTTTCGATGTAGTCCTCCTTGGAAGATGAAGCGAGGAGGAGATTTGACAGGGGCATCATGAGATAGGGGCATGGCATTGCCAATGTTGCCATGGGCAACCGGCAAAGTCATTTCCTGTACAGTGACTTCCTTTCTGTGTAGACCTCAGGTAAACGCTTTAGAAAGGCTGGGGACTATCAGGACTACAAGCGCTGCCACGGCAACCACCGCCACCAGGTTCCAGCCTCCCTCGCTCTCCTGGTGGCAAGAGGACAGAGGACAGGGTTCAAAGGTTACAGAGGTTATTCATTCACAATAAGGACAGCTCAAGTTTTAGCACACATACCGTACCAGCTCCTCGAGTTTGGTCAGAGTAGCTCAAACAACCACTTCGCTTTGCATACACGTTGGACACATCCATTTCCTCAACACACACGTTGGACACATCCATTTCCTCAACATACACGTTGGACACATCCATTTCCTCAACACACACGTTGACAATCCATTTTTTTTTTTCCCTTTCACTTACCCGTTGGACCACATCCATTTCCTCAACATTACACGTTGGATCACATCCATTTCATCAACCTACACGGTTGGCACACATCCATTTCCTCAACACACACGTTGGACACATCCATTTCCTCAACAACACGTTGGACACATCGCCATTTCCTCACCATACACGGCACTATTTCAAACTCGTTGGACCATCCATTTCTTCAACACAACAGTTGGACAACATCCATTTCGCTCAACCACCACGTTGGAAAAGGAATCTTTTGTGCCTTACAGGCCAGTATTTAACAGGCCTCCAATTGGGATTAGCAGACCCACAACAACCAACCAACACACTCTATCGAGGAAGAGAGAAGACTTGAGTGGTGTTGCGGTGTTGTTAGCCGCAGTTATCTCTCTCTCCTCTCCTGTGTGTGTGGTGTGTGTGTGTGTGTGCTGTGTGTGTGTGTGTGTGTGTGGTGGTGTTGTGTGTTGTGTTGTGTGTGTGTGAATGTGTGGTGTGTGTGTGTGTGTGGTGTGTGTGTGTGTCCTGGTGTGTGGTGTGTGATGTGTGGTGTGTGTTCTGTGAGAGCGAGAAGAGAGAGAGACGAGAGACGAGAGCAGAGAGGCAGAGAGAGAGGAGAGAAGAGAGAGAGAGAGAGAGAGAGTAGGAGGTGTTTAGCAGTGATGTCCCCTGGAGCCAGTAGAGGATCCCCTATAAGTGTGGCTGTAGTGTGCAGACAGCTTCTCGACCCCACACACACAAACATCGTGGCCAATGTCATCTAAAACTGCGGACACCTGACCCTCTCATTAAAGTTTCAGAACCCTTACTCAATCAGGGCTACATAAAACAGGACAACACTCCAATCAGGCATGTGCACAAGGTAAATAGCACAAGCCGCTCAATTCTAAAATGTCCCAAGGTTAAATAGCCCAAACCTCTTCTAAAATGTCCAAGGTAAAGTTAGCCCAAACCTCATTCTAAATGTCGCAAGGTAAAATAGCCATACATCATTCTAACTCTCCAGGCTAAATAGCCATACCTCATTCTACATTTCCAAGCTAAATACCATACATCTTTCCAAGGTGCATACCTCATTCTAAATCCTCCAAGGTAAATAGCAATACCTCATTCTAAGATCTCAAGCCAGGTAAATAGCAATACTCATATTCTAAATCTACCCAAGGTAAAATAGCAAATACCTCATTCTAAATCTCCCAAAGCTAAATAGCCATACCTCATTCTACATTTCCCAAGCTAAATAGCCATACCTCATTCTAAATCTCCCAAGGTAAATAGCCATACCTCATTCTAAATGCCTAAAGCTACATAACTCAATCTACTGTAAATACTCATGATGGAATGTCCATTGCAAAATAGCCTACCTATGCCTCACTGCAGGCCTCACTGCAGGGCTATGCCTCACTGCAGGCCTCACTGCAGGGCTATGCCTCACTGCAGGCCTCACTGCAGGGCTATGCCTCACTGCAGGCTGACCACAACACAGCATTCAGCCGGCTGGAGGTTGGAGGGAGAGAAGGTTTATCTAAACCCCAGTTCCCTGGCTCCCTGGCTGCTGTCCCGCCTGTGGAGGTCAGGCAGCAGCGGTGGGTGTTGACATCAGCGCTGTGTCATCCATCTTGGCTCTAGTGGTAATCTCTGCACAGTCCCAATGGAGACATGAAAGGAGCCGCGTGTCACTGTGTTTCTCTCGGCTAAGTGTGACGGACCACTCAAATAAAAGCCACCTTTCTCAGACGAAAACATCAAAGGAACAGGCAAGCAAGTGTGAAAGTCTCTTCTCTCTCCTTTTCATTTCTCTCTTACTAGCAGCTTTTCAAGTGTGGCGTCTGCTTGGCTGTTCCAAGCCAAGTTCTTAGTATTCTTAGAATCGGAGCCATTCCATTCAGTAGAGTCATAGTAAACACAGTGAATGGTGCATTTGGAGACTGCTGGGTGAGACTGAGTTATTGGACTGTCTGCCTCAGTGACTCTGCTAACTCTAAGGTTGACGGCCCACCTTCAGAGGAACAAAGCAGACCACCCGGTACATTTTGAGCCAGTTTACCCCAACGAGAGCCAAGTCGCTGATTTCCGTCAAGTATTTTCGCAACACTCTATTACCGTTTTGGTTCCAGCCCATTTGGTGTTAATGTGGCTTTGGATGTTTATTGTTCACCATAGAGGTTGAGTTTCTAAGACAGCTTGAGTTTGATTGACAGATCAAGAGAAACGTGATTCTTAGAGGGGCATATTACATTGTAAGACATGGGTCTACTACACTGTAATAGCTGGTCTTGCCAGCACACGCTTATGCTTGAATCAGAGTCTTTAGGTCAGTGGAATAAGGTACCCTTCCACAACAGATCAAATACTGTCAGTACTTTGAACTCTAATAACATTTAACTACTAACAGCAACCACGCGTTCTGGCCCTATACTGTACATTTGCAATCTACAGTATTTCTGTGTGTGCAGTATTCTACATTCAGGCACACCCACAGCCAGAGGCTGAATAATCTGTATCTACAACAGATATTCAGCCTCTCCTAGAGGAAATAAGAGTTGACTATATTTGATTCTTCTAGATAAAGAAAGGGCATGCCCATACCTGGTCCCCTCTAGGACGCCAGCTCCTCCCACCAGCACCATATCAGGGCCATTATTACAATCATTCCTATGAAGGGGATGGAGAGAACAGGGGGCTCAGACGGAGGAGTGCAGTTCTGGGGAGAAAACAAGGGAGCGTGGGGGCATGAGAGAGGAGGAGGGAGGTGGTGAGAGAAATCACAAATCATAATAAAGGGAGACAAAAATGAAAGAATTACATGTGGAGAGATAGATGAAGAGACAACAGATATGTAAATAAAACATCATGAGGTGATTGAGAGGTAGATAAATGAGATGACAGGCAGATAGACAGGTAGAGAGACCAATAGACAAGGACAGAGAGGGTGAGTGACAGAGAGGGAGAACGAAAGAAATAAAGAGACAGGCAGATTGATAATAAAAACCATATTGCGCAACGTTTTGAAGGGTGGTTATGGTAGACAGATTTGACAATATGAATGTGAATACGTTTAGAAATATGAGTTTTCAACAAAACACAGCCATGGCAACGATGAAGGGAGGGGGAGAAACAGAAAGAGCATGGCATTAGAGCACATCAAAGATGGTTAAAGACCAGATGAACAACTTGTGTAATGGTTCCATCTTGTCATTTAAAGATCTCTGCCAACACTGAAAAGTGCTGCCTGTCACTCAAACGGTCACTCAGACAGAGAGAACCCTGGGAGTTGTAGGCAGCCCAGCAGTGTGGGTGGGGGGGTTTCGTCACAAGAGAAACTACAACTATGGAGGACAGGTGAGTGACATGAACTGCTGTGGTATTCAGGCTGGATGGTCTATGTCCAAATCCTTGATAAGGAGACCACGTACACCCAATCAAATCATCAAGGGTAGAGTGGCTTGCTTATAAGCGCACATTTGTACACTATAATAACATGTGGGTTGATTTGTCCTTTTTGTTATTCAGTTTTCAACAAAACTCTGATTCAGCACTTCCTGGTTTTGATGGCATCAGAAAGGAAGAGGAAGAGAAAGAGGATAGGAACTGGATTGTTTAGGTGGACACGGGGACAGACACTGGACAGGGCGACAGGACGCAGAAACACACCGCCATTGAAGCAATGCATGTTGAGGGCAGAAGAAGCCAGGGACCAAAGTCGAGGACACAAAAATAACTGACTACACCACTGGAGGCAGAGAGAGGACTGGAGGTAGAAAGAGGACGAGAGACAAGTCACGATTCCATGAGACATAGCTGTTTGACTGAGCTGTTGTTACTGACCCACATGCACACAATACAGGCAGACAGACAGACTTGATGCTTGAGGACAATGGGTTAGTTAGTGCACAGTTACTCAAGTGTACTGTAAATACAGGTGTGTTTGTGTATAGTTGTCTTCTCGTTCCCTTCTACTTACCTCATAACTAGCTCCTTCACCACCATAACCTTTCTTATAGCACATGTGTAGTGTCCCCTTATAGTAACACTTGTTTTCACCAACTCATACACAGAAGAGGCCATCGTTACCAAAGTTACCTCCCTCCAACCGCTGACCTCTCACCTGTGACTTCCTGCCGCCCAGCCTCTCTAGCTCCACCCTGCAGTGATGCAGTTCCTGCTCCAGCTCAACCCTCTCCTTCTGGCTGCAGTCAAACAGCCCCTGCAGTTCCGCAAGCTCCCCCTTCAACCCCTCACACTGGGAGACAGACAGAGACCCAGAGAGAGAGAGAGACAGAGACAGAGACAGAGACAGAGACAGAGACAGAGAGAGAGAGAGAGAGAGAGAGAGAGAGAGAGAGAGAGAGAGAGACAGAGAGAAAGAGAAAGAGAGAGAGCATTTTCATTATCACATTTGGCTTACTCTGTTTTATAAGACTTGTATGTGTCTGTGTCCATACTTGTCTCTGTACTTGCGAGGCCCTCTCCTCAGCCAGTTTGAGCTGGTCTCGTAGGGAGAAGACTTCAGAGGGTCCCCCGTTCCAGTTGGTGATGGGCTTGCCATCGAACGAGATGTTCTTCTGGATGGAGGCATCCACCAAGCGCCCACCTTGCCCAGTCTGGGTCTGCCCACCCTGGGTCTGCCCACCCTGGGTCTGAGACAGGGTCATGTAGCCTCCAGCCTTCACTGATTCCTCATCCTGCCCAACGCCCTCATCCTTCTGGTCCTCGTCCCCCTCCCCTCTCAAGGTCAGGTAGACATCATTGGAGCTGTCATCCAGAGAGATCATTCAATGTATTAGCAATTTATAAGCATCATTCATCTGTATGTGTGTGTGTGTGTGTGTGTGTTTGCTGTGGTGTTGTTGAAATCCGCAGTGCAGTCCTCGTCGCATTACTGATTCCCTCTCAGCATATTTTATTCACTGGGAGAAAGTTATATTGTGGGCCAACCATAACTCTCACAGAGTTTAAACATATTTAACTCTGTCCCCTGGGTCAACCACAACTCACAACTCTCCCAGAGTTTAAACATTCATGACATAACAGCTTATATGGTCAGATCACGCCATTACACCACAGAGTACTTTGCTAAAACAAAACCACACATTCTGTGAATCGGTAGAGTGAACATAAATAATTGAAGCTTAAGAATGGATGAGCACTATCAGTGTAGAAGACTAGAGTGCATTGAAGTAATATTCAGTGTGATGTATTACAGTGCAACACTGTGAAGAACCTACCACACCTCTCTCCTCTCTCATTCTGGGAAAACATGAGTCACTACTTCTGCCAATAAGTCCGATTCTTTCTCTGAGGCTAACGTTGGATAAATGTGTCGTGTTTTTCATTTGAGTAGATCTGGGTTGGAAAAGGGACTTGAGAATGAATTCAATGACATTTCCATCCTAATACGATGTCGCCACAAACCTAGTTCCCGAAAAGAAACAAGTTATCTTTCAAAAACAGGAAATAAACTATGTCAGGATACAGTACATACACAGGCTGCGTCCTTACTAGTCTATGCATCCTGGAATTAAACATTGTTGTTTCCTAAGGCCTCACCCACATTAAACAATCACTTCAAAGGGGACGAGAGGGGCTAGGGTCTAGGGGGTGAAATGAAACCAGACCTAAGTACGCTCTTGCAGTAAGATTCTTAACTTCCCGCAGTGCTCTGCTGTGCTATTGCAGCCTGCCATATACAGTATAACCACCTCAATATCAGGTCTGTTTACATGGAGCTCAAATGGAGATGTTCTCCTGTGTCTCTGTATCCCCTTTGATCAGAGTGGTGACACCAGAGAGCAGAGAGTGGAGGGTTTATAGGGAACATGTTATGTAAGAATACAATACTCACTGAGTACATAGAGTACTCGAAGAGTATTGAACTCTTTGACAACGTGCCACTGTCAGCCGCAGGACATTAGCCCTCTGGATCGGTGTGTGTACCATGGAGAGATCGGCTATGAAACAGTGTGTGTGTCTGTGTGTATGTGTGTTTGGGAGAGGGAGAGGTCAGTGTCTGTGTGTTGGAGGTACTAGCCTATGGTTGGAGGTAGGAGGTAGACTGCACATTATCTAATAGATAGCCTCCTCCTTTCAGTTGTGAGTTATTCATAGTCATCTTCACTGGGCTGTGTGTGTGTGTGTGTGTGTGTGTGTGTGTTTGTGTGTGTGTGTGTGTGTGTGTGTGTTTATAAACAGGTGTTGCCTTTTTGTGCTGTCTGTATTATGTATATATTTTCAATCCAACGGGTTAAGAAACATCTGGTGTACTCTCAGGTGCACAATCACATGCATGCACACAGACACAGACACACAAATACACACATAGGCCTCCTAGTTATGTTAGAGGGTGTATACAGAAGATCAAAGAAGAAATGTCTCGGAAATACAGAGAGAGATGGAGGAGACAAAGGCTTTAACAATTCAGAAGGCATTAAAAATACTCTTATGTTTACCTGTGTGATCTTGTCTTGTCTGTGGACTGACAGATTGTTTTTGTTACATCAGACCACAGACAAAAAGTTATGATAGATTATCTACAGACAAAAAACAGACAGTAGTTTTGTAGAGCAATGTGGGGGTCTCCAGACATAGAGAGGCTGTGACTGATTGGTCGGCATCTTGATCGACAGGCGGCTCGGCCACTCACCCGGCTCGCTGTAGCTGCTGCAGTTTGAGGCTCAGCTGTTTGTTTTCGTCCTTCAGGGTCTGACACTCGTCTGAAATGGTATGACACTCCGCCGTCAGCTGGGTTACCTCACCTGGAACACACACATTCCCAGGGTCACATTAGTGTGTGGTGTTTTGTCTTGGGTGTGTGTGTGTTGGGGTGGGAAAGTTGACGCACTGAACCATGTTAACAATAAGTAGTCATGGTAACAGGTTCCACAGGAAAG
Organism: Salvelinus sp. IW2-2015; assembly: GCF_002910315.2. NCBI lineage: Eukaryota > Metazoa > Chordata > Actinopteri > Salmoniformes > Salmonidae > Salvelinus > Salvelinus sp. IW2-2015. The sequence goes on along the minus strand of NC_036840.1, from coordinate 7,042,159 downwards.
GGTGTGATATGGCGAGGAAGGTAGTTGAGGTTTTGGACAGCGTTGGTTCCACCACGGCCCTGTAACATATTAGTTTAGATATAGCCCTGAAATGTGTTCAAGTGTAACAGAGTTAAGAACGTGACGTAAGCTCCCCCCACAACTAGCTTGAAATGTCAGCAACAAAAGCTATCCAATTGGATCCTTTTGTACAGCTCAATCGGTTGGTACTTTTCAAGGAGGGCGGTCAAATGTGTTTGCGAGCGGAGGTTGACTAGATGGAGACTGGAACAGGGACAGTGGAGGAAGCTGCAGTATACTGTTAACGACACACTGGTGTTGGTTGAGAGGCTCCATCCTCCCCTGGATGAGGGTGGTCAATGAGTGTGGGAGAGTTGAGGAAACACTATGAAAAGAACCAAGTATAAGCATACCTTTAGACACGACAGCGCTATAGCGCCAAAGAGCTCCTCTTACAGGTGTTATAATTAGGAATTCTGTTTGTAATGTTGCTGGGCAACGTGTGTTTGTGTGTGTATACCTAACTGTGTGTGTGTGTATACCTAACTGTGTGTGTCTGTACCTGAACGTGTGTGTATACCTGAACGTGTGTGTGTGTATAACTGAACGTGTGTGTATACCTAAATGTGTGTGTATACGTGAACGTGTAAGTGTGTGTATACCTGAACGTGTGTATGTCTGTACATACCTGAACTTGTGTGCATAACTGAATGTGTGTGGTGTGGTGTGCATAACTGAACGTGTGTATGTCTGTGATATGAACGTGTGTGTATACTGAACATGTGTGTGTGCAATACTGAACGTGTGTGTGTGTGTGTGTGTGTGTGGTGTGTGTGTGTGTGTGTGTGTGTGTGTGTGTGTGTGTGTGTGTGTTGGGTTGTGTGTGTGGTTGTGTGGGTATGTGTGTGGTGTGGTGTGTGGGTGCTGTATACTGAATGTGGTATCGTCTGTGCATAACCTGAACGTCGTGGCTGTATACCCTGAATGGTGTGGTAGTGTGATATACTTGAATCTGTAGGGTGTGTGTGCATACTGAACGATGTGTGTATGTACCATGAGAAGAATGTGTGGTGTTGTGCATAACCTTGGAAATTTGTCGTGTGATGCGATCGTAACCTGAACGCTGATGTGTATGACTGGAACTGTCATGTGGTAGTAGTATGGTGTGCATGAGTGGCCTATGATACGTTGCTGTCGTGTGTGTTGAATGTGATATCCTAAGTGAAGTACGGTGCTGTAAAACTTGACGTGTGTATAGGTCTGTGCATTACTGAAAGTGTGTAAGTGTGTGTAATACCTGCACGTGTGTACGTACAGCCTGAACGGTGTGTCTGTGTTAGATCACTGCACGCTGTGTCGTGTGTGCAATACCCTGAGTGATGAGCTGTATATGATATAGCATGTGTGTTGCTTATAACACTAGAAAGTGTTGTGCAACCGTGAGAGAGTGTGTACGTGGTGTGGCACTACCTTGAACGTTGTACGTAACCTTGAACACAGTGACGTGTGTGTGTGTGTATCACCTGAACGTTTTACATGGGTGTATACCTGAGACAGGGTGTATGGTGTGTGTGCAAGTCCTAGAAGGTGTGTGTGGTGTGTATGTGTGTGTATGTATGTATACTGAACGTGTGTGTTGTGTAACTTGTTGTTGTATACTCGGTGTACGTGTAGGTATAATTCTGAGTTTGATGGGTATACCCTGAACGTGTTTACATGTGTGTATACCTAACATGCGTGTGACGTGTGGTGCAATACTGAAACGATCGTGTGTATACTGAACGTGTGTGTGTGTGTGCTGTGTGTGGTGTGTGTAGTATGTGGTGTGTGATGTGTGGTTGTTGTGTGTGGTTGTGTGTGGTTGTGTGTGTGATATGTTGTGTGTGTGGTGTGAGCTGTGTATACCATTGAGAAACGTTGTGTGGAGATGTCTGTCTATACTGAACGTGTAGTATGGTGCTGTGTGGGTATGAGAGTATGCCAACTCTCCTGTTTCAAGATCTGATCGTAATGGCTATATATAAACAGCCTGACTGGTTGTTTATGTCGACCGGCTGAGGTAACATGTACACTTACGACCTACACTGATATACTTTGCACACAATCTCCATCTTTCCCTTTCTGAATATCCTGTTTAACTTTTTTTTACTTTTTATATCCTAATTCTGTCTCAATACCTTCTCTCCCTCCCCTCTCAGTTTCCTTTCCTTCCTCTCTCTCCTCTTTCTCTGGCATTAGCCCTGCTACATTAGACAGGCTAATGAAGTCATGCACAGACTGGAGATGCCGAGGATAGAGTATGTGAACTGCCAATAATAATAAGGTCACACACAGAGAGAGACAGCTTTGATCAAGTACCCTGTGTTACTCATTCTGCTAGATAATATGTTATGTCATCATTATACTGCATCACATAAAGTAGGGAGCAGAAGAAAAACACCAAGAAAGAGAGGTTTACAACAACTGGTCTGTCTGGTCTGTCTGTCTGTCCTGTCCTGTCTGTCCATGTCTGTCTCTGTCTGTCTGCTGTCTGTCTGTCTGTCTGTCTGTCCTGTCTGTCTGTCTGTCTGTCATGTCTGTCCTGTCTGTCTGTCTGTCTGTCTGTCTGTCTGTCTGTCTGCCTGTCTGCCTGTCGCCCGCTGCGTATACACACACCACCCAGACCGCCCAGGCTCTCCTCTGAAAATAACCAATTGAAAAAAGCAGCTCTGGAAAAATGGCACTTCAATTCATTTATATCTACTATTGGGTTGGTTTTGTGTAGGGCAGAGTTGTTTTTCTACTTAATTAGCATTCAATTCAAATAAAGGAGTCGCAGCTGTAACAAATGAGCACATCGAGACAGAGAACACAGTAAAACTTTTAAAAGCTTTCGCCTGCTTTCTGGACTTGAGGGGTTTCAACTTGAGAGTGTTTAAAGGAGGAATCAGTTTTCAGTCTGCATCATCCCTACAGAGGCCAAGACAAATTGTGATCCTCATTTCCTCCTACACAGTTTGTTACTCATCAGGTAGAATTATTAGTTTATTTTTTATTTAGTCAGGGGAAACCCATCAAGACCAGGGTCTCATTTTCAGCATAACAATACAACAATAGAGAAATTATCACTCTAACAAAACTACAACATTACAACAATCTCTTCGTTCACTCAAAACAACTGCAGCTCTCATTCAACACATCTAACACAAGAGTCATAAACTACCCTGGCGGCACCTGCGAATCAAGATGCAAGGAGTTCTGCATCCTATCCAACAAAGGGGGGGCCTTAAAACTGAAAGGGAATCTACCCAGATCGTTACGGACTAGCGGAACCACGAGAGAATCAACCCATCAAACCCAAACAGAGGCTGTTGGCCTTCCTCCCTCTTGTTTGAGTACACACGGTGGTGCTGTGTCATTACCATATTATCCTAACAGTATAGTGGTGACACCTTGAACTCTCCATGCGTGACTTCACCAATAACCATGAGCCTGCGATCAATAACACTAATAAATCCTCTAAACGTTGTCGAAGTGTTTTTTACTGGATACTGACATGATCTCTCTGAGGTCCATACAGAAACAGAGACGGATAAAGACAAATCTGGCAACCCTGGAGTCACGACGATGAGTCCCCGACTCTCGTATTTACCCACAATTCTCTGCTGCCAAGAAGGCCTCTCTGCCAACTGGACCTGTTGAGTCTGTAAAAACCTGAACACTTTCTAGTGTTTCTATTGGATCCGGCCTAGAGTTTTAACTGGATTATATTACTGTGTTGTATTAATGGGTATACCTGACTGGGATTTTCCTCATGTCCGATTGGTTTCCATTGCTCCAGTGTTATGTATGGAGTGGTGCACTGGTTGGGCAGGGAATGGGTGTGTGGAATGGTTGTGTTTTGAGTTTGTGAAAGGGATTTAAGTAGTGTTGCAGCTTGTGTGGTACTGTAGTGGTTAGTAGTTTGGGTTAGATACAGGGTTAGTGCAGTATATAGTATGATAGTACCGTCAGTCTCTCCCTCCCTCCTCATGCTCTTCATACTGATTTCGGCCCGCAGGGTGGTGATCTCCAGCTCGTACTCTTGGGCCGTGGTGCGGAGACGCTGCAGCTCGGCCCTCAGACGACACAGCTCCTCCTGCAGGGAGGCGATGTCGTTCTCCCTCTCCGCTGCTGCCTCCTCCCCCGCCTGCTGCAGCACCAGCACCTCCTCCTGGGCAGACCTCAGCTCCTCCTGCACCTCCCCCAGCTCACTCTCCTTCTCCTCCTCCAGAGAGTCCATCTCCTCCTGGACGGAATGCAGCTGAGCTAGAGGGGGAAGGAAAGGAGAGGTGAGGAGAGAAGAGAAGAGGGGAGGAGTGGA
>NC_036840.1:7035218-7036571 GCF_002910315.2 Salvelinus sp. IW2-2015 | reverse complement strand
CCAGTCTGCATTCCAATAGGAGTCATGTGGTGAGTGTCACTATAAGGGGGGAGTGAGAGAGGAATAAGGAGGGAGTGCTGTGCTCCCTCTCACCCCCACACACCCTTCCACTCAGTCACCTACATAACCCCATGTAAATCCAAATACCGAGCCCGGAGACTGAGCATCTTCTCCTAAGGAAGTGACATCATGACAAGGCCTCTACGTCGTCTGGAGCCACTGTCCTTCCTGTAACTAATGATGTCTGGTGCACAGAATGAAATAGAACAGAGTAGTAATATATGGATTTCTACGGTCTGGTGTCTCTCTGGTCACGTGACGTCCTTCATACGGTGGCCACCAAGTCTCCTGAGGTTGAGCACCATTGAGATATCAGCCAATCATGGTAGCCATACCAGACCTCTTCCCAAGCAGACACATTCTGTGAATACAGTCTAAGATAGGCTTATCTAGCGTCATTTTGTCAGTCATGTTAGACCATTAGACCATATAACTATGGTGGGACTAAGTCATAAGCGAATAGATATAATGTCATATTCATGTATGTGTATTGAAACCCTATTGCACTTCTTACATAGAACAGTTTATTGTAGAACGTTTGTTTAAACCCTATAGCACTGTCAGGTGATGGGGACAGTACAAATAGAAAAAAAGAGAGCGAAAAGGAGATTGTGTCCAATCCATGTATCTCTTAAAGTTATGTCCTCTCTCCACTATCACAAGACCCTGCTAGGAGACATTTATCTACAAAAGGTATGTTTATTGTTAACTTTTCCTCAGCCAATGCACTATTTCATGAGACAGTAGGGGAAGTGCTGTGCTCATTTATCAGAAGTGGAGAGAGGAGAGGTTGTGTATAAGGGTGTGTGTGCTTGTGTGCGTGTGTGCGTGTTTCTGTGTGTGTGTGTGTGTGTGTGCATACGCGCTTGCGTGTGTGTCTACCTTGCAGTCTCTGGATCTGTCTGGTAAAGCTCTCTGCCTGGTGAGCACTGGCCAGACGCTCATCTTCCAACAGACCTGGGAACAGAGGAGAGAGGGAGAGAGGGGAGGAAGAGAAGAAGGGGCGGATATGAGAGGAGGAAATGTACAAGAGGAGGGAGAGAAAGGGGGAGGAGAGGAGGAACAAAGTGACTATGTATACAGTCAATGTGGTGTATGTGAGTCAGCAGAATGGACCATGGAGGAGCTAGGGTCAGGGACATCTGGCACAAGAAGCATGACAGCTGAGCAGTAGGACCTCCCAACCCCCTCACGACCCAGCTGTGATGTCACAGTGAACTAAACACCCAGTATGCAATCATGGCTACAGCTGTCACACACACACAGGCACACACGCACTCACACAGACACAGT
>NC_036840.1:7015123-7032857 GCF_002910315.2 Salvelinus sp. IW2-2015 | reverse complement strand
TGTGTGTACCTGAGAGTACACCAAATGTTTCCCTTTGGATTGAAAATATATAAATAATGCAGACAGCACAACAAGGCAACACCTGTTTACTAACAAACAGTCAACAACAGGTTATAATCAGATGAACACACACACACACAGCCCAGTGAAGATGACTCACAGTAGATGAGTCTACTGGTGAATATGAATTAACTCACAACTGAAATGTGTGTGTGGGTGTGTGTATACCTGAGAGTACACCAAATGTTTCCCTTTGGATTGAAAATATATAAATAATGCAGACAGCACAACAAGGCAACACCTGTTTACTAACAAACAGTCAACAACAGGTTATAATCAGATGAACACACACACACACAGCCCAGTGAAGATGACTCACAGTAGATGAGTCTACTGGTGAATATGAATTAACTCACAACTGAAAGGAGGAGGCTATCTATTAGAAAATGTGCAGTCTACCTCCTACCTCCAACCATAGGCTAGTACCTCCAACACACATACACTGACTTCTCCCTCTCCCAAACAGACATACACACAGACAGACACACTATTTCATATCCGATCTCTCCATGGTACACACACCCATCCAGAGGGCTAATGTTCTGCGGCTGACAGTGGCACGTCAAAGAGCTCAATACTCTGAGTACTCTATGTACTCAGTGAGTACTGAATTCTTACATAACATGCATAGACTATTAAGGACCCAGCCTGTGTACGTAAGTGTGTATATAAGTTATTTCCTGTTTTTGAAAGATAACTTGTTTTATTTTCAGTGTGAGATCTGGGTTTTTGGCGACATCATATTAGAATGGAAATGTCATTGAATTCATTCCCAAGTCCCTCTTCCAACCCAGATGTTACATCCGTTGTTGGAATGAGACCAAGGTGCAGCGTGGTAGGCGAACATCTTACTTTTATTTCAAATGAACACCAAAACCCAACAAAATACAAAACGATCGTAAAGTTCTGCAGGCTATACAGCAAGTAACAAAATCAAGATCCCACAACCTAAGGTGGGAAAAAAGGCTGCCTAAGTATGATCCCCAATCAGAGACAACGATAGACAGCTGCCTCGGATTGGGAACCATACCAGGCCAAACAAAGAAATAGGAAAACTAGATTGCCCACCCAAATCACACCCTGACCTAACCAAATAGAGAAATTGAAAGGCTCTCTAAGGTCAGGGCGTGACACCAGATCTACTCAAATAAAAGACACAACACACTTATAAAACATTAGCCTGGGAGAAAGAAACTCAGACTTCTTTTTTTTTTAAACAGCATAACAATTATCATCATGGCACAATTATGGAAGTATATCTGGAGGCCCTGGTTTAGTCTGGATTTAACAGTGATGCCTAAAAGCTAGCAAGACAAATCCATGTTTAATCAAATGTAATGAGTTGTCGAAGGGAGACGAGACAGGAGTAAACAACACATCTGGAACACAGCAATGTGAGGGAAACGCATGAAATCAAAGATGGTTAAATTAAAACTATAGTGCCTTCCGGAAGTATTTATACCCCTTGACGTATTCCACATGTTGTTGTGTTACAGCCTGAATTCTAAATGGATTCAATAGATTGCTTTTCTCACCCATCCACACACAAGACCCCATAATGACAAAGTGAAAACATGTTTTTAGAAATGTGAGACATTTTTTGAAATTGAAATACAGAAATATCTAATTTACATAAGTATTCACACCCATGAGTCAATGCATGTTATGATCACCTTTATTTATTTATTTATTTATTTCAAAGCCTGATTACAGCTTTGAGTCGTTCTGTGTACGTCTGTAAGAGCTTTGCACACTTGGATTGTACAACATTTGCACATTATTCTTTTTTAAATTCTTTAAAGCTCTGTCAAGTTGGCTGTTGATCATTGCTAGACAGAAATTTTCAAGTCTTGCCATAAATTTTCAAGGCGATTTAAGTCAGAACTATAACTAGGCCACTCAGGAACATTCAATGCGTCTTGGTAAGCAACTCCAGTGAATGTCTCCAAGTTTCTGTTAGAAAGCAGGATTTTGCCGTTTATTTTTATCCCCCAAAAAACTCCCTAGTCCTTGACAATGACAAGTATACCCATAACATGATGCTGCCACCACCAGGCTTGAAAATATGGAGAGTGGTACTCAGTGATGTGTTGGATTTGCTCCAAAACATAACGCTTCGTATTCACAACATAAAGTTCATTTCTTTACCACATTTTTTTGCAGTTTTACTTTAGTGCCTTATTGCAAACAGGATGCATGTTTTGGAATATTTTTATTCTCTACAGGCGTTCTTCTTTTCACTCTGTCATTTATGTTAGTGTATTGATACACCATCTAAAGTGTAATGCAGAACTTCACCATGCTAAAAGGAATAGTTAACGTCTTCTATTTGTTTATCCATCTACCAATAGGTGCCCTTCTTTGAGAGGCATTGGAAACTTCCTTGATCTTTGTGGTTGAATCTGTGTTTGAAATTCCCTGCTCGACTGAGGGACCTGACAGATAATTGTATGTGTGGGGTACAGAGATGAGGTAGTCATTCAAAAATCTTGTTAAACACATTTTTTACTCCTGAACGTATTTAGGCTTGTCATAACAAATGGGTTGAAGACCTAATGACTCAAGCCATTTCAGCTTTCATTTTTATTAATTTGTAAAAAAAAATAAAAAAATAAAAAACATAATTCCACTTTGACATTATGGGGTATTGTGTGTAGGCCAGTGACACAAAATCTAAGGGTGTGTGAATACTTTCTGAAGGCACTGTACCTCTAAACTACGACAGAGAAAGGCCTGACGTGGTGAAGGAAAGTCATGAAGAGATTGTCATGTGGGATCTGGTCAGGTTATGTGGTTTGAGATGTTATGTCATATCTATGTCAGCACTATGCAGGCCTTACAACAGGCCATTTCAAATATGGTTAAGTGCCATTTTCAAGGTCATTTAAGCTGTTCCCTCCTCTCTTCCCCCTCCTCCTCCTCCTCCCCTCCTTCCTTCTCTCTGTAATCAACTCTGCGCCCCAACATTCTTCTGGTCTGCCACAGGACTGACTGATTGGTCAGGGCTTCTGGCAGGCGACCAATGATGTCCCTGCTACAACAGCATCACTGTCACAGGGATCATTCAATAATCACTCATCATCGCTGTCTGATCCTTCCCTCTCGCCCCTCTCTCTATCCTCTCTCTCCATATCTTTCGCTACTCCTTCTTCCTCGCCTAACCTTCTCTCGCTCTGTTCTCCCTCTCTCTTTCCATATCATCTCTCTTTGCCTCCCTCTCTCCCTCTTCTTCAGCTAGCCCTCCCTTGCACTCTCTCTTTATTTCTCTCTCGCTGTCTCTCTCCCTCTGCCATCTCTCCCTCTTCATCTCTCTCTCACAGAAACACAATACTCATTCTAAATGAGGGTTTGACATCGAAATGCTCTTGACAAGATGAGCTAGACGTGTCTCTCTCTTCTCTCTGACTGAGATGCCACAGTTAGAACAGAGGACGAAGTCCAGAGCCCAAATAACAACCATAACCACAATTATCTTCCTTCGGCACAACTGTACCCGTAAATAATGACCCTCCCTCCCTCCCACCACTCAAAATCCCAGACCTGTCCCTCTTTGTGTCCACATGACGACGGGACAATCACAGTGGCTGGTGGTTTGGAGGTGAGGGGATGGGGATGAGGGGCTGCGATGGCAGAATGAGTCATACCTCGACACTGCGTCAGAAAACAGCACCTTGGTAACCATGGCCACACTCTCTTCTCTGCAAACACACACCTTTTCACATAGCACACACACAGTATGCTACACATACGCATCCTATCACACACAAAGCAGTCAAAGAGATACACCCCCTTTAGAATACACATGAGGAGAATGCAGTTTTACACACTTGATCCCATCACCGCACTGTTATATCAACTCTGGGTTTATGGCTACAGACAATTTTATTGCAGGGTACGCAGGGAAACAGAACTAGAGTAATCTTACAGGTATAATAGGTAAATAAGCTAATGAAACAATAACTGGGAGTCAGAGCAGGAGTAATGTCATCTCCTAACCGGGGATAGGGACGACGGGTGACTATAAGGGACATGAATGCAAAAGAGCAGTAAAAACCATGACACCAATCACAGAGTTTGAGACATACAGACTTACCGAAGGCTAGGATTCCAGCACACACGCACATACAAACACACCCTGCAGCCTCCTTAGCATGCAGATACCTGAAGTCACTGTTCTCTGGTGTGTGAAGCTGATGATTCAGCTACAATTCACTTCTGTCTGAATAGCACCAAAGCACTTAGCGCTTTGGTTCCAACCTGAATCCACTCAAAGTAAAGCAATAAAAAAAGACGTGACTTTCTCTTTCTCTGTTCTGACCACTCCAACACCCTCTCCAATATACTGTAAATTGCCCTGATACAGAGGAATTCAACCCAACATAAATTGACTTAATCTAGCAGTAAATTAGCCTGCCTTGAAGCAGCACCTTTTTTACAAAGGCACGCAGGGCAGCTCTCTTAGCCTGTATAAAGAGTGATGTACTGCAGGTTAGTGTGTGTGCAATCTCTCACTCACTGGAAATAAACAGGCAGTGTTACAGCCGCCTCTAAAAGACGGATATGTATAGAAAGTTCCACCACTGTGGTTGCGGCTGAAATGGCACCCTATTCCCTATAGACAGTAGTACACTACTTTTGACCAGTGCACTATAGGGGAAAAGGGTACCATTTAGAATCAGACTATCAATAGAAAGTCAATAGGAGTGAAGCGTAACCATGGCGTGCCTGTCAATAAATATTAGTGACAGCCCAGGCTAAAATAGACTGCTGGGATATGGTGGGGTGGGTGGTGGGGGGGGGCAGAACTATGAAACCCCTCAGGCAGTGTTCTAGTCACTTATCTATCCTTTGCGTCGGTCCTTTCTCTCTCTCACTTGCCCATTCATATTATTTCTGATGGATTAAGGTAAGGTGAATTAAAGATGGATACGTTTTTCAGTCCTTTTTCCTAATCTATACATCTGTAAGTCTCTCTTGCTTGCCATTTTTGCCTCTCTGTCTCTTTCGCCCTCTCTAATAATCTGTTCATCTCTCTTTCTTCAGCATCTTTCTCTTTCTGCCTCTCCCTGACAAAGGCAGTAATGACCAGATACATTACCTCTCCACAGCCCTGATCACTCCTGACAAGTACCATCAACACACTGTCTACACAGTACACACATCCCCTCAGGAGCACTCACGCAAACAAACACACACACACCACACACACACACACACACACGAACATACACACACCTAGAGAGAAAGAGAAACAGATAACCCTGCTCTGTGGCACAGCTGACACAGTGAAATGAAAAGGAATCTCCATACACTCATGATCAATGCATCATTTTCAATTTATTAGGCCGAGCTGTCGGTCTTCAGACCTTCATCCGAGCATACAAAAACACAATGACAGAGGCCGAACATAGGAAACTTATGCCAATGCAATCAGACATGTTGCGCAACAGCAATAAAAGCGCCAGGAGGCACATCAGTATTCAATTATCTCAGAAAAGTGTGACTTGATCGAGACAGTATATATTATATTTTTCCCAGTATTTTTTTTTCTCTCATTATTTGAACATGAGGGTCATGCTTTAATATGTTTCCCCCTAACCCCTGGCTTTATGTGGTTCCTGTAATTTATGACGGTTCTTTAACCCAATTCCCGCTTACATGTTCCCATAGGCCCACCTCTTTAGCTTTTTTATTTAGTTTGAGGCCTTTCTTAGTCTTCACACCTGTTTCTAGGCAATTTGAAATGTTTATGCATTATGTAAAAATGTAAAACATTTTAAAATTATGTCAAAACTATACTGAATCCCAAAACTACATATACTGTCTCAATCAAGTCACACTTTTCTGAGATAATTGTGATAATTGACGACTGATTGCCTTGTACGCAGGTGTTGCGCATCATGTCTGATTGCATTGGCACACGTTGCCTGTATGTATGTATGTGGATGCTCTGATTCCTTTTATTTTCAGTGTTGCTCTTTATCTCCTGCACCTCAGCAACAGTCAGGTGTGCCACAGAGCCACTCAAGATTCTACAGCTGAGCCAGTAAAAAGAGAGAAAGGTTGAAAAGAATGAGTGACAGAGAATCAGAAAAAGTCCAGTCACCTCTGTAACCTGTCTTTCGCCCCGGGCCAACACCTGCACTGATTACTATTTTGTTTTGCTGCTTCGCAGACCAAGGACAGGGTGCTAGTTTGCCTTTATCACACATTTCTTTTATTTCACCTTTATTTAACCAGGTAGGCCAGTTAAGAACAAGATCTCATTTACAACTGCGGCCTTGCCAAGACAAAGCAAAGCAGTGCATCAAAAACAACAACACAGAGTTACACATAAACAAACGTACAGTCAATAACACAATAGAAAAATCTATGTACAGTGTGTGCAAGTGAAAAAGATTAGGGAGGTAAGGCAATAAATAGGCCATAGAGGTGAGAAATAATTATAATTTAGCATTAACACTGGAGTGATAGATGTGCAGAAGGTGATGTGCAAGTAGAGATACTGGGGTGCAAAAGAGCAAAAAGATAAATAACAATATGGGGATGAGGTAGTTGGGTATGCTATTTAAAGATTGGCTGTGTACAGGTACAGTGATCGGTAAGATAATCTGACAGCTGATGCTTAAAATTAGAGAGGGAGATATAAGTCTCCAGCTTCAGTGGTTTTTGCAATTCATTCCTGTCATTGGCAGCAGAGAACTGGAAGGAAAGGCAGCCAAAGTTGGTGTTGGCTTTGGGGATGACCAGTGAAATATACCTGCTGGAGCGCCTGCTACGGGTGGGTGTTGCTATGGTGACCAGTGAGCTGAGATAAGGCGGGGCTTTACCTAGCAAAGACTCATAGATGACCTGGATCCAGTGGGTTTGGCGACGTATATATAGCGAGGGCCAGCCAACGAGAGCATATAGGTCGCAGTAGTGGGTAGTATATGGGGCTTTGGTGACAAAACGGATGGCACTGTGATAGACTACATCCAGTTTGCTGAGTAGAGTTTGAGGCTATTTTGTAAATGACATCGTCAAAGTCAAGGATCGGTAGTCAGTTTTACGAGGGTATGTTTGGCAGCGTGAGTGAAGGAGGCTTTGTTGCAAAATAGGAAGCCGATTCTAGATCTAATTTTGGATTGGAGATGCTTAATGTGAGTCTGGAAGGAGAGTTTACAGTCTAACCAGACACCTAGGTATTTTTAGTTGTCCACATATTCTAAGTCAGAACCGTCCAGATTAGTGATGCTAGATGCGGGCAGTAATCGGTTGAAGAGCATGCATTTAGTTTTACTAGCATTTAAAAGCAGTTGGAGGCCACAGAAGGAGTGTTGTATGGCATTGAAGCTCGTTTGGAGGTTTGTTAACACAGTGTCCAAAGAAGGGCCAGATGTTTACAGAATGGGGACATCATCGTAGAGGTGGATCAGAGAATCACCAGCAGCAAGAGTAACATCATTGATATATTCAGAGAATATACTTGCTTGGGCAAGTTGCTGTGGGGGTGCAGAGCTGTTGACCGGGGTAGTGGTAGCCAGGTGGAAAGCATGGCCAGCCGTAGAAAAATGCTTATTGAAATGATCAATTATCTTAGATTTATCAGTGGTGACAGTGTTTCCTAGCCTCAGTGGAGTGGGCAGCTGGGAGGAGGTGCTCTTATTCTCCATGGACTTTACAGCGTCCAAAAACTTTTGGGAGAATGTGCTACAGGATGCAAATTTCTCTTTGAAAAAGCTAGCCTTAGCTTACCTAACTGACTATGTATATTGATTTCTGACTTCCCTGAAAAGTTGCATATCGTGGGGGCTATTCGATGCTAATGCAGAATGATACAGGATGTTTTTGTGCTGGTCAAGGGGAGTCAAGTCTGAGGTGAATCAAGGGCTATATCTGTTCTTAGTTCTACATTTTTTGAATGGGGCATGCTTATTTAAGATGGTGAGGAAAGCACTTTTAAAGAGCAACCAGGCATCCTCTACTGACGGATGAGGTCAATATCCTTCCAGGATACCCGGGCCAGGTCGATTAGAAAGGCCTGCTCGCTGAAGTGTTTTAGGGAGCGTTTGACTGTGATAAGGGATGGTCGTTTGACCGCAGACCCATTACGGATGCAGGCAATGAGGCAGTGATCGCTGAGATCCTGGTTGAAGACAGCAGAGGTGTATTTAGAGGGCAAGTTGGTCAGGATGATATCTAAGAGGGTACCCATGGTTACGGATTTAGGGTTGTACCTGGTAGGTTCCTTGATAATTTGTGTGAGATTGAGGGCATCTAGCTTAGATTGTAGGACGGCCGGGGTGTTAAGCATATCCCAGTTTAGGTCACCTAACAGTACGAACTCTAAAGATAGATGGGGGGCAATTAATTCACATATGGTGTCCAGGGCACAGCTGGGGGCTGAGGGGGTCTATAACAAGTGACAACGGTGAGAAATTTGTTTCTGGAAAGATGGATTTTTAAAAGTAGAAGATCAAATTGTTTGGGCAAAGACCTGGATAGTATGACAGAACTCTGCAGGCTATCTCTGCAGTAGATTGCAACTCTACCCCTTTGACAGTTCTATCTTGTTGGAAAATGTTGTAGTTGGGGATGGACATGTCTCTTCTGAAATGTCCATCCCCAACTACAACATTTTACCGGACATCAGGGTTGGCGGAGTGTGCTAAAGCAGTGAATAAAACAAAATTAGGGAAGAGGCTTCTGATGTTAACATGCATGAAACCAAGGCTTTTACGGTTACAGAAGTCAACAAATGAGAGCGGCTGGGGAATGGGAGTGGTGCTGGGGGCTACAGGGCCTGGGTTAACCTCTACATCCCCAGAGGAACAGAGGAGGAGAAGAATAAGGGTATGGCTAAAGGTTATAAGAACTGGTCGTCTAGTGAGTTCGGAACAGAGAGTAAAAGGAGCAGATTTCTGTGCTTGGAAGAATAGATTCAAGGCATAATGTACAGACAAGGGTATGGTAGGATGTGAGTACAGTTGAGGTAAACCTAGCCATTGAGTGACGATGAGAGAGGTTTTGTCTCTAGAGGCACCAGTTAAGTCAGGTGAGGTCACCGCATGTGTGGGGGGTGGGACAAAAGGGCTATCTAAGGCATATTGGGCAGGGCTGGGGGCTCTACAGTGAAACATAGACAATATCCACTAACCAAAACAGCAATAGACAAGGCATATTGACATTAGGGAGAGGCATGTGTAGCCGAGTGATCATAGGGTCCAATGAGTAGCAATAGGTGAGTCAGGGAGCCGATTCAAGTAGTCACTACCACGCTAGGCGAGTTGGAGACACAGCGATTCAGACAGCTAGCGGGCCGGGACAAGCAGATGGGCCTTCGGCGTCATCGCAACGGAAGGGCCTGTTGAAACCACCTCGGACTATTACGTCGGGCAGACCAGTCGTGATGAATTAGCGGGGCTCCGTGTCGACAGTAAAGGGTCCAGGCCGATTGGCAAAAGAGGTATTGTAGCCCAATAATTAGCTGGTGGACCTCTTCGGCTAGCCGGGAGTGGGGCTAGCTCGAGGCTAGCACAAGGCTAACTGGTGCTTGCTTTGGGACAGAGACGTCAGCCAGGAGTAGCCACTCAGATTGCAGCTAGCTAGCTGCGATGATCCGGTGTAAAGGTTCGGAGCTTGCGGTAGGAATCTGGAGATATGGTAGAGAAAAAGCAGTCCGATATGTTCTGGGTTTATATCGCGCTGTGCAGACTGGCAGGTATTGACCGAGCTGAGGCTGGCTGGCTGGCTGGTGTCCTAGTTGACAGTGAAAGACCGCTAGCAGTGGCTAACTGACTACTAGCTAGTAGCTAGTCAGCTANAAAAAAAGTACAATTATGTCAAAACTATACTGAATCCCAAAAATATCTATCCTGTCTCAATCAAGTCACACTTTTCTGAGATAATTGAGATAATTGACGACTGATTGCTTTGTACGCAGGTGTTGTTCATCATGTCTGATTGCATTGTACGCAGGTGTTGTTCATCATGTCTGATTGCATTGACACAAGTTGCCTATATGTGGCCTCTGGCATTGTGTGTTTTTGGATGCTCTGATTCCTTTTAATTTCAGTGTTACTCGTTATCTCCTGCACCTCAGCAACGGTCAGGTGTGCCACATATCCAGTCAAGATTCTACAGCTGAGCCAGTGAAAAGAGAGAAAGGTTGAAAAGAATGAGTGACAGAGAATCAGAAACTTGTCTTTTGCCCCAGGCCAACACCTGCACTGATTACTATTCTGGTGTGCTTCATCCCAGACCAAGGACAGGGTGCTAGCTTGCCTTTATCACATACACACACACACATACACACACACAGACTCCTGAGTGAGACTGAGGTGGAGCGGGTGACATTGGCTATGAGAGACAGGCAGAATACTGAGGACCACCACACAGACCTATACACACAACCTCCTTCTTCCATGTCCCATTATCAATCCATCCGGCTCTGTTCCTTTCATCAATCCCCAAGTGACCATTATCCCAGATGTTGCCACAGAACACACACACACACACACCACCCCAGCCTTAATGAGAAAAGGCAGTAGATCGTAGGCCAGAGGAGAGCAGTGCTGGAATATCAATAGGCCTGCATCAGTTCTGTGAAGACATGTAACATCTCTCTCTCCTTCACTTCCTCCATCCCTCATCTCCTCTGGTTCTCAGCATCTTCCCTTTCTTTCTCTCTGGCCAGATCAGACGTCATCACTGTGGCAGTGGTATTTATAATTAATGTTTGATAGAGCTGTAATGAGTATTTCATATGAGATGGAGAGAGGAGATGAGCCAGCAAGATGATGAGAGAGAATGAAAGCAAGAGGAGAAAAAAACAGCGAAACAGTTGAAGAAGGGAGAGAAAGACTGATGACAATTTTGGAGTAAAAAAGGATGAAGCAGAGGAGAGAGAAGATAGGCGAGAGAAGATAGGAGAGAGAAGATAGGAGAGAGAAGATAGGCGAGAGAAGATAGGCAAGAGAAGACAGGCAAGAGAAGATAGGCAAGAGAAGATAGGAGTAAAATGGAATGAACAGAGTCAAAAAGTAGGAAAAGTTGAGAGGACATAAATCAAAGCCTGAACCAGACTAGACTAATCACCAGTATTAATGTTTACCCGTTTATAAACCCAAATCAATTTGTTTTCCTTCTGTATGAGGGAAGGGAGATCAATATGAGGAAAATATGTCCTATCAGAGCACCCCTGTCTCTGTGATTTACTAGATTATGAATACACACACACACACAAACAAACACACACAGAGCGAGGGCTTATAAAATCCATGTGACTAACCTGACTACACACAGGCCCAGAGCAGAGGGGATATGATATACTGTAAGATGATGAAAATGGAGGAGGACGAAGGGCATTGGGACATAATGTTATCGATTTGACTCTCTCTCCCTCTCTCCCCTCTACTTCTATCATTCATATCCTAATCTTCTACTAACACACTAAGGTAACAGCCCCCTCACACTCACACAGACAAAGATGGCATCCCACACATTGAAGTCCTACACACACTGTCAATGTCTAGTAGCACCGCATAGACACAATGCAGTCTTCTTGGGAACAGTCTCATGGTCCCATTTGGAGAAAACACACACACACACCTTAAACTACAGTTATGTGCAAAATCCTCACTTAACTCGCATCCCCCCATTCCAATGAGCCCATCCATCTTTTGTATTGACGTCGCTCCCTCAAGGACAAAACATCCCATTCAGAAGAGAAACCATGACAGGAATCGAGCCACTTTATAAATTCACATTCTCACCGAGACAAATATGTAGGTTATGTCAGCCGAGATGTTTCATAAGGATTGACACACACGCATCTGTTAGAAAAATATATATTATACGACCATACATGGGCAGTCCACACCCACGAGCCCTTTTGGAGATGGCTGCTGTCTGGTTAGTATAGAGCAGAGGTACTCAAATACTATTTGAGAAGGTCCGGACGGATATTGTAATTTATCGGTGTAGTAACAAACACCCACCAAGCGATCCAATGCGACCCCAAACTGTTCACACCCCTCTTGTTGGTGGAGAAAATGTTGCAGTTTTAAAGCTAAGTTCCTGCAATTCTACACATTTTGCCATCTTATGTGTGTTTATACAATGATACGCTACATGACCAGAAATATGTGGACACCTGCTCGTCGAACATCCCATTCCAAAATCGCGGCCATTAATATGGAGTTGGTCCCCCCTTTGCTGCTGGGAAGGCTTTCCACTAGATGTTGGAACATTGATGCAGGGACTTGCTTCCATTCAGCCACAAGAACATTAGTGAGGTCGGGCACTGATGTAGGGCGATTAGGCCTGGCTCGCAGTCGGAGTTCCAATTAATCTCAAAGGTGTTCGATGGAGTTGAGGTCAAGGCTCTGTGCAGGCCAGTCAAGTTCTTCCAAACCAATCTCGACAAACCACTTCTGTATGGACCTCGCTTTGTTGCCAAAGGCATTGTCATGACTGAAACAGGAAAGGGCCTCCCCCAAACTGTGGCCACAAAGTTGGAAGCACAGAATCATCTAGAATGTCATTGTATGCTGTAGCGTTAAGATTTCCCTTCACTGGAACTAAGAGGCTTAGCCCGAATCATGAAAAACAGCTCCAGACCATTATCCCTCCACCAAACTTTACAGTTGGCACTATGCATTGGGGCAGGTAGTATTCTTCGTCCATCGGACTGCCAGATGGTGAAGCATGATTCATCCCTCCAGAGAACGCGTTTCCACTGCTCCAGGGTCCAATGGCGGCGACCTTTACACCACTCCAGCCAAAGCTGGGGGCTCAGCCATGGAAACCCATTTCATGAAGCTCCCGACGAACAGTTATTGTGCTGACATTGCTTCCAGAGGCAGTTTGGAACTCGGTAGTGAGTGTTGCAACCAAGGACAGACGATTTCTACGCGCTTCAGCACTCGGTGGTCCCGTCCTGTGAGCTTGTGTGGCCTACCAGTTCTCGGCTGAGCCGTTGTTCCTCCTAGCCATTTCCACTTCACAATAACAGCACTTACAGTTGACCAGGGCAGCTCTGGCAGTGTAGAAATTTGACGAACTGATTGGAAAGATGGCATCCCATGACAGTGCCACGTTGAAAGTCACTGAGCTCTTCAGTAAGGCCAATCAGCTGCCAATGTTTGTCTATTGCATGGCTGTGTGCTCGATTTTATACACCTGCAACGGGGTGTCCACATACTTTTGTATATATATATAGTGTGCCTGAGTGACACAACAAAATCAATGGGGGCCTCCTGTTGGTTGAGGCCCCCATGGGCACATAATCTGGCCATGGTAACTACAACAGTTAGATAGCTGGTTAGTTAGCCTTACATACCTACCTAGCTAACATGGGCTGGTAGTTGATCAACTGGAAATTCCTGACAGGTTATAAATAGCTCTCTAAGGTATGTCAGTGAATGACATAACAAGAGGGAATCTGCCCATGCACTACCAAATTTCAAAATTGCACCTTGTGAATTCTACTATTACAACTCTCAACAGCATTAAATTGAAAGCACGACTGAGATCAATCAGGACCTGAGGTCCGTATTGATCCCTTTCTGGGTCCGGGTGTAGACCACGGTCTGCCTATTGAGTATGGCTGGTATAGAGAAACTAAAACAAATACATTATTAACAACTTTTACATCTGCTGAAAGCTAAAACTCTACATGTAAAAAAAAAAAAAGCTCTTAATTGTCCTGCTGTGACCTACTACCATTGAACAGGACTCCCTAAAAACACACATCTTCAATACCGCTTCAACCGGACGTGACTTTTCGTAGCAGGTTAGGAGAGCATTTTCGCTAACCCTTACCCTTTTCCTAACCTTAACTTAACTGTCCTAACCTGTTAGGTAATTCTCCTAACCTGCTGCGAAAGTTCTAATCTGCTATTAAAAAGTCACTTCCGGTGGAAGCTGTATCGAAATGGCTGTTTTAAAGGGAATCTTATCATCGAACCACCAAGTTTATTTCACATTTTGTTTTCAGCAACAACTATAACATTGTCACAAACAAATTTAACTTTTCATGCGAATAATTATTCTTTGCATATAAACAATATGCGCATTTTCCCACCAGAGATGTGTTTTCATCAAATTGACTTGTTGCAGATAAAAGGTTGTGCGTGATAACTTAGTGCACATACAAAAACCGAAAAAACTTTTACAATTAAATTCCCATGTACTGAATAAAAACTACAAGTTAAATAGGTTTCCATTGCATTTCCCACTCTACTGATGGCTTTGTCACACAAAATGTTGCGTTATATAGTGAATGTGCCCACTCTGGTATTGGTACTGCTCACTAGCCAACAGCTCTCAGATATTGTACGGTTAAGGGTATTGCCTACACATGATGAGATTTATGAACAAAAGAGCAAGACTATTTTTATTTGTTGAATGGCAGCCAAGCATTGATCATCATGTCACCAGAATAAGACCCTCAATATTTATTGGAAAGGAGCATCAAGATCATCACTGTGCACTTTCACCACCCTGTGAAGTTCATCGTCACTTATTTCATCTGTAGCCTAAAACTGCAGGATTTCCTGACGAGTTGTAAGTGGGAGGACCACAGAACATGTCATGACTCCAAGTTTACTTTCATTATTTTATTAATATTAGCGCATGTTTCCACCGCCATTTCTAGCATAATCCATTTTACTGACACAAAAAGATCCCACCTTGTTTTGTCGACATTTGGAAAGTTTACTAAGAAATTAGGTGTTTCCATCAGGCCTGTCGTGACATTTTCTATCCGACATGTACTTTACTCGCATAAAAAGGTTGGATGGAAACCCACTGGTCATTGTGTGCAAAAAAATCCTTTGTGTTTCACTTCAGTGCTGTGTTCCTGTCATTACACTGGTGGGTGGATAAAATGAAACCTAGACAGGCGTGTAGCCAACGAGTAGCTTGCCAGGGATATGCAGATGACCTTGATGGGATTTACAACCTCACAAGGAGGAAGGAAAAGAGCCATTGCAGCTTGGACAAGTGCATTACCTGCTTCTGGTGAACAGATTCATTTATTTGCTTTTAGCATGACAAATGGCCACGAAATATGTTTTTGAGGAGATTGAAAGAGAAAGTGAGACTGAATATGACTCGACGGGAAGTGATCTGGCTCGGGAGAACAGATGGATCGGTCAGTAAAAACATGCATGAATAGCTAGCTAAGCTAACGTTAGCTGGTTTCAGTAGTTAGCTAGCCATGTATTTTGTTTTATGTAGTTGTGGTCTGCTTCGTTGTGTTTGGGATACAGTAGTAAGTTATACAGTCTAGGGCCCATGCTCAGTTCCAGTGATTTAGGTTATAGCTAATATTGGATATAAACAACGATAGTAGTTTATATTGTTTGCTGTTAAAATGTGGATACATGTGCATTTTTTACTTTGGAGACGAATGGCCACATGGCAATGCCCCATTGTCTCCAAAGTTACCTGTGCTCCAATTGTTTGCATTGTGTGTGTGTGTTCACACCTCTGTGTGGCACTCTCCAGACAAGCAGTTCAGACTGGGTTATTTCTTGTAGTAGGCTGTATTGCTTTAAAGTACAGTGTTAAACGTCTGGTGTTATACTTTGCATTCCATGTTATAGAGAAGCTTCTCAGGAACACAGAACACTATTTCATGAGGATAGGACTTACCATTGCTAAGATCTTATTTTCAAGTGATTGAAAAAGGTCACAGACAGGTCAATGTTAATCCCTGGTCAATAATGACACCAAATCACCTGTCTGGATTCTTAAATTCAACACGTTTTGTCCAATATCTCAAGATAGGGTGGTCATATTGTTATGACATTTTCAAGGCTGATGGAGAACACAGAGATTATTCAAATTAAATGAAAATTAAATATTATGCAAATTATACACTTAATATACACATTAGGCAGTACAGAATAGATAATTACAGTAATTTAAGCCCAATCATTTAAGGTAGGGTGGTCATATTATTAACACATTTTCATGCTTTATGCAAAACTGAGAGTACGTAACAATTTCTGAAATTAGAATACAACTTTTATACTATTTTATGCTAATTAGATACTTCATATGATAATAAGCCTGTACAGAATGTAATAATTACAGCATGTTAAGCTCATTCATTTAAAGTAAGGTGTTCATATTGTTAACATATATTGTCGAGTAAGGTGCCATCCATTTGTGTGTGTGCACACATACATACATACCAGGTAACAAAGGTAACAAAGTACATATAATTGGGATTCCATGGTAATGAACAAAAATGGTTACTATTTACCAATTAGTAACTGTTAGGTTGTATATATATCACTGTTATATTGTATTCAGTAGGCCAACTGATTAGAGTGACAAATAATACACCCAACCCTGTGCCCATCTGCCACCTGCATATACACAGCCTAACACAGACACACACTTCTCACTAAGTCTATACTGTAACACAGAAGGCTACTAGTCTAATAACATAGCTTACTTCTAAAGCAGGAAACACACCGAGAATCTCACTGCCGAAATGTACTTATCACAGTGGGAGGCCCTTCCTTCTCTTGCTAGACAAAAGCGTTACCTGCTGCGTGCCGACTTGGTAGCGACCAACCTACCGATTCAACTTGTAGAATTACAATGCTCATCAGTAACTTTGAACCAATCAGAAAAAAGAGTGAATTTTCTCTGTACATCCACAGATGAGCCAGTCACACTTCATATCAAATGGGTAGCTAGCTAAGTGCACAGACACAGTGCACAAAACATGAAATACTTCCTCCAAGCTAGCTAACCACTGTATCTAGTATTGACATAATAATGAAATCACAATGGATTAGCTAGTTTACCTGAAACTGCTGAGTTAGTGCAGTGTCGTTAGCTAACATTAGAGAGCATCCCAAATGGCACTAGGGGAAAGGGGGATACCTAGTCAGTTGTACAACTGAATGACTTCAACTGAAATGTGTCTTCCGCATTTAACCCAACCCCTTTGAGTTAGAGAGGTGCGGGGGGCTGCTTTAGCATCCACGGAGCGCCCGGGGAACAGTGGGTTAACTGCTGTTCAGGGACAGAACAACAGATTTTTACCTTGTCAGCTCGGGGATTCGATCCAGCAACCTTTTGGCCCAACGCTCTAACCACTAGGCTACCTGCCGCCCCTTACTATTACCTATATACTGTAGTTCACTACTTTACATAGACCATAGAGCTCTGGTCAAAAGTAGTGCACTATATAGGGAACAAGGTGCCATTTGGGACGCAGATTGTCATTCGAAACAGGATATTTCATAGCGATTGCCAGCCAGGATACACATCCACAGACCTCAAACCATTTCCAGAATTGTCTCAAAGCAGCAGAAGCAAATTGACAGTCTACAGACCTGTTCCAGTCAGACTTCTAGTGACTAGATGAGGGTATAGTGATGAACTGTTAGTTTGACAGATATTGCCTTTAAATGGGTCATAATACAGAGACAGTGTAAGAATTCAGTACTCAGCTACACTGATAATTATCCTGTTAGACAGCAGCCCACACACACCAGAGAGAGAGAGTAAACACTGAGTTTAATAAAGAAGGTTATACTGTAACTAGACAATCAGCTCTCATGACTGTACTTTTGGTTGACCTCTGTTACAGACACACTCCTACAATTAGCTCTGTGTACTAAGCAAGGATGGGTTGATGAGTTGAGGTTGATGAGTTGAGGAC
>NC_036840.1:6947896-7012930 GCF_002910315.2 Salvelinus sp. IW2-2015 | reverse complement strand
TCTCCGTCCCTCTCCCACAGTGTGTCCATCATTATCCTCTACCTCTCTATCAAACGCCTTAGAGTCAAATCAGGTGGGGGGGAGGGGGGGGGAGAAGGATAGAGATGCTGTGTGTTTGTCAGTACTTTGTAGTGAGAGTGGAGCAACACTGTAGTCATTACAGTAGCAGAATAAACTGGGCCATCAGCAGACACACACAGAATGAACCACACACACACACAGAGAGAATGAACCACACACACAGAGAATGAGTCACACAGCATAGACCTACACACTCGGAGCCATCACAAAGCAGCTCCGAAGATCACAACGGACTTTGGTTTTGATCAGAGACAGCATTTTACAGGGAGAACTCCCGGGACTCTCTATTTCATCTGGGTATAGCTAGCTATACCTAGCTCAAGTCCTTCAGACTAGCTAACAAACCCCATTAACTAGAGCAGCTATGGCTAACTCACAGCTACAGCAGCTAACTAGCCCCATCCACTCTGCCAGAGCAGCTCTGGCTAACTAAATTTATCTTGAACAGCAACTCAACTCAGACACCTGTGGCTAACCCAAACTCACCTGTACATACTGTAACTACAATATTGTCTCACCTGTACCTGTTCAACTCTGTCACACCTACACCCAGAGTTAATTTCGTCAATGAAAATAGTGACTACAATTTTTGTCAAACACCTATTTTTCCAGAGGAAATTGACGAGACTATAACTAAACTAAAATTGACTACTAATGTTTTCTCATTGAACCTTTATTTAACTAGGCAAGTCAGTTAAGAACAAATTCTAATTTACAATGACAKCCTACCCCGGCCAAACCTGGGCCAATTATGCRCCACCCTATGGGACTCCCAATCACGGCCGGATGTGATGCAGCCTGGATTTGAACCAAGGACTACAGTGACGCCTCTTGCACTAGATGCAGTGCCTTAGACCACTGCACCACTCGGGAGCCCAATGGACTGAATAAGAGTTTTTAGGTGAGATTGAGAGCTTTTCAGTGATAAGCACAATGAATATTAGCAGCACAGATGCACAGAGCATTTCTGTTCAGCAGTCTAAAGGACACACCACCCCCGGCACACACAGCCTGCCTCCGATTATACACATCGTGAAGCCGACTCTCTTGCTTCCCCGTGGCTAACCAGTCACCGCCAGCCTTCTAGTTAGCTACCCTTTGCCTGGTTAAGAAAGAAGCTTCTTTACTAAAGGTGCGGCAGGGTAGCCTAGTGGTTAGAGCGTTGGACTAGYAACCGAAAGGTTGCAAGTTCAAATCCCCGAGCTGACAAGGTACAAATCTGTYGTTCTGCCCCTGAACAGGCAGTTAACCCACTGTTCCTAGGCCGTCATTGAAAATAAGAATTTGTTCTTAACTGACTTGCCTAGTTAAATAAAGGTAAAATGAAAAACAACAGCAGCATTGAGTTTAATAGTGAAACAACAGTCTAGCTATGTTTTTCTCTCCCTCTATTATAGAAAAGTAGGCCGTCTTTGAATGTGTGGTCTCGTTCAACCCTCTCACTTTCCCCACTGCATTTCATAGCCAGGTTCTGGAGCCACCGTAACCAAGTCTCCCTCTTTTCCCCAGAGAAAATGGCTTGATTCTAGCCTTTACCTAAAAGATATGAGCCATATACCAGCTCGACTTTTTTTTTCTTTCTATCGTGTGTTGGTGGGACGCTTTTTACAGTCATAAAGCATATTGCCGGCTGTTCTGAAACTCCACTACTCTCTGACATGTTGAATAAGGAATAACGTCAGTTCTATTCATGGTATTCTCCATCTGCAACGTTCGAGAATGTTTTGGAGCCATGGTAACATTACCAGAGCCATGTTCAGTTGCAAAACATTCTCGAACGTAAAAAGAGTGCAAAAAACTAACACTGCCTATCACACCTGTTTAAAACTACAGACCACAGTACTCTCCGGTACACCGTTAAACTAAACACGTCTCTCCTACACCTGTTAAAACTTACAACCCGTCTCTCCTACACCTGTTAAACTACAACACCCGTCTCCCTACACTGTTAAATATCAACACCGTCTCCTCCTACACCTTTAAAAACTACAACACCGTCTCATCCTACACCTGTTAAAACTACAACACGTTCTCTCCTACACTGTTAAAACTAAACACCGTCTCTCCTTACACCTGTTAAACTACAAACACGTCTCCCTCACCGTTAAAACATACAACACCGTCTCTACCTAACAGCCTGTTAAAACTAACAACACCGTCTCCTCCTACACCTGTTTAAAACTACAACACCGTCTCTCCTACACCTGTAAAACTACAACACCGTCTCTCCTTACACCTGTTATAAACTAACAACACTGCTCTCACTCCTACAACCTGTCTTTTTAAAACTACAAACACCGTCTCTCCTACACCTGTTAAAACTACAACCCCGCTCTTACTACACTCTACACCTGTTAAAACTACAACACCGTCTCTCTACACCTGTTAAAACTACAAAACCACGTCTCTCCTACAACCTGTTTAAAAACTACAACACCGTCTCTCCTACCCTTAAACTACATACACCGTCTCTCCTACACCTGTTTAAAACTACAACACCGTTCTCTCTCAACTGTAAAAACTACAACACCCTCTCTCCATACAACCGTTAAAACTACAACACGGTTCTCCTACACCTGTTAAAACTACAACACCGTCTCTCCTACACCTGTTAAAACTACAACACCGTCTCTCCTACACCTGTTAAACTACAACACCGTCTCTCCTACACCTGTTTAAAACTACAACACGTTCTCTCTACACCTGTTAAAACTACAACACTGTCTCACCACACCTGTTAAAACTACAACACTGTCTCTCCTACACCTGTTAAAACTACAAACACTGTCTCACCCACACCTGTTAAAACTACAACACCGTCTCTCCTACACCTGTTAAAACTACAAACACTGTCTCCCCACACCTGTTAAACTACAACACCGTCTCCCTACACCTGTTAAAACTACAACACCGTCTCTCCTACACCTGTATAAACTACAACACTGTCTCCCCACACCTGTTAAAACTACAACACCGTCTCTCCTACACCTGTTAAAACTACACACCCGTCTCTCCTACACCTGTTAAAACACAACACCGTCTCTCCTACACCTGTTAAAACTACAACACGTCTCTCCTACACCTGGTAAACTACAACACCGTCTCTCCTACACTGTTAAAACTACAACACTGTCTCACCCACACCTGTTTAAAACTACAACACTGTCTCTCCTACACCTTGTTAAAACTACAACACCGTCTCTCCTACACCTGTTAAAACTACAAACACCGTCTCTCCTACACTGTTAAATACAACACAGTCTTCCTACACCTGTTAAAACTAACAACACGTCTCTCCTACACCTGTTAAACTACAACACCGTCTCTCCTACACCTGTTAAAACTACAACACTGTCTCTCCTACACTGTTAAAACTACAACACCGTCTCTCCTACACCTGTTAAAACTTCAACAATAGTCTCTCCTACACCTGTTAAAACTTCAACACTGTCTCTCCTACACCTGTTAAAACTACAACACTGTCTTCCTACACTTAAAACTAAACGTCTCTCCCTACACCTGTTAAAACTACAACACCGTCTCCCTACACCTGTTAAAACTTACAACACCGTCTCTCCTACACCTGTTAAAACTACAACACCGTCTCTCCTACACCTGTTAAAACTACAACACCGTCTCTCTACACCTGTTTAAACTACAACCACCGTCTCTCCTACACCTGTTAAAACTACAACACCGTCTCTCCTACACCTGTTAAAACTACAACACTGTCTCTCCTACACCTGTTAAAACTACAACACTGTCTCACCCACACCTGTTAAAACTATAACACTGTCTCACTTACACCTGTTAAAACTACAACACTGTCTCACCTACACCTGTTAAAACTACAACACTGTCTCTCCTACACCTGTTAAAACTACAACACTGTCTCTCCTACACCTGTTAAAACTACAACACTGTCTCACCCACACCTGTTAAAACTACAACACCGTCTCACCTACACCTGTTAAAACTACAACACCGTCTCTCCTACACCTGTTAAAACTACAACACTGTCTCTCCTACACCTGTTAAAACTACAACACTGTCTCTCCTACACCTGTTAAAACTACAACATTGTACCTGCTTTAACCACCCACTGGACACCTCACACTTTCCCCTCAAATACAGTATGTCTTGGATAATTAACATAAGGAACCATACGTGTGATCAGACCATGGCTTAAATGAAGGTTATTACAAGCTTCCCTCGTTCGATTCTACGTGCATGTGTGTGTGTGCGTGTACATGGGTGGAGTGGGATTTTTGGAGTAGCGGATACCTTTTGGTAACATGATATCGTCCACGGTCCCTCTCCCATTTGCAAGGGGGCGACAGCAACGTTTTTCATTTTTGTCTTTTCATTTAGTTAAAACAAGGAAAAGTCGCCTTTCCTTGCTAGTAGTAGTTAGGTGGCAGCCTGGCTAGCTGGTTTTAGCCTTGCTAAAAACATAGCGAGCTAGCTAGCCTTTTTAGCTTCCCACATCTCCATGTGAAATAATCAGATTTATAATTTTATAAATATATTTATACTTGCTGGTGTAACCTAAAACATTATTCCAGTTTGATAAGCTGCTTGTGTATTAATTTCCATCAGCTAAAAATAAAACGTTATCATATTTTGGTCATGGAGAAAAAAGCACATGGCTAGCCACTTGCCTAAAGCAGGTTCTACCATTTCACAATTGCCTATATCACTAGTTCTAAACAAAATACCTTGTTCGGTAGATTCGTGTTGTTTGGTTTACTGTTTGAACAGTTACTGAGATTATATTTGGTTATCAATGCAAAATAGGCTGCTTTGATGAATAGCCTATGTAGCATATAGATCAGATCAAGAAACCAAGCGACAACAGTTTTCAGGTAGTAAAAATGTATGTTGAATGCCGGAGTGTGTTACGAGGCCCCTTTTGTAATGAAAAACATTGCAACACTCCAAATCTTGCGTCTGCATAGAGCTTGTAGTAATCGGCTCAATGGCCAAACTTAACCTGTGGACCAACGGTCAGTCATACACTGTACATAGGCTAGTTATCATAAAGGATTCACACAGAGGTCATAGGTTACAAAACAAATACATAGGCTGAATGTCCAACATCATTAATGCCAGGAAAACCCCTGGGGATCTGAAAGCTGAAAGAATGCATACAGAATTCCCATTGTTATGATGATTGACTATTTACCCAGCATCAGCATTTATATTTGGATGTGTAAATCCAATATTTAAATCATATTAAGAGTTTATGAATGTAATATTCACAGAGCTCTGTGATCCAGCTAGCTTGCAGTCTCTGCTGGATGACGTCCCTGAATAGTGTCAATATGGAAGGCTGGCAGGCTGTCTCTCCCTCCCTCTGAGGTGAAGCCTGCCTGGATCTCTCTGTTAATCCATCTGTTCTGGTAAACACAGGCCTCGCTGACTGGCTAACACAAACACTCAGCCGTACAAACAGACACACACGCACACATATACTGGTAGACCCTTTACGGCTCACACACTCACGAACATAACATTTTGTGTAGACATCAATGGAGTCATTGGGATGCAATGCACACACGCATGCATATAAACAACACACACATGATTGTGTGATAAGCACACACACAAACATACACACACACTAACCTGCAGGGTCCATGACCTCCTCGATGACCGGTGGCAGGCGTAGTCCGTCCATGGTTGCCCTGGCGATTCAGTGTGGGGGATTAGGTGGAAGGTGTCGTGTGGGTCCGGATGCTCTCTTGTACTGCAGAGGTCGAGTGATGGATGAGTATAGGGGGACCAGGGCAAAGAGAGACAGGGGGAGGATGACGCAGACGAAGCCCAGGAAGGCTCCTCAAGCTCCGGGTAGACTCAGCCGCAGCAGCCCCTCCATCCTGGAGGTGAGAGAGACGCAAGGACGCTGGAGAGCAAAGAGACAAACTGAGCGAGGGACTGTAGTCTGAGATGCACGCAACAAAGAGACAAACTGAGCGAGGGACCGCAATCTGAGATGCATGCAACAAAGAGACATACGCTACAGCTCTCTCTCAAACACACTCAGATGCTACACAATTCACTCTCTAGACCTCCTTTTGTTTTGATACTGCACTACTGTGTTCTTTTTACTTGAGCTGTTATTCCATAACCCTTTCCTGTCCTTTTCTCTCTCTCTCTACCACTGACCAATTCTCTCTCTCTGATTTGCACGGTTGGTCCCTCTACTGGTTTCTCTCCCGTCTCGGTCTGGGTATGAAGCACGTTTGATGCTAATGCTTTGTATCCCTTCTCTCATTTTCCCTCTCCCTTTCTCTTTCCCTCTATCTGCTCTTTCTGCTTCTTTAACCACACGGGTCAAATCAAAGGCAGTCCTTTCACCATCTAGCACACGTATCTGTAAGTGCAAATATCAGGTAAATATAGACACACACACACACACTGTATTTACCTTTAATGAGTCAGACCTCGGAGCTCTGGATGCTGACAACCTATTCTCCTGCAGCTTGCGATTCATTTCCCGTCTGTGGTTCACTCCTCCCTCCCTCTCTCTCTTTCTCTCTCTCTCACACACACACACACACACACACACACACACACACACACACACACACACACACACACACACACACACACACACACACACACTCTCTCCAATTCTCTTTTCTCGTTGTGTTAACTTCGCAGGCCTAATTAGTAAAAGGTTCTCATACTAAATACCGCTGTCTGATTAATTCCGTCTCCTTCCATCCTCCCTATATCTTTCCTTACAGATTAAAACGGCTTAACCCTTCCCTTACCTGCTGTTGACCCGTCAGCTGTGATCAATGAACACCGCTAGTTTCATCCAGCCATCGAACCTAATGAGAGAGCCCAGATTGTATGTCATGAATACACAATGAACTTGTGATTTAACCCTTCGCTGCACTGAGGACAGGTACTGGGGGAGAGACTGATGAGGGAGGACTCTTGTGGGTTCTCACAGATGCCGTGTACCTTCAGAGGGACATGAAACACTGCGGGGGGAAATATGTACAGGTTTATGGTATCTGTCATTCTGCAAGCAGCATTTTGTAATATCTACAATGCCTTTGAAAGCTTTGTGTAGCAAGAACCTTTAATATTCACGACTATCAGAATGGCATCAAATGAAACTAAAGTAGGCTACTTGTCAAGGCTGATTGTTCTCAAACTATTCATTACGAAATGTTGATCAGTCATGGAAATAAAAGTGCTGAAAACAAATTGGCTCCCAATTTAGAAAGAAGATGGAGAACAAGCTATGAAGGAAAAGTACTGAAGTTTTGGTGACGGTAAAGCCAACTAGCGCAAAAATAATATTGCGATTTTGTCAAAGCGATACGATAGGAATTATCGTTTAAAAAAAAAGACATTTAAATAATGATGGTATCTGTCATTCTGCAAGCCATTGAAAGCTTTTCTCCTTTGTGTTGCAAGAACCATTAACATTCATGACTATCAGAATGGCATCAAATGGAACCGAAGTAGTCTATTTGTCAGTGCTGATTATTGTCAACAGATGTAACTATTTATTATGTGCTCTCAGCTTTGACATGTTGACATTGTGAGCACAAAGGCCATGAAGTAACAAACTGAGTAACACTTCACAATACACAATGACTCACAACAAGCAGGCCTCTCGTTATAAAAATGGAACTGCGACGAGCTGAGAGCATCACACGACTCGAGGCGGAGGGGTTGCTAGGCAACCAAGTCCACTGGACCGCATCACATGAAATAGGCTAGATGCAAATTCTTCAAGCTAAAAACAAAACTACAGAGATAAGTGAAACATTCTTAACAGTCAAACCTCAATATCTAAATTAGTTGTAATAGATGGTCCTTAATAGCCAATGATGAAAGTTTCAGGAAAGACTACAAAAGTTCAAAGTTGACTTCGAAGGATGTTTTATCTTTACCAGAACACCCTGGTATCCTCTGCCCTGTGGGTTCTCTCGATCAGATGGTGAATCAGTAAACCTGACTACAGTGAGTGAGTGTGACTGAGCTGCTGTGCATCACTGTGCAACACTGCAGCAGAAGTTATATAAGGCAGGCTTTAAGAGGACCAGAGAGAGAAAGAACACTACTGCCTGAAAGGAAGGGAAGGGAGTGTACCCAGAATTATGACAAATTGCATAAGTAGAATTGAATAAGCTAGCAACACATATAGGTATTGCTCCCACCACTGTGCCGCAAGGAGTGGAGGTTTCTGCTGTGTGCTATCCTATGGGAGATGCTATGAATGCCATGCTACCATCATCAGGAGGTAAGTCTACGAACACACATGGATGCACACACACACAAACCTGATAACCATGCCATGGAGGGCCCTGTGTCCTGCTCTCTCCAACAA
The DNA here is from genome assembly GCF_002910315.2 of Salvelinus sp. IW2-2015. Taxonomy (NCBI): domain Eukaryota; kingdom Metazoa; phylum Chordata; class Actinopteri; order Salmoniformes; family Salmonidae; genus Salvelinus; species Salvelinus sp. IW2-2015. Next base: position 7,004,493 of record NC_036840.1, on the reverse strand, counting down.
CTCTCTCCAGAATATCTTCTCCCACCCTCCCACCCACTCACACACACACACAAACTAACAAACACACACTGATATAAAAGACAAGAAGACAAGCAGGCTGTGAAAACTAGCCTAACCTTGCTGTGGGCTAAGACAGGATCTGCCCGTCTCTCCTCTCATCACTGCCCTAACCTCGCCATGGGCTAAGACTGGATCTCCCAGTCTCTCCTGTCATCACTTCTCTGGGTAACACAGACATTCACATTTAAACAGGCAGGAAAATGGAGTGCGTTCATTGCTGTTAAGCCAGGGTGTAGATAACACACACACACAAACACTCCAGGCGTACACAATGTGCAAGTGCATTTGGTAAAAATAAGTTGCGGCTCGGAGAAAATATCAACACCATAAAAAAGGCATATCCCCTAATTGTTTTTGTTTCCTCTTTCCAACCAGCTATAAGAGCAGCTGACAGATTTGCTCCATCTCAAAACACTTGCAACAGTTTACAGTCAGGTGCCCCAGTTAGCATGGGAGAGAGTGAAACTGGGTATTCCCAGATGGAGCGTGGTTGCCCTGGGCGCAAGGCAGAGCACTCTGTTGGAAACACATTGTGACCTTGTTAGACACAGCTGGGCCAGAGTTGGGATCAACAGAAGTGTCATTACAACACCGTTTCCATATTATATATCCATATTAATATGCCTTAGTACCATAGTGAGGTGAAGGAATATTATTGTACCTAAGGAGGTTCCTGCAGTGAAAAAACGTGGAAACAATATTCGGTTGGCCTAATGTGTGTAATAAGTAGATGTTCTGTGTTTTAAACCAGCATGGCTATAATACATTATGCACTATAGTCTTATAAGTCATTATAGTTCATGATTCATAAAACATCATACAGAGTATTAKGTTTTTATTTTATTTATTTTTATTTAACCAGGCAAGTCGGTTAAGAACACATTCTTATTTACAATGACAGCCTACCCCGACCAAATCCTAACGGTGCTGGGCCAGTTGTGCGCCGCCCTATGGGACTCCCAATCACGGCCGGTTGTGATACAGCCTGGAATCAAACCAGGGTCAGTAGTGACGCCTCTAGCACTGCGAAGCAGTGCCTTAGACCGCTGCGCCACTCGGGAGCCCTAATGTAACCACTTATGAGAATAGAGAATTATGGACGCTTATAGTTAGTGTCATAACACACTATAAAGCTTGTTTATAGAATGTGTACTTCATAGAATGTTACCAAATATGTGTGCGTGCGTGTGGCTTCCCCTCCCAAAGAGTATTAGCTCACTCTCCTTATTGAGGGTAAGAGAATCAACACAAACCAAACTACACGTTTTACAGAGCAGAGCAACCCTGTCCTATAGGCTACACTGCATTAGCACGAATGTCCATTGTATAACTCAAAAGGAATATTATTTGAAAGCACAAACAACTTAACTGCATTACATTATAGGCCTAAGCCTAATACTGACAATCTGTTAATAGTTCTCCTATTTCACACATGTACAAGCACGAATTGGAGATGTGTTTTTTTGCATATCCCAACTCCTCCTGAGACACCCTCGAAGGGTGTGGTCAGAGATCGGCCATTATTGCCAGCAACCCTGGAGCAATTAGAGTTAAGTTCCTTGCTCAAGGGCACGTCAACAGATTTTTCACTTAGTCGGCTCGGGGATTTGAACCAGCGACCTTTCGGTTACTGGCCCAACGCTTCTATCCGCTAGGCTACCTGATACCTGCTGTAGGCTAAAGCATCATAATCGTCATTAATTGTTACATCTAGAAACGCTGATACAACCATTGTATTTCTGCTGAAAATGGAAAGATGTGGCGATGACATCATAAATAAAGTCCTGTGATATTCTAGAATTTTGACAGTGTATATCCCGGGTAACAGAACGCTCAAATGCACTTTTTCACCAAAAAAGACACCCTAAACTTCATAACACAAACTGCGTTCATAGAGTAAACACATGTAAGTATTACAATGTCTCTTAAGAAATCTTCCCAGCATTTGGCTAGGATCCAGAAAATGCTGGGCGAGATAGGTAAGGTTTTTTTACTTAAAAAAGTAAAGTTTGTCTGTAAAAAATGGAAGTCAAAATATTAAAAAAATATGTTATATATATAATAGTTTTAGTATGTCTTATTTGGAAAACACTGAAAACATCCCGCTTCGCCCTGGCTTGCTGCCCTCAGCTGTCCACATTGTGAAGAACAAGAGGAGGTCATTTGGGCCTTCAGGTGTGGGGAGGTGCCTGAAGCCTGGATGTCCTCCCTCTGTCCTCTCCAGACCAAGGGACCAGTCTGCCAAAGACTGTCTGGAGCTGAAGAACATCTAGTCTTACGTGCTAGTGGACGTGTGGGAGCCGAACATGGAGGACCCTCAAAAGATCAGTGTCCCCCTTTCTGCCTCCCCCTCTTCCTCCAGARAGAGAAGCAGCGGACCTGGCCACACCCGGATCTAGAGAAAGGAGAGGCGCTCTGACCCCTACAGCTGCTACTCCAGGTCCAGCCATGTTGAGAGGCATAGGGGGAGCGAGGTGATGCGGCTTGGCTTCTCTGGCGAGAGACACAGCCACCAGAGCCATGACCCTCACACCCACCACTCCTATCAGAGCCACACGGACAGAACCAGCAGGACCTCTGCCCCCAGCTGTCCAAGTCCCGTAAGAGGAGCAGGGAGGGTCGGGACGAACTTCAGGTTTCCTCCAGCTGCAACAGTAGCAGAGTTGAGCACTCAGTGCACCCAAGGCACTGAAATTATTTGGAATTCGATTTATTCAAATTAGTTTAATTTCGAGCTAAATATGAGTTACTTGTTGTTTAACTCTTGAGTGTCTGCCTTATATTTTGTCCCAAAAGCATGCACATATTGTTAATGTGTATATTTGTGCGATCAAATAAAACATTTCTCAAACATTTGAAGATGTTTGAGAATAGGCTAATATGGTTAGCAAGTTTAGCGCAAGGGAAGTGCGAAACAGAAGTGACCTGGATACTGCAGCCCTGTAGTCTGCTCAGCATATTAATTAAACACGGAAACCATAGAGAGGGAGAAACATATGTGTTTTACACAGAGAGAGAGAGAGAGAGTCAATGAAGAGCGAAGAAGAAAAAAATGGGGTGGCAAGGAGAAGTCACTGACAGAAAGAGAGAAGGAGAAAGAAAGTGATTGAGACATGAGGTGGTTGAGTGAGGGATAGTGTTGACAGAGAGAAGGAGAGAGAGATTGAGAGATTGAGAGGAAAGGATGGAAGAGGAAGAGAGATTTAATTACTGTTCTTGTTACTCAGTGACCACAGTGGTTTGGAATAGGGAGCCTGCCTATTACTGTCAACACAGCAGGGCCAGAATACACACACACACACACACACCTACGCACAGCACACACATGCGCAGAATACCGAACTCACACACTAGCACCTAAATTGACTTCTAAAAGCCTGATCTGACTTCCTTTTCCAAACTATAACAGAACAGACTATTCCATTTGTGTTTACATAGAATAGTGCCACGCACCGTTTCCTTATGGTGAGCTCACAGGACATTAAGAGGTACATTTTTCCCTTGAATGTCACAAAAAGTCTCCAAAGCACTGTAATATCACTTTAAATAGAATAACATGTAAATGATCTGAGCTGTTGAAAACAACCAGAGACAGTTAGATAAGAGATGTCTGTTGAGTGCAGAGCTGTAGTGGGAGGGACATGGGTGGGCAGGAGATTAGGGTGAAGGGATTTATCTAAGCTGTTTTCATCTTTGGCTAGGAGACAGCAGATACACACACACACACTTTTTTTTGGTCTGGACTAACACTGGTCCTCACGGCTGTAGTTTGTCTCATCTATAGTTTGAGTGGTTGATGCTCTAGTAGGGGGCCTGGGCTGCTTTTGTCCATTGTGTGTGTGTGTGTGTGTGTGTGTGTGTGTGTGTGTGTGTGCGTGCGTGCGTGCGTGCGTGCGTGCGTGCGTGCGTGCGTGCGTGCGTGTGTTTCCGCCCCAGAGACCAAGACAGAGCTCCCTGAATAACATTAACATTTAAAGCAGCACACTAATAACAGTGCAACATAATAATCACCACACTCATTGCATTACAGCTATGCAGCTACACCACATATTGCCTGCCTACCTCTTATAACAAGAAATGGCTTCATAACAAAACGCTAACATAAGCCCAGTAATTACCTAAAATCTTAATATCAAAACACTAAACATTAGAGAGACTACACAACCCAGCTTTGCTTAACTCAAATTAACTCTACCACACTAGTTTTAATTCATCAGCAGACTCAGACACAATTTACATCAAACATATCTAGTTATTATAGCCTGGGTACTGCTTGGGGCATTTACATTTGCASTTATTACAGTAGAACAAAACAACGCATCTTACTATAAGCCCTCCATTGTATTATGCACTACATGCACCACTACTACATCGGTAAAAATATCAACATTAGTTTCAATTTGAAAGGCAAACATATCCCATGAGAAAGAGACAGAGGAAAAGAAAGAGATGAAAAACAGCCTTAGTCATATATTACAACTCCAGTGAAGAAGATGAAAAGAGAGAGAGAGAGGACAGATGACAACTGGTGAGATAGAGTGAGAGCGATAACTACCCGTGGGATGTGTGTCAACAGCAGCCTTGGGAAAATCCTCTGCATTATCATTAAAAGCAGACGTGCACATTTCCTCAGTGAAAACAATGTACTGAGCAAAGCGTTTTACCAAATTACAGTACGATAGACCACGCGTTCACCCTGCACACCCTAATTGACAAACAAACAAAACAAAACGCAAAGTTGTCTCATGCTTTGTTGATTTCGAGAGAGCGAGAGAGAGAATATATATGGGCCAGAGCTCAGTGAGGGGGTGAGAGAGTAACTCTATAATAATAAAATAAAATGTTATTGGTCGCATACTCATATGTATTTTGCAGATGTTATCGCGGGTGAAACGAAATGCTTATGTTTCTGATCTCCAACAGTGCAGTAATACCTAACACAAAACAAACCCACAAAAGAAAAAGAAAGCAATTAAGAAATATGTAAATATTCGAACGAGCAATGTCGGAGTCCGGAAATTAAAATATACAGTATATGTATATGATGGTGTGTATAGACATTATGGACAGTATATATAATATGACTCATCCACTGGTACACGCACGCACAAACGTTCACACCGTGGTATAAAAACACACCATTACTATTAGAATGGAAAAACACTGGAAGTGAGCTGAAGTGAATCAATGATTTCCCTATCAAAATCACAAGCTACACCAGTGCATAGAGATCAAGTCTATAATCTGTGTCCGGGTAAGAAGAAAAAAAACATTCTGTCTTTCATTGATTGGGATGGATTTACCCCAAACCCAAATTGCTGTGTAGGCCTTCATTCTCAGATCAATAATGGAGCAAGATTGGAGAGGGAGCAGGTTGCAAGATAAATATAATGGAGCCTACCTTTTCAGAGCCTACGTAATTTTTTTTTTATCTCTATTTTTTTTTTTTTACCTGTTCCCTTTTCCCATGATCTCTTGTACCATGGAAGTATCTAACCATGCACAAATGTCTGATGAAATCATTGGATATCCAGCACCAACAAATGACCTACACGTGAAAGAAATCAGATAAACTGAAGGAATTCATATAAATTTGAACTCTGGTGAACTCCGCGGCATGTAGGAGAGACAACACCACCACCTATTGGAAAGTCTAGGACACAAACAGAGATATACACGAATCTGCCGATGTGACTTCAACATGTAAAAGACAATTGTTCTAACTCTTTTGTAACAACACAATTGTCAAACACATTTACCAATTGTTGTCTTGTTCATAATAGTATGTTTTGTTTTGTTTATTACATGTCGGTATTGTCGAATATACATATCTGAAAAGACTGTGGTCATTTAACAGCGGCATCACATGAGCAGTGTGTGCATGTAAAGGTCGACCAGCCAGGAAGTTGAGGTAGCTAACCTAGCAATGTTAACCATTATGCCATCAAAATGGGATATTAGAATATAACCTGCATGATATATGAAAGCATGACTAATTTAAAGAGCTCAGGCATTGCTCATAAAAACGTCTGCATCTAAGTCAGGTAGCTTGCAGGCTTAGCCAGATAGCTCGCCACTCAAGCTGGACCTAAGAATGATGCAGTTTAGCTTGAGTCGCCTACTAGTCCGTTTCTAAACCTGTATTGTCTTTGTGGTAGTGCTGTGTTGCTGATGATTGTGGTATGGTTTGACAGGGTCAGGACAATTACAGAGCTAAATCTTGTGGTGTTATTAGACTGAATGGGCTGGTATGCCTTAGGAACACAGCTTGCTTACATTCTCACTGTTCTGGTTTCCCCTAGTTACCACCGCCACAAAGTCAAAATTGTCTCTATCTTAAAAAATGTGGTTAGGTTTAACACTCACATTTCAAGAAGATAAATGGTAGAAATAGACAGGGTTTATGACTTTGTGGCTGCGGTGACTAGTGACAACCCTTTATTCTCAACCCCTCAAGGTTTTCTGTGGGAAGTATGCTGTGTCTGGAGAGAAGGATGCTGGGACTTGTAGGCTTCATAGGGGGTGACCTTCATGCTACGTCTGGGAGACTCCTGAGATGCACCGTGAGGCCTTCAGCAGTCCAACAGAGTTCTGGCTCCACACACCACCCCCAGAGGGTGTGGCTCTCCTCACAGGCACCTCTCTGTGGACACCATACCCCTAAACATAGGACAGGCCTGTATGGGCCTTTTACACACCCGCAGCAGACACTGGTGAGTTCCCGTGGCCCCCTCTCCCTCCCCCTTTTCACCCAGAGGGTCACCCTCTCCCAGGGACCCAACACCTCCACAGCCAAGATCAGGTTACGAACACGTCTGGTGGTCACCCTGCTGTTCGGCGGGGGTCTGCTTGGCACCTGGTGGTACGTGCGTAACGAGAAGCAGCAAAATCACCGAATGCAGCGTATAGAGCAGTTGAAAAAGGTGGCCCTGGGCCAGGGAGACTTCAGCCTCCTCGACCACAGGGGGCACCGCAGGACCAAGAGAGACTTCCTGGGTAGCTGGGTGCTCCTCTACTTTGGCTTCACCCACTGCCCTGACATCTGCCCCGAWGAGCTGGATAAGRTATCTGCTGTGGTCAGCRCTCTGGACAAGGACCGGTCTCTCCCCGCGGTCCAACCGCTGTTTGTGACGGTCGACCCGGAACGAGACAAMGTGGCGGCCCTGGAGAGGTACGTGAAGGACTTCCACCCCCGGCTGATCGGCCTGACGGGTACCCCAGAGGAGGTGAAGGTRGCGGGGAAGGACTACAGGGTGTACGCCAGYCCTGGACCTAAGGATGAGGACGGGGACTATATAGTGGACCACACCATCCTCATCTACCTGGTCAACCCAGATGGACTGTTCCTGGACTATTACAACAGGATGAAGGACGACGTGCAGATTGCTGAGAGCATCAGGAACCATATGAAAAGCTACGTCAAACTCTGAGTGAATGACGGTAACCACACCAACAAGACTGTATCAAAGACCTATGGTATGTCACACTTAAACTGAACCCAGTCCAGATAATCTCCATCAGAAATGAGGCCGTGTTGAATTATTCCCAGACCGAACCACAACAATATGGACGCTTCATCAAGGCTATACTGATTCTGTGTATGCAATAAATTGTCCGACAATAATGATTTGGATATGAAATTGTCTTTATACTAGTCTTTTGTCAAGGGCACTACAATCACTAGTAGGTGTTGCAATATTGAAAGTGTCTACACAACTTTAGTAAAATCCACATGCTCATGTTTTATTTTATACACATTTTTGGCCATTGTAAAAAAACATTTTTCCTTACAAACCAATGAAACATAATTTCCCAATTTAGGTTATTCTCTTGAATGAAAGTAGAAAAATGATCAAGTTTTTCTTAAAAGTCCTCTCATCTGATAGAAAATGTATGAGTTCTACACCACTTGGACAAACATGCAAATAAAAAGCTACGTATACAGTTGTCATCGATACAAAGGCTAACATTGTGAAAAGGGTGATATTTTTAGGGTCAGTCAACACTACCGACACACCACAACATACCCCGAGGACAACATCTGGTAAATATATTGTGTAGATGCAGGTGAAGGAGAAAAAAATAGCTTCTTTCTCTTGACATAACCAGAGGAATACACAGACATATGACACAGACACCAAAGATCAAAACAATAGAGGAATAAGAGCACATGAGCGAGTTAATGGGTGCAGCCAGGTCCTGTTGATAGAGCAGGTTAGTACTAGTGGTCCGGTAGGCACAAGTGGCGCCACACACACAGGAGTGTGTACCACATTTCAGAGTAATGGGTCTCTAGTCCCCACTGAGTCTGTAGGAGGCAAGAGCTCACACACACACTGGATCAGGTTCAGGAGATGAATGGGTCATATAGGGTCGGAGGTTGCTGCGGGGGCTTTCTTGAATCGTTGGTTGGCCCGGTGTTTGCTGAGCAGAGTGAGTCCCATGGTGTCGATGCTCTCCTCGAGACCCTCACTCCTGTCGACCTCCACTGTGTAGTCGTTGGCCTGAAGAGGAGAGAGCATGATAATAACCTGATGGCACAGTGTCCTGATGGTAGAGTAATGGAGTTACTGTAGACAAATACACCTTGAACTAGAAGCTATCAAACTCATTTGTCATACAATAAAATCAAGCATCTCTAAATATCAAATGTTCAGTCTCAAGACTGTAAACTCCAGACAGTGGCTGATTACGCTCGATTAGATTGTGATGTATTAAAATCACACACACACCAGTTGAAGGGAAGCCAGCATGTACTTGCAGGCCTCGAAGTTGTCCATGCCGTGGACTATAGAGGCGAAGGTCCTCCTCTGGCCCACACTGCACAACGCGGCTACGATCCTGTCCCCATAGTCATGGATGTCAAAGGTAGCACGCTCCTCCTACATAGACATGTGGACAGGAGTGTCTGGAAGTTTAGCCAACAGATCACATGACGCCACACTAGAAATCACCAACGGGGTGAACAATGATATATTKTATTAGAATAGATACTTGATCTACTGCAAAATGTATAGAAAGTATGTTATTGAGTCTTACCTGATAGGTGAGCTCCGGTCGTATTTTGTCCTCCCATTCCTTCACTCTTTTCGACAGCGCCGTCTCCTGGGCATAACCCTGGGAGTTCACCAGGAACTGCTCCTGAAATATGAAGGAAGTGGGGGGGGGGGGACATCAGGAACATCAGTGACTAGCTACACAGAACCCTGTAGTATTCCTCGCTGGAACATGACCCAGAAAGACTGGGGCATTGAGACCGTGTATACGTACCACACTCTTCTTCACCAGGTCTTCGTAACTCAGTCCGTCCATGTCTGCCCCTGGCAGCAACAAAAACATTGTAAACATACTATCTTTGCCTATGATTGCCTACAGTGTCTTAAAACTATGAGTGGTCCACACTGTTTTTTTTATTTTTTATCTGTGTTTTGTATTGTCTAGTAACATATCATTGTGGAGTGACACTAATACATTAGTCTAACTCTACAGTCACACAGTGGAGACCTGACAGACAGGACAGTGTCTACCTGGTACGAAGTCCTGTCCATTCAGGAAGTCAGCCGGGGCTTCATCAGTCAAAGGGTCATGTTCGTTGTCAGAGAGGTCATCGTGCAGACCTAGGGGGTCGTGGTGTCTGAGGCCCTCTAACTCCTCCTCCCGCTCTACTCTCTCGTCCAGCTGCAGGTACGTCCTTCTCAGCTCCTCGTCAGACACAAACACACCCTGTAAGGGCAAAAGGCTGGATGTTCAGTACATACTCATACACTCAACAGTAAAAACCGCAACAAAATGCTCTTTGCAACATGACCCATAGAAGTACAAACACATACCGTTTTCCTAAGAATCCTTTTCCGGGTCTTCAGCTTGTCTTTCATTTTACTCATATAGATGTAGTTCAAGTCTGTAACAGAAACACCACTTGCTGTAAGCGCCAAATAATAGAGGGTTCAAAAGAAAACTAAATGAGGGGATAGAGGAGGGGATAGAGGAGTTATGAGATCCACCCTTACCTGTATACGTGGGTCCATTCTTTAGCCTGGGTTCAGGCGGGTCATCTGCAACAAGAGGAGGCATTTGTCAGGTATATTCCATCCTATTCACAGTCTTCAGACACACCAACACGCGTTTACGCACTACTTACAGGTGCCAGTGTACCAGGTCCAGAAGTCTTGCAGCGCAGCGGGGCCTTTCCTTTTCCGCTTCCCAGAATCATCCAGACCCGGAGGAACCTTATAACATTTTCCTATGGCGAAAGAACACACATTTAACACAGACAGGCCCCCTCACAGAARATATACTGCGATACCCTCTCAGTGAGTAAGAGTCAGTTGGACTGCATCTCATCGATAGGAWAATGTTCTCACCTGTTTTCAGAGGCTTGTCCTCGCCGACTGTATCATAAAGGTCRTGTAACCTCCAYATGTTGGCCTGCATCACAACAATCCTCACATCACAAAGACAAAAAAAAACAACGTGCATACTAGAATGGTTATTTTCCGTCTCTAAATGTGTCGGTGGTTGTGACGGGTAACCGTACCATCTGAGCCCTCTCCTCCTCCATCCTTTGWTTCTTCTGCTCCTCCTCAGAGAGCTGCTGGACTCCTTCCCTCTCCCTCAGCACCCTCCCTTCACTGGGGGCCTGGGAGAGAACAAGTTAGAACACACATGGTAATACAAATCATACACAATTCAACACAAGGTCCCATAAAAAGGGCTACGATAAAGGGGTTACTAGCTGTAATGGAACTGGGCGTGTGTGATACCATCGGTTCCTCTGTACGTATGTATGCATGCATGCACAGTGCCTTTGGAAAGTATTCAGACCCCTCGACTTATTCCACATTTTGTTGTGTTTCAGCCTGAATTCAAAATCTATTAAATTCCCCATAATGACAAAGTGAAAACATGCTTCCTTTTTTCAAATSTATTGAAAATATCTAATTTACATAAGTATTCACACTCTTGAGTTAATACATGTTATAATCACATTTGGCAGCGATTCTAGATGTACTTCTTTCTGGGTAAGTATCTAAGAGCTTTGCACACCTGGATTGTACAATATTTGCCAATAATTATTTTAAAAAATTCTTCAAGCTCTGTCAAATTGGTTGTTGATCATTGCTAGACAGCCATTTTCAAGTCTTSCCTCAGACCTTCAAGCAGATTTAAGTAAAACATGTAATTCAGCCACTCAGGAAGATTCAGTGTCTTCTTGGTAAGCAACTCCAGTGTATATTTGTCCTTGTGTTTAAGATTCACCTTTCAGCAGGACAATTCATATCCCAGTGTCTGGTAGAAAGCAGACAACCAGGTTATCCTCCATTTATTTTTTATCCTCAAAAACACCCCAGTCCTTAACGATTACAAGCATACCCATAACATGATGCAGCCACCACTATGGTTAAAAAAAATGGAGAGTGGTACTTAGTAATGTGTTGTATTAGATTTGCCCCAAACAACACTTTGTATTCAGGACAAAAAATKAATTGCTTTGCCACATTATATTCAGTATTACTTTAGTGCCTTATTGCAAACAGGATGCATGATTTAGAATATTTATCCCCTATTGGCTTCCTTCTTTTCACTCTGTCAATTAGGTTAGTATTGTGGAGTAACTACAATGTTGTTGATCCATCCTCAGTGTTCTCCTATCACAGCCATTAAACTCTAACTGCTTTAAAGTCCCCATTAGCCTCATGGTGAAATCCCTGAGCGGTTTCCTTCCTCTCCGGCAACTGAGATAGGAAGGACACCTGTATCTTTGTAGTGACTGGGTGTATTGATACACCATCCAAAGTGTAATTAATAACTTCACCATGCCCAAAGGGATATTTGTCWGATTTTTTACCCATCTACCAATGGGTACCCTTCTTTGCAAGGCAGTGGAAAACCTCCCTGGTCTTTGTGGTTGAATCTTCCTTCTTTTCACAGTCTTTCTGTGTTTGAAATTCACTGCTCGACTGAGGGACCTTGTAGTTAATTGTGGGGTACAAGAGATGAGGTAGTCAATCCAAAATCATGTTAAAACACACTCACAGACTGAGTCCATGCAACTTATTATGTGACTTGACAAGCAGATTTCTACTCCTGATCTTATTTAGGCTTGCCATAACAAAGCGGTTTGAACGTATTGACTCAGACATTTTAGCTTTTAATTTTTTTATGAATTTGTAACATTTCAAAAAAACATTTCTTCCACTTTGACATTATGGGGTATTGTGCGTTTTAAATTCAGGCTGTGACAACAAAATGTGGAAAAAGTCAAGGGGTGTGATATACTTGACTGAAGGCAATGTACTAATCTAATATAAAACTCAGCAAAAAAATAAATGTCCCCTTTTCAGGACCGGTCTTTCAAAGATAATTCGTAAAATCCAAATAACTTCACAGATCTTCATTGTAAAGGGTTTAAACACTGTTTCCCATGCTTGTTCAATGAACCATAAACAATTAATGAACTGCACCTGTGGAACGGTCGTTAAGACACTAAGCTTACAGACGGTAGGCAATTAAGGTCACAGTTATGAAAACTTAGGACACTGAAGAGGCCTTTCTACTGACTCTGAAAAACACAAAATAAAGATGCCCAGGGTCCCTGCTCATCTGCGTGAATGTGCCTTAGCATGCAAGAGGCACGAGGACTGCAGATGTGGCCAGGGCAATAAATTGCAATGTCCGTACTGTGAGACGCCTGAGACAGGACGGACAGCTGATCGTCTGATCGTCCTCGCAGTGGCAGACCACGTGTAACAACACCTGCACAGGATCGGTACATCCGAACATCACACACTGCGGAACAGGATGGCAACAACACTGCCCGAGTTACACCAGGAATGCACAATCCCTCCATCAGTGCTCAGACTGTCCGCAATAGGCTAAGAGAGGCTGGACTGAGGGCTTGTAGGCCTGTTGTAAGGCAGCTCCTCACCAGACATCACCGGCAACATGTCGCCTATGGGCACAACACCCCCGCGTGTACCAGACAGGACCGGCAAAAAGCGTTCTTCACTGATGAGTGTGGGTTTTGTCTCACCAGGGGTAATGGTCGGATTCGCGTTTATCGTCGAAGGAATGAGCGTTACACCGAGGCCTGTACTCTGGAGCGGGATCGATTTGGAGGTGGGTCCGTCATGGTTTGGGGCAGTGTGTCACAGCATCATCGGACTGAGCTTGTCATCATTGCAGGGAATCTCAACGCTGTTGTTACAGGGAAAGATCCTCCTCCCTCATGTGGTACCCTTTCTGCAGGCTCATCCTGACATGACCCTCCAGTGGACAATGCCACCAGCCATACTGCTCATTCTGTGCATGATTCCTGCAAGACAGGAATGTCAGTGTTGTGCCATGGCCAGGAAGAGCCCGGATCTCAATCCATTGAGCACGTCTGGGACCTGTTGGATCGGAGGTGTAGGGCTAGGGCCATTCCCCCAGAAATATCCAGGAACTTGCAAGTGCCTTGGTGGAAGAGTGGGTAAACATCTCACAGCAAGAACTGGCAAATCTGGTGCAGTCCATGAGGAGATGCACTGCAGTACTTAATGCAGCTGGTGGCGACACCAGATACTGACTGTTATCTTTGATTTTGACCCCCCCTCTTTGTTCAGGGACACATTATTCAATTTCGTTAGTCACATGTCTGTGGAACTTGTTCAGTTTATGTCCAGTTGTTGAATCTTATGTTCATACAATATTTACAGATGTTAAGTGGTGCTGAAAATAAACGCAGTGTGTGTGTGGTGGTTTTTTTTGTGTGTGTGTGTGTGTGTCGTGTGTGTGTGTGTGTGTGTGTGTGTGTGTGTGTGTTGTGTGTGTGTGTGTGTGTGTGTGTGTAAGAGAGAGAGAGAGATTTCTTCGGTTCCTACCTGGTGTCTGTCATATGTTCCTCAGGTCCATGGTCCATCCCGTTGTCCTCCAGGGGCAGAAAGTTCTCCGCACCGGAATACACCACCATCATCCCCGGCAACGCCACCACGGCATCCCCTGCTGCAAGCTCAGCGTCATCTGGACACACAACAACAAATAGGGTCGTCAGCCCGGCCGTTAGCTTAGAAGTACACATTAAAGAACCGTATATTCCATTTGAGCGGTTCCTGGCAACATGGTATGGGATTTTTGAAAATGTATTTTTTTAACCTTTATATAATACTCTGTTGGCGGCAAAACGCATCACAAACGCTCCCAACCCGCTCACAGAGAAATCAAATCATTGGGCGTTTTTCTCAAATCAAATGTTATTGGTCACATACACATGTTTAGCAGATGTTATTGCGGCGGTGTAGCGAAATGCTTGTGCTTCAAGCTCCAACAGTGCAGTAATATCTAACAGTTTCACAATATATTACCAAATACACATAAATCTAAGTAAGAATGGATTAAGAAAAAAAAAAAAAATATATATATTATATATACACCCACAACACACACACACCACACATGTACACATATTACTACGTTCAAACGTTTCGGGGTCACTTAGAAATGTCCTTGTTTTTGAAAGAAAAGCACATTTTTCTGTCCATTAAAATAACATAAAATTGATCAGAAATACAGTGTAGACATTGTTAATGTTGTAAATGGCTATTGTAGCTGGGAACGGCAGATTTCTTTATGGAATATCTACATAGGCGTACAGAGGCCCATTATCAGCAACTATCCCTCCTGTGTTCCAATGGCACGTTGTGTTAGCTAATCCAAGTTTATAATTTTAAAAATCCTTTTGCAATTCTGTTAGCACAGCTGAAAACTGTTGTCCTGATTAAAGATGCAATAAAACTGGCCTTCTTTAGACTAGTTGAGTATCTGGAGCATCAGCATTTGTGGGTTCGTTTACAGGCTCAAATTAAATAGTACCTGCAGCTTCATTAAATAGTACCCGCAAAACACCAGTCTCAACGTCAACAGTGAAGAGGCGACTGCGGGATGCTGGCCTTCTAGGCAGAGTAGCACAGAAAAAGACATATCTCAGACTGGCCAATAAAAATAAAATATTAAGATGGGCAAAATAACAGACACTGGACAGAGGAACTCTGCCTAGAAGGTCAGCATTGCGGAGTCACCTCTTCACTGTTGACATTGAGACTGGTGTTTTGCGGGTACTATTTAAATGAAGCTGCCAGTTGAGGACTTGTGAGGCGTCTGTTTCTCAAACTAGACACTCAGTGATGTGTACGCCAAGGAACTTGAAGCTTTCCACCTTCTCCACTGCGGTCCCATCGATGTGGATAGGGGGGGGGTGTTCCCTCTGCTGGTTCCTGACGTCCACAATCATCTCCTTAGTTTTGTTGACGTTGAGTGAGAGGTTATTTTCCTGGCATCACACTCCCAGAGCCTACTACTGTTGTGTTGTCTGCAAACTTGATTGAGTTGKAGGCGTGCTTGGCCACGCAGTAATGGGTGAACAGGGAGTACAACAGGAGGATGAGCATGCACCCTTGTGGGGCCCCAGTGTTGAGGATCAGCGAAGAGGTGTTGTTTCCTACCTTCACCACCTGGGGGCAACCCGTCAGGAAGTCCAGGACCCAGTTACACAGGGCGGGGTTCAGACCCAGGGCCTCGAGCTTGATGATGAGCTTGGAGGGTACTATGGTGTTGAATGCTGAGATAAAGTCAAGCCAAAACGCTTGTGTACAGTGTATAGACCTAGACACAGTAATGTACAACTGTCGATATACTGTATCGATCTCTAAATGCCTCTCTACCTTGGTGCCCGAACAGGGTGACGGGGACCAGGGGTGCGTCAGACAGGGCATCCCTGAGGAAGTGGGACTGAGAGGAGGCCAAGAAGAGGCGGATGATACCCAGGGCGTCCGGAGTGAACGTGTTCATCTTAAAGTCCTTACAGCTGCCCAGCACCTCTCCTTTCAGACTGCAGCACATACACAGGGCACACACAAACATTGATATGACAGCCCTCTACAGAAATGTGTTCCATCAGAAAGTAAGGCAGCTACATATGGCAAGGCTGGCAATGTTCCATAGTTATTCTACAGAAGAGCTCATCATGTTGAGGGCGGTTTAGGCCGTGGACTTGGCACCCACCTGACGAGAAGCAGCTTCTGTTTCTCAAATGCCTCAGGAGGAATCAGAGACTCAGGGGGAAGAGGGGCCACGTCCACATTCTAAGGAACACACAGGACAATCATTTACAGAGAATCATGGATACACACACACAAATCAGTTAGTCTGATTGAAACACCAATCAATATATTGTACATTCTAGAGGGGCATTTATAAAGGGTTAAATGTTTCCAGAGGTGGACACTCACCGTGTTAGCSTCATTCTTCATCTCTGACTGCAGGGAGACATCTGTTGTATCCTGGTCTAAGGATTCAAACTGGRGGAACAACAAACATAAGTAMAATCAGGTAATAACAGTGTTGGGCCGGAACTAAAGCCTGCTACACACCCMCTATGGCTCTCTTTGGCCAGGGTTTCCTAGCCCAACTGTCACACACACCCCCCCCGCTACACACTCTTACCCCGTCGTCACCATTAGCATTGTTGGATGAGGCCCCATCCGTGCCATCCTCTCCAGAAGTCAATGCTTGTTTATTTTTCCTGAAAATTAGATACAAACCCCTTAAACTCAATGGGAAAGGAAGTGAAGAAGCAGAGCACCATGAAGACTTGCAGTTTGAGTGGTGCTGTGTGTGTTCACAGGGAGCGAGGCAGGAGACAGTGCCTTGCGAAAGTATTCATACACCTTGACTTATTCCACTGTTCCATCGTTTCCCCCCCTCACCCATCTACACACAATACCCCACAATGACAAAGTGAAAACATGTTTTTAGACATTTTTGAAAATGTATTGAAAATGAAATACAGAAATATCTAATTTACATAAATGGGTTGAATTCTTGAATACTTATATAAATAACAAATGGGTTGCATACTTATTGAGTCATGAAATTTCAGCTATTCATTTCTTATTCATTTGTAAAAATTTCTAAAAACATAATTCCACTTTGACATTATGGAGTATTGTGTGTAGGCCAGTGACACAAAATCTCAATTTAATCAATTATAAATTCAGGCTGTAAAACAACAAAATGAGGGAAAAGTCCAGAGGTGTGAATACTTTCTGAAGGCGCTGCACTTACTTGTTTCTGTCGTTGATGTAGTCCAGAGTTTGGTACACCAGGTTGTACAAATGCTCCACCTGAATCAAACCATAACAAAATAATACATTTTAATAAAGTGTTTCCCCTATATTCATTTRGCAGCGGTGGGCTGCTAAATCGTTGTCGCCCCCMAAAAAACATGATAAAAGAATGATATGATTTTGTTTTGAAAATAATTTGAGGGATGGAACTTTTTCAGTGTAAACTTAAAACACTTAAGCTAGATATAAAGTGTGTAGAAATGATAATGGACCTATATATTTTGTAAATAAGATCCTTGAGAACTAACCAGAACAACAACTACCTCTTCCCCTACTGTATTTATTTTTTTATTTTGCTCCTTTGCACCCCAGTATTTCTACTTTGCACATTCATCTACTGCAAATCTACCATTCCAGTGTTTTACTTGCTATATTGTATTTACTTCGCCACCATGGCCTATTTATTGCCTTTACCTCCCTTGCTCACATTGTATATAGACTTATTTTTCTACTGTATTATTGACTTTATGTTTGTTTTACTCCATGTGTAACTCTGTGTTGTTGTATGTGTCGAACTGCTTTGCTGTATCTTGGCCAGGTCGCAGTTGTAAATGAGAACTTGTTCTCAACTTGCCAACTGGTTAAATAAAGGTGAAAAAAATAATAATAACATTTAAAAAACTAGACAGTCATGGCATTGATTTTGTTATGTTTGAGTCACTCAGATAGATTGCATAAGAACATGCATTAAGCCATGGRAAAATGTGTAGAATTGTAGGAAATTAGCTTTAAAACTGCAATTTCTCTCAGCMCCATGGCAAAATGTGTAGAAGAATTTAAGGAAATTAGCTTTAAACTGAATGTATTCTCTCTCAGCCAGTGAGYCCCTTGACAAAATGCAGGAAACTAGTTTTAAAACTAAAATTCTCTCCGCCCCGTTTCGAGGACCTCTAAATAATGTTGGTCAGAGACGGCGCAGTTGGCCACACCCACTACCACAAACCCCCCCCCAACTTTGCTGAAACAAATCCTAAGGGAAACACTAATAATAATACATTTTATCTGTAACACGCTTTTCAAAAACTCAAGCTGCTAACAATATCATAGTTATACCACAGTTGAGATCAAATGAATTGTGGTGGATCACAGTTACTTTTGGACAACAAGTCAGGAATATTATATGAAACCAGCCTAATATTATTTTCTACCAAACAACTTCTCACCTTCTTGCTGTAAATGCAGGCTGAGCCTTGGATGAGCAGCGCTGCCTCTGCAAAGTTCAGAGTGGTTTTGCCCCCATCGAACGAGATGCACATCTCATCCAACTGCCAGAACATAGAGACAGTATGAGAGTGGTAAGTGTATATGAATGAGTGAGAGGACAAGCTTTCTTAACAATCTACTCCAGCCTTGGTCTGTGTGATTTTCAACCCGGTTGGTGACTCCATTGATTGATTCAAGGCTGTGTGTGTTGACACACAACAATGTTGTTAATACAGTACTTTAAAATCTATTTTGTTGACATGAYTTTCCCCATARTGCATGTCACGGGCTCATTCCTACCTCCTCTAGATAATCTGCCAACTCCGAGGCCACATCAATGTCCCAGTTTTTCGTGAGCTCCCGGATAGGCTGCAACAAATGGGCGAATCGAGTCTCCACTGTGTCCATGACCATGGCTCCCCTTAAAATTAAAGATGAAATCATGTCAGATTTGAATCGGTGTGATTTTTWGAAAAGCTAACACTTTATTCAGTAGCTATCTACAAAATAGATTGGTTGACATTTAGCTATCTAGCTAATGAACGTTTAAGTTCACGGAAAAGTATATTTGGTTAATATAGTCGCTAACGTACTGACCTACTAGTAACTTAGTACTGACGTATAGTTACACCATTCCTGTAACGTTAGCTAGCTAGCCAGCTACCACAATGTTTTAATACAGACATTCATGAAATGCTATTACACTCACCAAATGATTTCCAATCACCGTTGGCGTTGATTCACAAAATACGAAGGTGATCCAAATATTTAATATGTGATGATAAACTTTGGAGCCCTTTCAAAAGAACCGCGCGTCCACCATTTTCTTATTTTATGTTATATTCGCGCGAGATGTTCTTATTCGCCGACTGTTTCCTCTCTGACGTCAACAGAGCCAGGGTTTATGCGCTTTGCTGCCATCTACTGGCGGGGGTACCACTAAAAAACAACCTGTACCCATCTCACCGAAAGATGGAGCACTTGGATTATATATTTACAAGGCATCCTTGAATAAATGTGATGATATTCGATGCTTGTGGCCAGTTAGGCTGCGTTTACACAGACAGTTCCAATCTGATATTATTCGTAATCAGATCAAATATCTTGTCAATAATTAGAACATGTTATCAGAATTTGGCTGCCTGTGTAAACGCAGCCTTAGTTATCATTTAGAAATCAAATGAGCATCTGTGTGTTATATTAACCACTTCTGATGTTTTATCGAAATACCAAAACATCAACCAATATCAGCAATGCAACATTTCGTTTTATGCTAAACTTTTCCAGTTGCTGTATACATTTTCTACTTTTATTGCATATAGGCCTAATTYGCACAATGTTATTTGACTTTGCCTCTAGCTTACATGCCCTATAAGCCATTCATCAAACGCATTTAATGTGGTTCAGTTTTTAACCAGTGGTGGGGAAACTATTCTGAAAATATAGTTGACCAAGCTACCAATTAGGCCTACTTCACACTGCAAGAAGTTAAGCAACTAAAGTCAYTACATTCAAACTACTTAATGAAAAATTATCATATCTAAACACGCAATGTCATAGACTACAAATTTCAAGAACAGATAATTCAGTCAGCTGTTCACAGAATGTGTCATTTAGCCTATTGCAAAACATGTTTCAAGTGAGAATTAGGCAGGTTTGATGCCCAAAAAGTAAGACAATTCTTGCTTCTTCACTCATATTTTATTTTTGCAAAAAAAGTATTGTGTAGTTCCATAAGTTAGCTACACCGCAACATGGCAAACAAAGTAGGCTAATTAACTACTGAAAAAATACTACGATTTGAATTTAGTTCAATACCACCAAGCGACTGCAAAATGTTGTGAAATTACTCGTTGAACTAGTCTACCTTAAATTCGCTAATCGCCACTCAACAACACTTTTAACCCTTGCCTGGAAACCCAATGTTGAGTTGCTTTGAATTCTGCGTCAGGCAGAAATTAGTGTTTGAACCCATACTTCTGTACATAGCACAGAGCGTGGATAATACCACCCATRACCTTTTTCAACTTCTTGCTATAGGGACCGCCAGCATACCCCCAGGTGATAGTGATAGTCTAGACTAGCCTATGATGCTCAAACATTGTCCACAGAAACATAATACCTTTTCCGACACACATATAGTGAAGCCCTTCAGGGCCTTTATGGCAGTCTATGTGGGTGAAATTCTCCTTTCAGGCTTGACCCTTGACACTTTGTGGCTTCCCTAGGCGTATTGCATATTTGACCCTTGCAGATGAAGCCAGCAGTAGACTAATTTGCCAAAGTCTATCAATGATCCAGGCCTAATTGTTAAGTGAGGTCATACATTTGTCAAATAGCATGCTGTTTGTTGTGTAAAGTGATTTGAGGCCCTGGACCAGCTCGTCTTTCCCGCTGCGTCCGCACCCCAACCATCTCTCTCTGTGGCCGAAGCCCCAGCGGACAGCGCGCCCGTTTTGACTAGGACCCTACATCTTTAATGACCATCATTAATGCCTACATAACAGCACGTGTGAGTCGCCAACAAAGACTCAGTATATTCAAAGCCAAACAAATAAGGTGGTTAATTAAAAAGTGAGTTAGACTAATTCTACGGGCACAATCCCATTTTAAATGGGATTTGTGTGTTTACTGTATTCTATAGCAGCAGGCGGGTTAGGGTTTAGGAGCGCGCAGGGAACTAGACACTTCATGGTTTCCATGAAAATGCAGCTTTCTTCGAAAGGATTTTCTTGGAATTTTGTAAAAAAAATCGCTCTCTTTCTTCCATTCTCTATCATACACACGCATATACATTATGAGCACGCAAATATATTCATGTGGTGCAGCTGGCTTGGCACTACCTTAAAAATGGTTGCGCTCTACACCACGTGACGCGATTCCTGGAAAGTTCTTGGAAATCGGTCTTTTGTGTATAGCTGTGGGTTTAATGGGGATTTGGTTATTCAAAACACATACCGAAGGAAGGGGATTCAACGCCGCGGAAAAGACTGTCATTGGGATTTGTACTAAACACAAGACAAGCGTGGTTTGGTGACTTTCTGCATGGTATTTTAAATCTTAACATTACCAGCAGCAAGCGAGTCGTGCGGAGTCGACTTGCCTCGTTCGCTGTCATCGCCTGTTTTGCACCACGGGTTGGAAAATATTCTTAGTTTGCCATCTCGCCAAAAATGACAACCGATTGATTAGCCCGCCAGAAGATAAATATTACCACATGGAAAACGAACTATGTAATCTGTCATCTTTCAATGTGATCGACATGGCTAAACTAGCTAGCTGTTCCATGGAAGTGTATAGTTAACGAACGGTTTTGTGCTTTGTTTATTCATCTTAGTCCCCTTTTCTTTAGGGAGAAGTGTGTATTTCAATGGTCATCGGTTGAGTCGTTTGGGGCTGGATCCACTCGCAAATAGGTGATATTTCATTCATATAACTATCTGTTCATGGTATGTTTACTTTGTAAACTAGCTAGTCAGCATTAGATAGCTAAACTGTAATGTTAGAMATGTGTTGTGAACATACGTCGATGGCACGTGCTTKATTGGCTTTGGAACAGTGGTTATTTAAAAACGTTGCACATTTACACGACCACAATGGACGCTTTAAAGTAGCCTACACAAAATAATCACGCATAGCTACAATAGACAAGTTGCAAACACCGAACAAGGCTGATGATGGTGATTTATCTGTTTTCAGTATCCCGCGCACTGCATATAGTGAGTTAACCTGCCATTTCAATTCACGAGAAGTAGTCGACTTCGCAGCTCGTGCCTTAATCWGTTTTTTATTCATTTTTGAATGCAAACATAAAAAAACGTTTCCTAATGTTTCATCTCCACGCAGCAATTGTAATACCTCGAGCATTTAAGTGCATTTTTATTGTTTTATTGAAGATTTATCAAGCGAATTAATTAGGCTTTTCAGTGTTCAGTTTGTTTCGTGCCCCCTTTACTTGCCATGTTTTTTTTAAAGCTTGCGCAAAGGTAACCCCATTCATATACATCAACTAACGTTACCTTTAGCGCATATTGAAGTATCTTCTGGCAGGGGAATTAGAACCCCGACGTTCGTGCTCAACGTTAAAACGCATCACTTGCGGTACGATTTTGGAAACATATTTCAGCGAGAAATTAAATTACTACACTCCTTTTATAGGGTTAGGGTTCTCACACGGCTATATTTCTATGTTACAGGGGTACCAGTACCGAGTTGATGTGCAGGCTGTACGAGGTAATTGAGGAAGATGTGTAGGATACTTAAGGGTAGGGGTAAAATGACTAGGCAACAGTTAGCAGCAGTTTATGTGATGAGTCGGAAGAGTTAGTGCAAAGGTGGGTCAATGCAGATAGTCCGGTTAACTATTTAGAAGGCTTATGGCTTGGGGGGGGGTAGAAGCTCTTCAGGGTCCTGGTGGTGCATCGCTACCGCTTGTGGTGCGGTAGCAGAGCGAACAGTCTATGACTCGGGTGGCTGGAGTCAAGCACATAACAGATATGTCACAATGTAACGTTAGCTGGTATCTAGCGCGAATGCCCGTGGTTAAACTGCATTAATTTACGTGTTTTTTATTTATTCACTTACAGGACGATTCATTCATAAAATTCGAGAAGAAACCTGCAGAAGAAACTTGTTTTGCGACTGTGGGGCAACTGCCTGTCTTTTGGGGAATCTTTTTGCATTTGTCGGATGTCTTTTGGCCTACGGCTGGGCAATTTCGGGTGGTTCCCCAATGACCTGCCACTCACCCGAATCCACCGAGACCATCGAAAATGAGAGAAGAACGGATACCGAGTCGCGAGTTGTTGACTCCGATGAGACTCGCATCGGTCAAGCCAYGAAAGACCTTAAAAATACAGGTCAGTGCATGTCCTCATTTTATAGTTTTAGATTACCTCTACACACACATTTCGACATGATTACTAAATGTTCCTATTTTCAGCGTTCTAGTAGTTTTACCAGTACCCAGTACTGTTATATACATACGAGCATGACATAGAATGTCAAAGCATTTCTGAATTACAAATAAACGATATAGCCTAACTTTCCAAATATTTTTTTGCAATAAAAACTCTAACAAGACCATGTATCTCTATGGCCCTGAAAAAAACGACTGCTTGTAAAGCAAACTAGTTTGAAAGTAACTTTATCTAAATGCTCGTGCCCCTATCTAGTACGATATGCATGCGGTCATGCAGTACGCACTGTCTGTACTCATTATGCATGGTTGAAAATGACAACTAAATAAAGCACACTTGGTATTTCATCGAATGCAATGAATGCATTTCACCCATATTTATCCCGAACAGTAACGGGTTTGGTCTCTTGAATTTCGTAGTAATTCGTGCATGAGTTACTGTTTTTAAGCCGCAGAATGTATAAGGAAGTTTTGTTATAGGTTATTGTGAGTTTGTTGGAAGACAACTTTTTTTTTTTTTTTTTTACAATTAGACACATTCAAATGAAAACATGTTCAGAACATGTCTATGAATTAATACAATGTGCCTTCATTCACATGTTTGGCATTGATGTACATTTTTCACAAGACTTGTGTTCATTTACTGTTCTAATGAAATGTATGTTTCACTTAAAATGCTGTTGGAGTGAATTTATATATAGGATTGCCATTATTGGAATGCTGTGGAGAGGGGGGATCATGAAGATCTTGTCCAATGTGATCTTAAAATGGAGGTGGTCATTTTATTAGGTAAACATGTGTGAGCTCTTCAAAGATCAAGCATCTTTAATGTATTTTAAGAGGCATGTATTATCGTTAAAGGGAAATAAAAATTGTAACTTCATATTCATCTCCAGCAACATGGCCAACATCATATGTGAAGATGGGAGATGAGTGTTTTCAATGACATCGGCAATTATTAGTAGGCATTGCTTACTAATTGGTTGATGTAATTGGAAACACTTATCTTTATTTACTACAAAACATAGATGTGCAATTTTCACGTGTTGATGTTGGGCTGGTGTTGGAGATGATGAATATGAAGATTTAAAAAAAATCTTTCTAAATTCCCAGAAAAGCACATTGTTTCTAAGCAAAGCTCAGAACTCGCAACTATGTGGGGAATCTGTGCCAACTTTTACTGTTGAAAAGCGATATCTCAAGTATAAATACAGTAAAGTACACACACTAAAGCAGTGATCATCAACTAGGTTCAGCTGCAAGCCGATGTAAAAATAAAAAACATTGAGTGGATGGTCGAGGGCCGGAACATAATTAYATATTAGTTTACTGCAAATTGACCTCAAGAAGCCCAAACAGATAATATTTGACTAAAACATAATAATTTCAAACCTTGCTTACATTTGTAATCGTGATCATGTTTCATTATTATACGTGGGAATAAATCACTTGGGGCTGATTTCCTGTTTTTAGTCTTATGTCCAACATAAATTCAATTAAAGATGATTTATATAGACATCCACACACACACTGAACCAAAAATATAAATGCAACTATTTCAAATATTTTGCCGAGTTACAGTTAAGGAAATCAGTCAATTGAGATACATTCATTAGGCCCTAATCTATGGATTTCACATGAATGGGCAGGGGCGTAGCCATTACATTTGCATAAGTAATCAGACCCTTTATGCAGTACTTTGTTAAAGCATCTTTGGCAGCGATTACAGCCTCAAGTCTTCTTGTATGACGCTACAAGCTTGGCACACCTGTATCTGGGGAGTTTCTCCCATTTTCTTCTCTGCATATCCTCTCAAGCTCTGTCAGGTTGGATGTGGAGAAACGCAGCACAGCTATTTTCAGCTCTCTCCAGAGATGTTAGATCGGATTCAAATTCGGACTCTGGCTGGGTCGCTCAAGGACATTCAGAGACTTGTCCCGACGCCACTCCTGTGTTGTCATGGTTGTGTGCTTAGGGTCGTTGTCCTATTGGAAGGGGAACCGTCGCACCAGTCTGAGCTCCTGAGCGCTCTGGAGCAGGTTTTCATCAAGGATCTCTCTGTACTTTGCGAACGTTCATCTTTTCCTTTCCTGACTAGTCTCCATGTCCCTGCTGCTCATAAACATCCCCACAGCATTATGCTGCCACCACCATGCTTCACTGTAGGGATGGTGCCAGGTTTCCTCCAGATGTGACGCTTGGCATTGGCCAAAGAGTTCAATCTTGGTTTCATCAGACCAGAGAAACTTATTTCTCATGGTCTGAGAGTCTTTAGGTACCTTTTGAGCACACTCCAAGCGGGCTGTCGGCCTTTTCCTGAGTGGCTTCCGTCTGGCCGCTACACCCATAAAGGCCTGAAGTGCTGCAGAGATGATTGTCCTTCTGGAAGGTTCTACCATATCCACAGAGGAACTATAGAGCTCTGTCAATGTGACCATCAGGTTCTTGGTCACCTMCCTGACCAAGGCCCTTCTCCCCCGATGGTTCAGTTTGGCTGGGCGGCCAGTTTCTAAGAAGAGTCTTGGTGGTTCCAAACTTCTTAAATTTAAGAATGATTGAGGCCACTGTTCTTGGGAACCTTCAATGCTGCAGCTATATTTTGGTACCCTTCCCCAGATCTGTGCCTCAACGCAATCCTGTTTCGGAGCTCTACGGACAATTCCTTTGACCTCATGGCTTGGTTTTTGCTCTGACATGCACTGTGAACTGGGGACCTTTTATATAGATAGGTGGTGCCTTTCCAAATCATGTCCAATCGAGGATGATCAATGGAATCAGGATGCATCTGAGCWAAATTTTKAGTCTCGTAGCAAAGGGTCTGAATACTTATGTAAATAAGGCTGTAACGTAGCAGAATGTGCGAAAAGGGACGGGKTCTGAATACTTTCCGAATGCAGTGTGAGAGGGAGATATATATAATTAATTAATTACTTGGGGGACCAAATAAAACCACCTGTGGGCTGCCAGTTGGGGAACCCTGCACTAAAGGATACCAGTTTGTGAGTGCTACTTTCAGAACTACTGGCTAAAAAGTGTACAAAAGTACTGGAAAATCTCTACCTCCAGCAAATCCAGTCCAAACTTCGTTTTTGGGTTGAGGAGTCCAGTCGAGAAGGGGGGTGGGGGGTGCGAGGTAGACAGTCGTCTGTCAGTGTACATTAATGCAGAGAGTCCTCTCATACAATGTTGCACTACAAAGCCACTACAAAATTGTGAGAATTTAACATAGTTTAACCCACTCTCTCTAAGCACCAAGTGGACAATTTGTTTAAATTCTGTGGACCAGTATGAAGGGCTTTCTTTTATAGGGTTAAGGCTAAAATTCGGTTTAGTTTTCATCGTTCATAAATTTTGCTGACTATGTGCCGTTGTGCATGAGATTTAGGATTGGATTACCGTCTTTTCTCATAAGCGATCTTGTTTTCTTTGAATACCCAATGTTGTGTGTTTGTCCTGTCTCCTTGTGCTAATGCATGCGTGGTCTTCTCTCTCCTAACAGGCTGGTACTGGCAGCCTGCACCGCCACGAAGCCAAAGAAGATTCTGCGCAGGATGCATAGAAGGGCACCGTTCCTGGTGCAGAGAGCAGCTCACCAGAGGGACTACCTTGTCTACGGACGAGAGTTCTGCCATGACTCGGGAACGCCAACCAACTTGCGCATCGAGTACAAGGAGGGGAAGTCTTAAACTGGACTCGTTGGTGCTGACAAGCCAAGCTCAAACATTTACAGTGTGGTCACCTGTGGGACACTTACGTGCCTGTCCAGGACTACCAGTAACAGGCGTTGTTCAGGGGCGTCGCAGTCCCTGGCCCCACCCAACGGCGGTTCACGCTGCTATGACTTAAGCCTGTTGTACTCACCTGCCACGCCCTCGTCAACAGCACCTGTCCCGGATCGCCTAACAACGCACCAGGCAGGTCAGGAGTGCCTTTACCCAACAGGCTAAGAACTACCTGACGGACTATAGCTACAATGTATAAGTAGTACTGCAATCCAGATGTGGTTTGGGATAGAGAGCAGTGCACCTGCCATATAGTGCCAGTCAGACTATCACCCAGTCCGAAGTGAATCTTTAGCCCCAACCACTAGACACGGCTTGACGGCCCCCGTACTTCTGGAAGGATTGCTGTTGAGCAATATGCTTATAGAGCCAAGTCAGTCATCTAATCCTCAGGAAGCTAGGTGGAATTTTTCCTAACATTACTACACATTACTTCCTTTAACGCTACAGTTGTTCATCAAAAAGGGCTTAGGAGTTGGAGCTAAGGGTTGATTTCAGACCTGGGTCATGTTCATAATCTCTGAAACTGGTGCAAATGTTTTCAAGCCGAGGTGGCCATCCCTCCTGCCTGCAGACCAGCTCAGGTAACAGGGTTTCGGACCCTTCTAAACAAGACCCAGGAGGGATGGCAGTTGGCACTCACTTTTTTTTTTTTTGCTTCTCGGTTCAAGCTCTTTGTTGTTGCTTTACATACTCTGCCTCATGTCTGAGAAATGAGCATCTGACACGGTGTCCACTTTTTGTTCTGATTTATGTTTGAGTTTGTTCATATTCTATATTTTCTTTTTTTTTGTACTGTAATCATAAGAAGGGGCAGTGCTGGGGTGTCGAACTACATGTAGTGCAACTAGTCATTTAACTACATTTTTCACTAGCTTGGAGGTAGTTGAACTAAATTCAAATATTGGACTTGTTTTCAGTAGTTAATTACTTTTTTGGTGTGTAGCGAACTACACTACTAAAAAAAAGAAAAGTGTAAAGTTTGCAACTTATTTTTCAGCCTCAGACTTACTTAATTGTCACTTGAAAATGTTTTGGTGTTTTAATAGGGCAAAATTATGAATATTTGACTCCAGGGTGATGTGACTTGCCATTTGTAGTCTGACATTTCAAATTCTTATATCTAAATCTTTCATGTAGTAGTCTGGATGTAGTGAACACATTTTTTTCAAAATAACTTTAGTAAAGTAAGCTATAAGTGCAGTTTATTTTCTTCCAGTGCAAAGTAATTGGTAACTTGGTAAACTATTTTCAGTGTAGCTTCCCCAACACTGAGAAGGGAGAATTATTAGTTATTTATTTTCACTCTTCTGATTAATTTTTTTTAGTAGATTTTTTTTGGGGGGGGTTGATAAAGCACAAGCAATATACCGTCTTCAAATCTGGCGTTGGTTTCTCTCACACTGTCTCGCTCTGCCTCCTGCTAAGAGGTTGAAAGTAATAGATTTTCGGAACTTCTTAATCCTGGATGTTCCTCCCACTACGCATCACTTTTCTGCGAAACCTCAATACWTCATCACTGCATTTTCCTTCAATAGAAAATGCCCTTGAGCAAGTTGCTGCTCACACCTCAGAACTAGACCTTGGTTAGACAGACAGTCTGTATCTAGCTACTACTAAAAGAAGGAATTACATTTCCAAGAGCATATTAGATGTTCGGCCAGGGGTTTTCATTGGATCGACGTGAATCTTATTTTAATCAATATTTTTTGAAGTATTTATTGATTGTGCTACTGTGTTTCCTAGAAAAATAAAAGTTACAAAAATAAACCCTGAAAGCATGTTTTATYATAGCCTCTATTCTGCAATTTGGGAGGCAATAATGAATGTGATGCAGGGGTGTCATGGTGCTCATGTGTATTGTTTGACTCRTTCTCAATTTTCAGTACATAAGGTTCAGTGTGAACAATTCTCGCAGAATATTCCAGAACTCACTCTTGATACATGATCATGACATTTACTGTTTTCATATGGTGCTTAAATACAAGTGTCTCGTGTTTTCTCTGTGAGGAAACCAGAAAAATAAAACAAAAGAATGGAATCGAAGACTCGTTCCTATCTCTGTGTGACGGTTTTCAGTTTACGTTTAGCTGTAGGCTCTGGGCAAGAGGTTGGGTCGATGTCGAGGGGGCACAGGGATGAGGCACCAGTCAATATTGTTTTTGTTTGAAATTAAACATAATAGAACCCACCCACCGGCCACTAAAACAATCAATTCCTGCTACTGAGACCTGCTTTGGCGAGCARCAACGCCAGCACACACACAGCTCTGGTCTCTCTGGGTTAGTTGGCTGCATTCCTGCAGCTTCTAAAGCAGGATGGGACGTTTAGACTTAAGCCGGGGCAGACAGAATTTRATGYAAGACAGAGAATCAGCAATCATGTCCTGCAGAATATATTTCTGTAAACGAGTTCTGTAATGTTGCCCTGTATAATATGCCCCTTGTTAGCAGCAGATGCAAAACACTGTTCAAAGGTGCAGATTGGAGTAGACTGAATTGAAGCAATTTCCTATGACTCAAAGAACTGAGTGCTTCAGTAGGCTATATGTTAAATTTCCACCTGCAGCATTGTTCAGCTTTATGTAGTGCATGTTGGATACATCCGTGCTCACAGTACAGTGGCTTACCCTCTTGAAGAACACACTGTGTGTGGGGCACAGGGGCTGCAGCCTGCTTGGCTCTGGGCCGTCCTAGCTAGCGCTGGTTTGATGAGATCAGGCTGGGTATTAGATCGTATTCTGCTTGTGGTGCAGAATGAGACTTAAATCCCCGTGCCCATGCTTACACTTTCTATAGGGACTGTTCATTCTGTAGCGGTCGCATGATGGAAAGGCCGGTAGTGTAGGGATGTGTTCTGCTGTACCTGCAGGTTCTCACCTTCCTCAGTCCAAMCACCATTACCCCCRGTAAGCGGGGAGAAAGGTTTAAATTTAGCAGGCTGGAAAACCTGCCTATTTGGTAACACCACCTGAACACTCAATATGGACTGATTTTGTGTGCAGACAGTGTATCAGAAMGCGTTTCCCTGAGAAATCCACCGGGTCCAAGAACAAACCTTGRTAAGGGCCAAGTAGAGCTATTGGAGAGGCAGCTTTGGAAYGTGTCMATATGYGTTGCATTCATARCTGATTACTAACCAATTACATCTTGATAAYGTGTGTGCYTTGTCTCTTYRTGTTRTATACYTCAAGTCACCTGCAAAGCACATCTACTGTCAACTCCTTTTATAATAGATCACTTAGAGGCATAACCCTTCCTTCGTTACATGACAGAGGAACAGGTTATAAAACAGGTCTGTTTTACAGAAATTGTCAATTTCACTCCACATTGCTTCCTCCTTTCARAATCCGAGACAACTGCAGACTTCAACAAACCCTTGTTGTAATGGCTGAAGAGGAAGAGCTACTATATCAATCAGGACTCAAAAGGTAAGACCGTTGATGACCGGTTGAATAGGAAGAAGACATGGAAGAAGGATCGAGGCTGTCAATTGTCATATCGACCATGGGTTAGGGTCAGGGTTTCCCCTGCTGAGCTGTAGGGAAGCTATCTGACASTCCCTGAAGGGAGAGTAAGTAGACCYACTAGTGTTTACGCCTTAGTGTCGTTGGCTGCAAAGCTCTCACCGGGTCACTAGGKKTTTTTTTYCTTCACTGTAAACGTGTTACTGTCTTACAGWCGCTTTCTGTTATCAATCACCGGTCCAACCTGTTCTGGTATCTGTTATTATTACTGGCATATTTAAAAGGCAAATGCAGCATCCTTGTTCTTGTCATTCATATCCAAGTCTACCATTCAAATATGAAGCCTGGTAACAGCCTCAACAGATCAGTTGGGACATGTTTCAGAGCTGATCTTATATCTGGACATGGTTCAGTAATGCAGAACTGGGTGCAGMTAGACACATTTGAAAGTTTTATATTAATTGTGCAGTTCATCTCTATTATTGTAGTATTATAAACAACCTTAAGCACCAGAGATGCAGAAATGTTCCTTYGTCTCTGTTCGCATTCTCATGTAATTATGTTGGCCTGGCTCTGCAGCCGTATAGGTTTTAGACTGGACACTGTTCTGAGAGTTGCACTGAAACAGCACATTGCCACGCGGATGGGACATGAGGTTTCAGATGCAACTGTAATTGAAAATGGCAGGTCAGATTAACATGACAATGATGACATAGAGGCCTGCCTGTCAACATGGGTTTAACTCATTAACTGATGTCACCATGCGGATTTCCCATCAGCGGATTTATACTCAGGCTTCGGCTCCCTCACCTTATACCTCTCAAGCATAACTTACAGTGTTATTAGTTTAATAGAAGGAAAACTGTTTTGTTTTATTGTTGACAAATAAATCAGTCTAAAGCTGTTTATTTACACCAGGCAACCACATTCTGATCTTTGCCCGATAACTGGTATTTGACCAATCAGATCAGATCTTTTGCCCATAATTGGGCAAAAGATTAGAATTGGGCTGCCTGTGTAAATAACAGCTTTAGACTGCAATTGCGCCCGTTTACTTCCTCATCAGGGGCACAGCTACAGTTGAAGTCGAAGTTTACATACACTTAGATTGGAGTAATTAAAACTTGTTTTTCAACCACTCCACAAATTTCTTGTTAACAAAACTATAGTTTTGGTAAATCGGTTAGGACATCTATCTCCCCCCTCCCCCCCCAACAATATTTTACAGACAGATTATTTCACTTATAATTCACTGTATCACAATTTCAGTGTGTCAGAAGTTTACATACACTAAGTTGACTGTGCCTTTAAACAGCTTGGAAAATGTCTGAAAATTATGTCATGGCATTAGAAACTTCTGATAGGCTAATTGGCATAATTTGAGTCAATTGGAGGTGTACCTGTGGATATATTTCAAGGCTTACCTTCAAACTCACTGCCTCTTTGCCTGAAATTATGGGAAAATCAACCAGCCAAGACCTCCACAAAAAATTGTAGACCTCCACAAGCCTGTTTCATCCCTGGGAGCAATTTCCAAAAGCCTGAAGGTACCCGCGTTCATCTGTAAAAACAATAGTACGCAAGTATAAACCCATGGGACCACGCAGCCGTCATATCGCTCAGGAAGGAGACGCGTTCTGTCTCCTAGAGATTAACATTCTTTGGTGCGAAAAGTGCAAATCAATCCCAGAACAACAGTAAAGGAGCCTTGTGAAGATGCTGGAGAAAACAGGTACAAAAGTATCGATATCCACAGTAAAACAAGTCCTACATCAACATAACCTGAAAGAACCACTGTCCAAAACTGCCATAAAAAAGCCAGACTACGGGCTGCACTGCACATGGGGACAAAGATTGTACTTTTTTGCAGAACTGTCCTCTGGTCTGATGAAACAAAAATAGAATCTGGGGCATAATGACCATCATTATGTTTGGAGGAAAAAGGGGGAGGCTTGCACGCCGAAGAACACCATCTCAACCATGAAGCACGGGGTGGCAGCATCATGTTGGGGGTGCTTTGTTGCAGGAGGGACTGGTGCACTGCACAAAATAGATGGCATCATGAAGATGGAAAATGATGTGGATATATTGAAGCAGCATCTCAAGACATCAGTCAGGAAGTTAAAGCTTGGTCGCAAATGGGCCTTCCAAATGGACAATGACCCCAAGCATACTTCCAAAGTTGTGGCAAAATGGCCTAAGGACAACAAAGTCAAGGTACTGGAGTGGCCATCACAAAGCCCCGACCTCAATCCTATAGAGATTTGTGGGCAGAACTGAACAGCGCTTTGTGGCGAGCAAGGAGGCCTACAAACCTGACTCAGTTACACCAGCTCTGTCAGGAGGAATGGGCCAAAATTCACCAAACATATTGTGGGAAGCTTGTGGAAGGCTACCCTAAATGTTTGACCCAAGTTAAACAATTTAAAGGCAATGCTACCAAATACTAATTGAGTGTATGTAAACTTCTGACCCACTGGGAATTTGATGAAAGAAATAAAAGCTGAAATAAATTATTTGAAGAATGTGAAATGTCAGAATAATAGTAGAGAAAATGAAGTGGTGATCCTAACTTTAGTCGGACGKTACATAGCTGTGCCCCTGMYSMKGAAGTGAAYGGGCCGGCAAATGCATTGGAGAWCGTTACTCMGTGGCTGTTTCCGAAACCGAGTGTAGATGGGGTGGCAGGTAGCCTAGTGGTTAGATCGTTGGGCCAGTAACTGAAAGGTTGCCGGATCGAAYCCCCGAGYTGACAAGGTTAGGGTTCYAAGTTCCTTTCTCAGCTCTGGCATCAAAAGTAGGTGATCCAGTGATGTCTGAAGAGTTGTCAGTTTCAGAACATTGAGCTAGGTTTGTGTGTGTGTTTTTGGCACAATGTGTGAACAGAATGGAACATTTCGTGGAAGTGTATGGGTTGTGGTGAACTCACATACTCTGTCTATTTTCCGCACGTATGCTGGGATAATGAATGACATGATTGTGCCCAGGGRTCAGTGGTAGTWGATTTCAAACCATCCATCATAATTACGTACAGTATCKCTACTGTGAGCCGGTGTGTGGGGAGACATATAGATAATTTGTATTATTTGTTTTTAAGGATATATACAGATGGTTCAAAGGATCCAGTCAGTGGTAKGGTGAGGGCTGGGGTGTATATCCCAGGCTTCAATGTTGGAGTATGTAAGCGGTTAACCTATAATGTGTCAGGGTATGTGGCTGAGTTGAATGCCATGATTATAGGTTTGAAAGGTGATATGCTCTGATTCGGCTGCAGTGTTGAGTAGTGTGAAGACGGGCAGGTCAGCTAGTGGAGAATTGTTTGTGGAGATGATGGTGCTGTTAATGGGACTGGGGAGGGTGGGAGTAGTGGTAAGCTTTTGCTGGGTTMCATGTGGGTTTGGAGGGTAMGAGTGCTGTGAGGAGAGCGGGTGTAMATATTCAGGTCCCGTTGGGCCGCAGGGAAGTGAAGTCCTTGTTTTCCGGGCAAAAGGGCTMMATTTTTGGCAAAGGGAGMGGGATGCTAGTAGTAATGGGAGGCAATTGTATCTTGTGCATGGGTCAGTAAAGGAAGAGGTGGAGAGAGAGGATGTAGGAGGAKGATGTGTGGAGTAGACTACAGTCTGGACACACAGATTTTGAATGCCATGTTGTGGATGATAGGGAGACACGGAACAGGCCTGTGTGATGAGTGTTTAGTGGAGGAAATGTAGAGCATGTGTTGATATTTTGTGAATTGTATGATGTAGATAGTGAGAGATTATGTGAAATGGTTAGAGAGGCTGGACGGGGTTGGGGTTTGAGTGGTGCAGTGGGGGGAGGAAAGTGGTGTCTAGGGCTCTATGTCAGGACAAATGAAGATCATTTTATGTAGTTAGGCCGTGACTGGCCTCACACTCAATTACAATAGGTGGCGATGTATGCGCCTTAAAAGTTGGGTGTGAGCCGCCWACCCAAYCYCAAAGAAGAGGAAGTAARCAGATGAGCGTGCCGAAAGTAATTGTAAAACAAGAGGAATGACAGTTGACAAGAATCATGTAATAATGTAGTTTTTGTTCACTTTAGACAACAAACGTTTCGGTATATGCTGCAGTTAATTAACGCTTCGAACACACCAACTGCTCATTGCATCATGCCTGCGTAACATTTTGGCGCAGCTAGGCAACTATACTGATGCAGGTACCTTTTGCAGATGGTTGCATGCGTTGGACACATGGAGGAGAAGAATCATTTTTCGCAGTATCCTCAAAACCGTGTCTTGTTGACACAACTGCTGACAGCTATAGGGACATAAACACAAAAATATGCTGCTTGGAGACAAGTGGTCCACGATAGTAGGATTGCCAGGTCAGTTTAGTAGTGAGCTTGTGCTAGATTGGCTAGTTAGCTAACCTAGCTTGCTAACCTAGCCAATGAGGTGTGTGTGTGAAAGAAATAGTCAAATAAATTATGCTAGTTACTACCCCTGATAACTTTACCAAATAATCATGTTTGAAAGAGTGTGAGTTTATGCTAGATAATAGTATAGAAATGTTAGATATAACTGTACCCCTGATAATTTGGTCAGATAACGTGTCGTGTGGTGTGTGTGTGTGTGTGTGTGTGTGTGTGTGTGTGTGTGTTGTGTTGTGTGTGTGTGTGTGTGTGTGTGTGTGTGTGGTGTGTGTGTGTGTGTGGTGTGTGTGTGTGTGTGTGTGTGTGTGTACAGTAGGTGACATGTCCATGATAGCTATCTAATAACTATAGTTATGCTAGGTAATGGTTTGGCTTATCATGTTCATGTCTATGTAGAAGAAGACTGTAGGGGAAGTGGATAGGACTCAGGGACAGGTATCAGAGAGAGAGAAGGGCAGAGAAAGAGAAGAAGAGGTCTGGGTCAGCAGCTTCAGGCAGCAGCCTTGGCGCTTCTGCCACATTCTTTCTTTACTGGATACATTTATTAGCCTAGGGCAATTGAGTGCAATTTTACAGCCAGACCCTCTACTACGTCATCCACAAGTGTTGTCCCCACCAGTGCATCAGACCTCTACAAACGTCTACATCATCCACGAGTATGACACCACCGGTTCGCCATGGAAGATGATGAAATGGGAGGAGCACCTCTGGATCTAGGACCACCTGAGATTATTATGAGCCTCACGGAAGTGACCACTGAGGACATCGTTGAACAGCATGTGGCCCATGGAGAGAAACGAAGAGGAACAACGTCACACCAGGCGTCATCGGAGGTACCAGCCCCAGATCCACTAAACTCATTTCAGCAGAGGCTCTCCAAGCCGTCGAGAGGATGCAGCCCAACCTGATGCTCACAGGAAGGAGGATGAAGAGACCTTCTTTTCAGAGCCTGGTGCCAACACTGAGGAGGCTGCCTCAGCAAAGAAAAGCAGCAGTCAGGTTAAAATGTATCAGCTGCTTTTCGATGACAAGTTCAAGGGTACGTTTTTTTCTCTCTCCACATCACAGGTAGTGTCATAAGTGTTGCGACAGTGAAGTAGGTCATTTTTACAGTATACTCATGTAGGTTATTGGTATTTCAGATCAAAGTATAAATATGAGGAACATGTATAGCGTTGTTTCTGGTTAGAAAATATCCTAAAACAACAGTTTGCTGTCTAAATATTTGCCTGTCACATTCATCTTTTGATCTGAAATACAAATTCCATGAGTAAACAGCAAGTATTACCAACTTTACCACACTGTTCCTATATTTATGCCACTAACTACACTATACAAGCAGTATTTAGTTAACATAAATCTCACCTTTATGGTGTCATATTATGTTAAGCTTGTATGTGTTGTTTTTCTCTTCCTTTCAGAAATGGAGTCAATTTAGCCGGCCAGCTCACAGGAAGGACAGGAAGTGAGAGGAAGGACAGGAAGAGGAGAGGAAGGACAGGAAGAGAGAGAGGAGGACAGGAAGGACAGGAAGATGAGTTGTCTGGGTGTTGTTTGACCTCCCTCATTGTACCTTTCTTTTCACACACGTCAGTTCCGTTTAAATTCAGTCAATTCATAAAGTAATTTGTTTAAAGTCCTTAGGATAGCATTCATTATTAGTTTACATAGATTTCTGAATTGACAGAATTGAAAACTCACACACCGGAGAATTCACAGATGCTCTTGTTGGCTCTCTACGAGACTAAAGGTGAATATATTTCTTTCATTTTAAACACTTGAAACCAGAGTGTTGAAACTGTTTGTGAAGTTATGTTCCTCGACTGGTCCATGACGTCCAAGGGCCATTTGTTTGTTTAGCTGTGTTATGGCTACACATTATTTTATTTTTTACACACACACACACCACACACACACCTCTTCTCCACTCCTCTCTGTGCCTCAGATCTCCAGTGCCCTGCCTCTCTCTTTATGGCCATGTCTGAAGTTCCCCTACTACGTCTAGGCTTTATGAGTTGTCCCTGTATCTGTCTGCAGTTGTGCCAAAAATACATGCTCTTGTGTTCTCTTACAGATTACAGGCTACACATTCATTTTATTTATTTTTTACACGCACATAACACACCTCTTTTAATAGTTCTATTTTTTTTAAACATTTTTACAACACACATACCTGTCATGTCTTTCCTGTACTTGAATACTACATAAATAATGTTTTCATAGTCCAGTTGTTTATAATATCTCATTTAGACTTAATCTGCTTATTTCTTGATGAAAGTAAAAAACATTCTCTTCCTAATTGTTTTTTTTTTTCCACCTGTATTTGTCAGGCCAGTGAACATGGTGGTAACTGTACTATTTTTATGGACCCTAGGTTACCCTTTCCCTTTGTTATCATACTAACTGTATGCGTATAACCTTAATAAGTGCTCTGCTCACCTGATGTACCATGCCAGGTGTGTTATAATTGTTACGTACGCCTCTGAGAAGAGGGAACGCAACTCCCCTGCTGCAAACTCAACTCCCTGTGAAGTGCAAGAGGTATGGACTGTAGGGTGAGGTAAGGACGACAAAGGCAGATTTTACCGTTACTAGGATTTATTTCCTTACGGTAATATGGGGAAAGGGGCTGGACGGAACCAAAGCAAAGAAAGTAAATATCAAAACTTCCCCTTTCCTATCTAACCTGCCTACCCACTACTAATCTATCTTAGCACCACCTGGTGCCCTAACCAAAATACAGGGGGTGGTCCGCCCAGGTCTTACCTAGTGTGCCTAGACAATGAATAACTACGGGTTATGTTATGCCGCGCGGGCCTCTTGCCTAAGCATCTCCAAAGTGCTTCTCCTTCCCCCCTGGAACAAATGAAACAGAACAATCCAAACAATTTCAATATCAAAACACTGCGTCCTATTGACACACAAAAGACATAACCAATCAACCAATACAGGTCACACTAATCACTCCCTCTGAGAACAACCAATACAGTATATCACCCTCAGCCTCCTCTCTCAGCAATGATCTCCCAGTTATCATCTCTTCTTCCTGAACAGAACTGGCTTTTATATAGCTCAGGAGTCTAATTGGATACAGCTGCATCTTGACGAGGGGCGGGGTCAGCTCTCTAATCATCCATTAGCCATTGAGTCGACCAATCAGCTGGTTGGGGAGTTCAGGAATTTCTCCTGAAACACACACTCAAATACAAATCACAACACAGAAAACTGTGGGAACGTAACACGCCCACCACAAATTGCAAAACTAGTTTGTAATAACAAAACCCAACGCTTCCCCAGTTAGTAAACCCGTGATAGAGCGTCAGCACCACATTCGCTGAGCCCTTCACATAGCGTAATCTGTACATTATATCTGTAAGAACTTGTTACCTGACCTGGGTTTCGGCAATGGACCTACACAATCAACTATCACTCTTTCAAACGGTTCCCCACCACAGGAATCGAGCAGCAGACGGTGCTCGAGGAATGTTTGATTCGCTTCCCAGTGAGTTGACATACGTGACATATTTACAAAATTGGACCACATCAGACTTCAAACCTGGCCAAAAAAATGACGAAGGACCCGGTTATAAGTCTTTGTGATCCCCAAATGTCCAGACCACGCCTGGTCATGGGCGAGTGACAGCACCTGCTGTCGAACGGTGTAGGAACAACCACTGACACACTTCACTCCAGTCATTAACGGTGTCATGAGCTGCCCATTTACGCATCAGAACACCTGCTTCCATAAAGTAGGCAGTCTCTCTAGTTTTAGCTTCCTCAATGGAAATTACTGAAGCAAAACAACTTGCGAAGATGGTGTCTCCTTTTTGACATTCAATCACCTTCTCAGGGTGACAGACAAAAGAATGTCATGTAATTGGGGCGCGATTTCGCAGTCCCCTGCCTTAGTTTTTTACTCCTGAAAAAACTGTCGGCCTTGCAGAAGGAATACTGGTGCTTTGTCTTCTACGTCAACATCTCAAAAATGGAACTAGCCCAATCCATCACATCTCCAATCTTGCGAGATTGTGCCCTCGTTAAGACACAAGCAGGAAAAACATGTGGAAATGCTTGAACCAATTTCTTCATCTGTAGTTCTGATTTCTGGGTTGTCTACTACCTCTAAACACAGGAGTAACGTTACCACCAGCAATATCATTCCCTAGTAGCAATGTGACTCCTTTTACTGGCAGTGTAACACTACACCAACACGGAAACGTCCTGATACCAAGTCTGACACTAAGTGACCCAGTGTAATGTACAGGTACTGTTTTTGTCTCTATCCCTGTAATATGACATGCGAGCCACAATATGTTCAGACCAGGTAAAGCATCAGTAATGATTACTGACTGCGCCGCCCCGTTCTCGTAAGATTTGAATGGGCTTTTGATCAGCTTGTTCTCCGGTTAAGGAAATACAACCGTAGAGATAAACGGAGCATAGACAGGATCCGGTTTCTCAAATGCTGAATCAATACATCGGACCAACGGATGAGCCAAAGACTTGACTAAACCCAAACTTTTCCTTTTTGGGACGGTGACTGGGACTGTTTCGGTTTATTTTTTCAAAACTGGGCAGTCCGCAATCACGTGACCCTTTTGGTGACAGTAAAACATTCACGGATTTCTTGAAAAGGCTTGTCAGAGAAAAGCGACCTGAACGAGGGACTGATGACGTAATCAGTCTACCTTCAAAACGAGGTGCACCAAGAGACAGTCTTGTGTGTCAAAGCATACTCATCTGCCAACACTGCTGCCTGGGCCAAAGTCACCACTTTCTGTTCATTTAAATGAACTAACAATTCTATCAGGGAGGTTGCCTTTAAAATCCTCCAACCATCAACTCCCGAATATCAGCAAATGTGTTAGCTTTGCTGGCTGAACACCATCGATTAAACAGAGACTCTTTGTCCTAGCAAACTCAACAAAAGTACGCATGAGAGGTTTCTTGTGGTTCCTGAAGCGCTGTCTATAAGCTTCAGGCACCAACTCATAGCCGCAACACGGTAGTTTAACTGTTTCGTAATGTAAACTGTCTTCCACGCGAGAGAGCAGCTACTACTTCCTGGGCTTTCCAGACAATTTACATTGTAACAGAGCGGCCAAACCTCAGTGGCCAATGTAGCGCAGCGGCCACACGCTTCAAACGCAGAGAGAAATAGGAATCAACTTCCGACTCTCGGAATGGGAGGACTAAAGCGATATTTTTACTCACATCGAAGTGGGTTTTATGATGAGCAGCTTGTGGAGTCGCACTGAGCCAGCATCTAGCTCCAGTTGTCGAATCCTCACCTCCTTGTCGATTCCATTTTTCTAAGTTCAAGTTCAAAATGCATCTGTCCTCCTTATCTTTTTGCTGCATTTCTAACCGGGCCAGCCTCACCTTCAGCCTTGCGGTCCCGTCTGAACGACCTGAAGCAGAAGATAAAGGATCGTAGCGAGGCAATGCAAAGGGGTACGAGCAACCCCTTCCTCCGCCCTGTCCTCCGACTTGGCATCGAAAGTCTACCCGTCTCTCTCCTTGCAATGAGAGAATTCTTTCTCTCACTAAAACCCTTCCTGACTAGCACCAAAAGCTCAGCCTTTAAGACTTTCTCAGGATAACAATCCATAATGGTCAGCATTAACTAAAGGTCTTACTTTCCGAAACCTCACCAAACAATCAATAGAGGGCGCTTCAATGAACTTAGATGGCTGAGGCAGCCATCTTGTACACAACAATCTACTGAAACACACAAACTAAACAAGTCATCCAAACTCACAACTACCATCACACCTCAATCACTACACAGAGAGCTCAGTGCAGCAGGGTCCGGTGGTTTAATGGAATCCCGGATGACCCCCATTATGTTACGCACGCCTCTAGAAGAGGGAACGCAACTCCCTGCTACAACTCAACTCTCTGTGAAGTGCAAGAGTATGGACTGTAGGCGTGAGTAAGGAGACAAAGGCAGATTTACCGTTACTAGGATTTATTTCCTTACGGTAATATGGGAAAGGGCTGGACGGAACCAAAGCAAAGAAGTAAATATCAAAACTTCCCCTTTCCTATCTAACCTGCCTACCCACTACTTACCTATCTTAGCACCACCTGGTGCCCTAACCAAAATACAGGGGGTGGTCCGCCCAGGTCTTACCTAGTGTGCCTAGACAATGAATATACTACGGGTATATGTATGCCGCGGGCCTCTTGCCTAAGCACTCCCAAAGTGCCTTCACCTTCCCCCTGGGAACAAATGAAACAGAACAATCCAAACAATTT
Source organism: Salvelinus sp. IW2-2015 (assembly GCF_002910315.2). Lineage (NCBI taxonomy): Eukaryota > Metazoa > Chordata > Actinopteri > Salmoniformes > Salmonidae > Salvelinus > Salvelinus sp. IW2-2015. The sequence continues at coordinate 6,963,249 of NC_036840.1, read as the reverse complement.
CAATAATCAAACACTGCGTCCTATTGACACACAAAAGACATAACCAATCAACCAATACAGGTCACACTATATATCTTCCCTCTGAGAACAACCAATACAGTATATCACCTCAGCCTCCTCTCTCAGCAATGATCTCCCAGTTATCTCTCTTCTTCCTGAACAGAACTGGCTTTTATAAGCTTCAGAGTCTAATTGGATACAGCTGCATCTTGACGAGGGGGCGGGTCAGCTCTCTAATCATCCATTAGCCATTGAGTCGACCAATCAGCTGGTTGGGGAGTTCAGGAATTTCTCCTGAAACACACACTCAAATACAAATCACAACACAGAAACTGGGGAACGTAACAATAATACTGACGTTAATGGAGAGGGAAGGGTTTACTCCAAATTTCACTTAAATATAACTTCCAACTGAAGAGAGACAATGATACATAAAGTAATCTGGGGGAAAATGCAACTTTAGGACAACGGTGGATGGTTCTTAAAATAACCTTTGTGGTAGGGGGTCTTAAAAGAGCAGTTTCACTCCACGGCATACTGCCATGGGACTTCACCTTGCTGCGATGAGAAGTAGTGGTCAGCTTCTCCCTCCCTGGAGTGCCTGTCTTGGGGGCGTTGTTGGCACTGCCCTGGTGACATCAGGTAGGTGACCATTGGCGTGCCCATCTCCATCCGGAGCGGCTCCTGGAATGACCTCCGCGGCGTAGTTATAGAGAACACATGTGGCCTTCACGCAGCATCGACATTGAGGCACTCCAATACATTCTCCACCGGGCAGCCAGAATCCCAAAGGTGCATTTCAACAACTAACCTTGCCCTGGACAATCGTTTGTTAAAGATCCTTACAGGCTTTGGCAATGGCAGAGTCGTCCAGCGTAGGGGCCTCATGAGGTTGGGTCTTCAAGGGAAGGCCTCGTCGCCGCGAAGAGTGTGGGAAAGGTCCCAGGTCTTCAGCTCCAGGGAGTGATGAAGGTGTGGAATCTCCAGGGTGCCATCCTGAAGTGCCTGGCCGAAGGCAGAGTCCCGGAGGGTCCCGCCATCACTTCCCTTGCCGTAAGCACCAACATAGACAACACGGAACAGTAGATGGCATCTACTACAGCAAGATATAACTGAATATGTACCTTGTAGTTGTAGAATGCGAACCTGAGCACGGTGGAGCCTGGATTACTACATGTTTCCCGTCAATGGAGCCAAGACAGTTGGGGAAATTCCACCTCTCCAGGAACTCGGCAGCGATGACCCTCCAGTCTTCCTCCTTGGGACAGGCATGTATTCACCAACCAGACAGTCCCAAATGGCTTGTGCCACAGAGAGGACAATTCTGCCACCGTGGACTGTCCAACTCGGAAGCTGAATCCAATGGTCCTGTAGGATTCCCTGTCGCCAAGAATCTAAAATATAATTCAAAATAATTATCAATATTGTGTGTAAATTGAATTCCACCCACATATTATATCTACTCATATATCTACCTCATTACAGTTTATTATGCTCTACTAATTCTATTGTAATACTCATCAACCATCATTAACAATGCCTTGAAACACTACATTCAGTCTATGACTATATCATAAAACTGTAGCCCAGGCCAACTCTACTCTTAGAAAGAATGGTACTATCTACTTAAAAGGTTTCTCCGGCTGTCCCCATAGGAGAATCCCTTTTTGGTTCCAGGTAGTACCCCTTTTGGTTCCATGTAGAACCCTATGGGTTCCATGTATAACATTTTCCCCAAAGGGTTGTACCTGGAACCAAAAATGGTTATCCTATGGGGAAAGCAGAAGGACAATTTTTCTCTAAGAGTATGTGAGTCCAAAGAATGTAATGAATGACTGTAACTGTTTGAACACACAATGGTCCTGGAGAAGACTAGCCTACCTTCATCAGGGCAGAAGGCACCTCAACTTTTTTTCATTTGGTAACATGTCATAATTAAAAAGGATTATAAACCAACTTTGGGAAAAGTTATAGTCCTAATGAACATTCTGTAAAAGTACATCTGATATCAAAATAGGGACTATTAATAGAGAGCCCTTTAGCTAGCTAGGTTGAACATAAAAATAATGTATCAATCAATGATGGTATCAAAGGCTTTAAAAATGTACTAGAATGTAGCTTACCGGAGACAAATCGCCAGGCGTTCAACTGGGCTGATGGACTCCCGGTAGTTGGTATCCATCCGGGCGATCCTGGCTCCAACCATCTGGAGCAGGTGATCGAACTGGCTTCGGTCCAGACGAAAGTAACTTCGGAATTCCTCTCCAAACATTCGAAGCTCTTGAATGAGACGGTGGAGTCTGCTTCGGGACTTGAACCATCTCTGGCCACACAGACCTGCGCTTTCGGCGGGGCTGGTCCCAGCCCAACAGTGTGATCAAGACCACCTTCCTCAAAGTTGGTCTCATTGTTGAAAGAGCCTACGCTGCTATCTTGACTATTTATTATTGCATTTCGCTCCAAAACTGCATTTGAGGGAAATTATATTATAGGCTCTCACAATTAATTTGTGGATGTCATCGAATAAATAATATACTTGGCAATTAAATGAATAAAAAATGTAAAGAAATTCTCCAGTCAAACTGTTTTTATTATGTAATCCCAMTTTTTYTTTACTGGATATGTGTGCAACAAAAATTAAACATTCACAWTTTGCTACTTTCTGTCAAGTAAGTCTGCGCATACAATTTGATGCATACGTTCGATAAATCGAACGTATTCACCACACGSAACGCACTACAACWGCCTCTGCAACGCAATGCTACAAGGCAAACGCAGCGTTCCATTGGAAATGAATGTACTTCTGGTGTSTCGAAACGCAAKGMCACAGTCGGTGTGTTCGAAGCGTAACGTTAGCAGCAAACCAAACATCACATGAAGGCGACCTAGCTGGCTAGCTAACGTAAGATGGCTAACGTTAGCCAATAAATATTATTGGATATGGCGGGTTAGTTTAACGAAATAAATGTTTATMGACATTAGGTACGACTAGTTAGTTATTTCACAACAACTATGGACCCGAGGCACAAAGAAATACTCAGGAAACACCGGCTGGACCTGTCCAACCAAATTTTAATTGATGACACCATAGTTCAATTCCTGTACCAGGAGAACATTTTAACAGAGAGCCAGGTGGACGAGATTCAGTCCCAAATAAGCAACAAGAAGAAGACGTTGAGACTGCTGGATATCCTTCCCACCCGAGGTCCGCGGGCGTTTGGTACATTTCTGAATTCCCTGGAGGAAGAGTTCACTTGGGTGAGAGACAAGTTACTCCAGGATTTGGAGCAACCCAATGTGCCTGTGCAAAGTCCAACAGGTGAGTCTGATGCCAAGTGTTTGACGTCAAACTAACGTTATAGGCTAGATTGTCAGTGGCTCTTCATTTGTACAGTAAAAAGTTCAAACCAGTGCTGGCACTTATTTTTTAGTGTAGGTACTGTTTATATTTATGTGAACTCTGCAATACTTTAGTGCTAATATTCTATAAGACGTGCAGGAACTCGAGTAGTAGGACATGGTTGTAACCATAGAAATATAATTACTCTAAATAACTAATAGTAATAATGAACTTTTTACTATACAAGAATAATCTAAAAGTGTATAAAATAAAAGGTCAATTAGAAAAAAAATAGTAATAAGTAAACTTGATAATATAAAGAACAGAAATGTTCAAATATATAACCATATAAAGAAAGCAATAATTAGATAGGAGGAAAGGTAGGCCAGCCGATAGAGATTAGTCTTAAAGGCCTGTTTTAAATGCACCAACATGTTGACCATCCCTGAGATTGTCAGGAAGGGAGTTTCAAAGGCGTAGTGCGTGGGTGGAAAAGTCCCTTAATTCCCATAATTCTATGGTTCTAACATTTGTTGGCAGTTTTATGCCTATTGCCCTGCAATATATCTGCACAATAACTGCAATATGTCTGCATAGTACGCAAAAAAATKTGGCTTTCCTTCTTTGCACATACATTCCATAACAATACCATTCTGGTTTGGTGTCAACATGGCATCCATCCGAAATTCAAACTCTTAAAAACGTAGAAATCCATTGTATTCTGAGAAACTATACAAAATAGCTTTGAAATTGAATGTCGCTCCAAATCTCATTTTTATCCGTCACATGCTTTGTAAACAGTGTCACAGACTAACTAGGGCTGTGACACTAATTGAATACAATGACTGTTTTAAATAGGCCCACATTCATTTTAGGATAAACCCCCAAAAAGTTTTATTAATTTTATTTTCATGTAGATACATTTGACCTAATAGCAGTTTTCACTGATAATTATGAGCAATTATTTAGCTAAGTTACTCTTTAAACTTTCTACATCTCCTCTTTCCAACAGTGCTTTGATGCTCCAGCAGCTAATCTGTTAGATGTGCAGGGGGGTGTAGAGCGCAATAGGCTATGGCACTATTTTATACAATGCACATTTTCATTGCTTGCTAGTAAGTAAATATATTGGTATTCTTTAAAAAAAAGGTTGGATTCGTCTGAAGTCGACAAGGTTGTTCTGGGTCTGAGGCCTATAATGCGCTCATGTTGTGTCAAATGGACAATGCGCCAATTCTCTCCAACCTGGCATGGTATAATTTGATACGGAATCTTTTCTTAATTTATAGACTAATCAACGCTGATCAAGCCCGGTCCTGGCCGAATTTCCGCCCTCCTACAAAGTAGAATAGTAGCCTAGGCTATTATTCTACTTTGTATTAATTCGTCATTTAGCGATATCATTCTCGGAGTGGAAGCATTGTTTGTATAGTTCACGACCTGCTACGCTTGTGAGAAACCCGTTTGGGTTTATTTCATAACATCAGTTACGTGCTCGACGTGAGCAATGAGCATATGTCTGGTTTCTCAGTCCTCTTAATTTTGATGGAGCGTGTGCGCCTGAGCATGTATAGARGAAGTACCTGGCCTGCAAATGTAGGAAGGTGCCCATTGTCTTAACTCACCACCACTAAAAAGTTGGGCTTCTCAGTCTTTAAAAACATAAAAMATYTATTTTTACATCCATTCAAATTATAATAGTTCCTCACAGTATTTGAAAAATCTTTCCAACACACTCCCCCTTGATAATCATTGTCGCTGATAAATAGGCTATGGTCGTTGATTTGATTCTATTTTAATGATGGTCAATTTCATCTTTATACTATAGCATAGCTCGTCCCCTTCATATTTTCCTTGTCAACTCATTAGCCTGCTTTCAGAAAGCCTAAGGTAGGCCTCGTTTAAAAAAAAAGTTTTAATGAAATTAGTAATATTTGCTCTTGCGTCTGACACATGCTGTTGTCTTTGATTGACAGGTGCTTTTACGGGGGTGTGTATGTGAGAGTTGACTGATTCTCTCTATAGGCCTATTTGTCCATTCAGAAAGCTTCCTAAAGTAGCCTGTCTGGACTCCATCTCTTTAATATAGGCCTATAGAGTGGCGCAGCGGTCTAAGGCACTGCATCTCWGTGTAATAGGCGTCACTACAGACACCCTGGTTTGAATCCTGGCTTTATCACAACTGGCCGTGATTGGGAGTCCCATAGGGCGGCGCACATTTGGCCCAGCGTCGTCTGGGTTTTGCCGGTGTAGGCCGTCATTGTAAGTAACAATTTGTTCATAACTGACTTGCCTAGTTAAATAAAGGTTACATTTAAAAATGTAAATAGCAATCAAATTCTCCTGTCATGATTTAATCTTGTAAAAAGCAGATTTTCAGTAGCTTAGGCTATATTAGTTCTCTCATTACGGCGTCTTCTCTTTGAAGAGAAAATGGCAATGCCACGGCCTTTGAATGACTGCAGCATCAGGGTTTGTGACATTATGTAAATAATTCTGGAAAAGTGGGAGAGAATCCATCAGACTTGGTTTGAATGAAATAGGACTGTATTAAAGAAATTATATGCTGAAAAGCTGACACGGTAAGCATATCTTTATTGTGTCAATATGAAATGTCGTTTCAATACGAAAATACGACTTTCTCTCCAACCTGGCATTTCTTAATTTGTTTAATATTTATGCGTAATAACCTGAATCATAATAACGAAGTGTAATGGCTTGTTTCAAATAGGTTTTTATTCAGATGCATATCCATGTAAACAAGAGTACAAACAGAATTGTCATCTCCCTTTTTAAACCCCCCCCCCCCCCCCCCCCCCATAACTGTTATGTTGGTGACGATGTACATTGGCCTGGACAATTACCTTAACCTAAAATTCCAAGACCGTCACAGCCCTAAGACTAACAATGAAATTCGTATGCCTACTTACAGGCTCCTTTCCAACAATGAGATGTATAAATATAACTATACTGAACAAAAATATAAACACAACATGTAAAGTGTTGTTCCAATGTTTCGTGAGCTGAAATAAAAGATCCCAAAAATKTTCCATATGCACAAAAAGCTTATTTCTCTCAAATTTTGTGCACAAATTTGTTTACAGCCCAGTTAGTGAGCATTTCTCCTTTGCCAAGATAATCCATCCACCTGACAGGTGTGACATATCAAGAAGCTGAATAAACAGCACAATCATTACACCGGTGCACCTTGTGCTGGAGACAGTAAAAGGCCACTATAAAATGTGCAGTTTTGTCACACACACAATGCCACAGATGTCTCAAGTTTTGAGGGAGTGTGCAATTTGCATGCTGACTGCAGGAATCTCCACCATAGCTGTTACCAGATAATTGAATGTCMATTTCTCTACCATAAGCTGCCTCCAACATCGTTTTAGAGAATTTAGCAGTACGTCCAACCGGCCTTACAACCGCAGACCACGTGTAACCACGCCAGCCCAGGACCTCCACATCCGGCTTCTTCACCTGCTGGATCGTCTGAGACCAGYCACCCGGGCAGCTCTATTTCCGTCTRTAWTAAAGCCCTTTGTGGGGAAAAACTAATTCTGATTGGGTGGGCCTATGCCCACCCATGGCTCAGCCCCTGTCCAGTCTTGTGAAATCCATCGATTGGGGCCTAATGAATTTATTTCAATTGACTAATTTCCTTATATGAATTGTAACTCAGTAAAATCGTTGAAATTGTTGCATGTTGTGTTTTATATCTTTGTTCAGTATAGTAATAAAKTGACAGATAATAAACAGAAGCAGTAGCATATGTGATGAGTCACAAAGTTAGTTAAATCTGCATTGACCTTTTTTGCACTAACTATTTAGCAGTCTTCTATCTTGGGGGTAGAAGCTTTCAGGGTTCTGTTGGTTCCAGACTTGATGCATCGATACTGCTTTCCATGCGAAAGCAGAGAGAAGTCTATGGCTGGAGTGGCTGGAGTGGCTGGAGTCTTTGACAATTTTTAGGGGATTCTGACAAAGCCTGGTATAGAGGTCCTGGGTGGCAGGGTGCTCAGCCCCAGTGATGTACTTGGGCCATACGCACTACCCTATAGTTCCTTGCGAAAGGATGCCAAGCAGTTGCCATACCAAGCGGTGATGTAAGCGGTGACTCTAGCTGTTTTATTAAATCGATCCTCATGTTTTTCTCTCGCATGCAACTTTTTTGTGAATAAAAAGTCAGACTCATTATAAAACCATCCTGGAGGTCACTGGCGTGCGTGTCCTTATCTGAAGGCCACCAATACAACCAAAACACCAAGGTTTCATTCAGTAATTTTTTTATTTTTTTTCTCCATGCCTTGTTGGAATCCCCAAGTATTCATGAATTGATCAATTCTGTTMATGAATTTATTTAAATTCCAAATTCTATTTCATGGAATTAAACTACGTGGTTTCCAGTAGCAGCTAGCTACTGACATGAATGACGTTAGTATGACGTTAGTCGACTGTGTTGTAATGCATGCAGACTACTGAYCCAATCAGTAATGAGGATCAGAGGACTGWGGGCCACTACTACTTTTGTGTAGGGCTGGGCGACGTATCGAATTAATTTGAATTTGTTTTAGCGCGACGTGGACAATGCGCGACGTGGACAATGACAATGAATTTGTTTTAGCGCGACGTGGACAATTGTATCACAAGAATCTAGGTTTTTATTTTTTGTTTGTTTTTATGAACGTTCTGTGTCTTTTTGGTCTAGGCTCCTTCTATGCTGTGTGCACTGTGTACCTTCTCACTCTCACAGACACCAAGCCCCTCCCCCTGCCACTCACAACAAATACGAAAGATAACGAATTCCTCTCTCACAACAAGTAGTTTAAACTCGCTTTTTGCATTTGAGGTTTGGTCCAACAGAATCGGTCGTATCGACACCGAAAATCTGACATTATTTGACTGTAATAGATGACCTTTCTAATGATACCCTTTTTATGTCTCAACTACCAAAATGTAGAACAGAGCAGACCCTACTAAAACGAGAGTATCAATGAACATGTTATGGGAAATGTATGTTCAGTTTCTGCCGCGTGTGATATTGTGGTGCCATGTACCGCTAGGAGCTTTTTAGCCACATACTTTTATGTGCTAGCTGTCTAGTGTTTTTATAAATGTGCAACGAGCAAAATACACATTTACATAAGGAATTGGCATCTCATTCTCATTCTGAGAAATAAGCATATTCTTATCCAGGTAAGACACTTGATTTCAACATCTAAACAAAGTGAACAGGCTGTGTTGTTCAAACAGTTGGAGACGGACCAGAGGGTGTATTCATAACAGTTCAAATTCTCTACCTTGTTAGAAAGCAAATAGATTTAAGTTGGCTCGACTTGGAAGTATAAAGCACGTGGGCTTGTGCTTGAGAGAGTGTTACTTTTTTATAATGCCTGCTACAATAAATTATTAGTGGATGTGCATGGTTCTGGTAAAATTTGTTACAAAAATGGAATTTTCATGAAAGCCTGAAAAAGATCAGGTTATAAGCAGGTTATTAGTGGGTCTTATGGTTGTGGAAGGCTTATAGTTAGCCTAGGTATACTTTCACATGCACTGAATTCATTTAAATATTCCTGACAGTTTGAAATAGTGTATTGATCTTTTAATTGTGCTTTTAATTGTGCAACAAAGCTTATTTAAGCCAGATCATTTACAAAATCGACATATACAAGGGGAGAACAAGTATTTGATACACTGCCGATTTTGCAGGTTTTCCTACTTACAAAGCATATAGAGGTCGTAATTTGTATCATAGGTACACTTCAACTGTGAGAGACGAATCAAAACAAAAATCCAGAAAATCACATTGTATGATTTTTAAGTAATTCATTTGCATTTTATTGCATGACATAAGTATTTGATACATCAGAAAAGCAGAACTTAATATTTGGTACAGAAATTTTGTTTTGCAATTACAGAGATCATACGTTTCCTGTAGTTCTTGACCAGGTTTGCACACACTGCAGCAGGGATTTTGGCCTACTCCTCCATACAACCTTCTCCAGATCCTTCAGGTGGCTTCGGGCTGTCGCTGGGCAATACGGACTTTCAGCTCCCTCCAAAGATGTTCTATTGGGTTCAGGTCTGGAGACTGGCTAGGCCACTCCAGGACCTTGAGATGCTTCTTACGGAGCCACTCCTTAGTTGCCCTGGCTGTGTGTTTCGGGTCGTTGTCATGCTGGAAGACCCAGCCACGACCCATCTTCAACAATGCTCTTACTGAGGAAGGAGGTTGTTGGCCAAGATCCCGCGATACATGGCCCCATCCATCCTCCCCCCCAATACGGTGCAGTCGTCCTGTCCCCTTTGCGGAAAAGCATCCCCAAAGAATGATGTTTCCACCTCCATGCATCACGGTTGGGATGGTGTTCTTGGGTTGTACTCATCTCTCTTCTTCCTCCAAACACGGCGAGTGGAGTTTAGATCAAAAAGCTCTATTTTTGTCTCATCAGACCACATGACCTTCTCCCATTCTTCCTCTGGATCATCCAATGTCATTGGCGAACTTCAGACGGGCCTGGACATGCGCTGGCTTGAGCAGGGGGACCTTGCGTGCGCTGCAGGATTTTAATCCATGGACGGTGTTGTGTTACTAATGGTTTTCTTTGAGACTGTGGTCCCAGCTCCTTCAGTGGTCCCACTCTCCCTCACCTTCCTCATGATCATTGATGCCCCACGAGGTGATATCTTGCATGGAGCCCCAGACGAGGGTGATTGACAGTCATCTTGAACTTCTTCCATTTTCTAATAATTGCGCCAACAGTTGTTGCCTTCTCACCAAGCTGCTTGCCTATTGTCCTGTAGCCCATCCCAGCCTTGTGCAGGGTCTACAATTTTATCCCTGATGTCCTTACACAGCTCTCTGGTCTTGGCCATTGTGGAGAGGTTGGAGTCTGTTGATTGAGTGTGTGGACAGGTGTCTTTTATACAGGTAACGAGTTCAAACAGGTGCAGTTAATACAGGTAATGAGTGGAGAACAGGAGGGCTTCTTAAAGAAAAACGAACAGGTCTGTGAAGACGGAATTCTTACTGGTTGGTAGGTGATCAAATACTTATGTCATGCAATAAAATGCAAATTAATTACTTAAAAATCATACAATGTGATTTTCTGGAATTTTGTTTTAGATTCCGTCTCTCACAGTTGAAGTGTACCTATGATAAAAATTACAGACCTCTACATGCTTTGTAAGTAGGGAACCTGCAAAATCGGCAGTGTATCAAATACTTGTTCTCCCCACTGTACATATACGACATATTAAAATGGAGATGTTTTTGGGGCCATATCGCCATCTATACTCTTGTATGAATTTTTTGGACCAAACTAATTAACTTTTTCTTTGGCAGATACTAAACATTTCGACATTTCAACATGTGATGATGTAGAACACATGTAGGCCTAAGCATATACAGTATAACTGTAAGCTTTAATATTTATTGTGAATGTACAGTATCCGTGCAGAAAAGGGGAAATGGCGAGGGGAAAAGTCTGTTTTTAGGACTGTCTTAGGTTGTGAGTGTGTCGAGTTTCTCAAAGGCCTCGTTTCCCTGACAGCTGTTTTCATTTGAAGCCCTAGCACTGAGGTCAGGCCACACTGCATTCCTCCTTTCTAGGAAAAATATTTAATCAAAGCCATTTGTCTGTTCTCTATTTCTCTCTCTCGCCCTCCTGTGCTGGATCCCCCCACTCACTGTACAGATTGTTAATTAAAAGATGTGGGATGGACAGGGAGGGGAAACAAAGAGAAAAGAATCTGCTCTCAGATTTCCTAGAAGCAGCAGCGTAGGGAACTGAGTGCGAGAAGAGTGTTTCAGGTGGAGGAGAGGACGAGAGCCTTCACTTTCTAAAGGCTTTTATTCTACCTGATTGAACACGTGGGGGGTAGCTTTGGCGTTCTTGAAAAGGATAATTTAGCCTGAAAAGGATTTCATGTATTCTTTTATACAGACCTCTCACTGAATCATTTGGCCTAATTCACATAAATGTATGGATGTGCTTTGTGATTTTATCCCCCGCTTCCCCCGCTCCTGTTATGATGGCAACAGATGACATTGGTGGGTTGCCTTGGATACCATGTGATGGTATTATCTGTTTTTCAATAACCCTTACCTCGTCCCTGYTTCACTCGCTRCCCAGTACACACWCACGGGTGTCTTAAATAAGTTTTATTGCCACCACTGTATTTGTTTGGAACATATACTGTYACTCCCTGTTCCCTCCTGCTCCTCCACCCATGCAGAGTGACACAGAAAACATGCATCCCTCAATCAGCTCACAGGTTACCATGGTTTCTGGTCTCCACCAGTAAGGGATTCCTGTCAGCACCTGATTGGATAGATGCTGGTACAATATGTCCTCTCACCATGACTTAACATTTCGTTAGAGCTTTACCTCTTCCTGCACTGCCTGTAAAGAGCCAGTGCTGTGTAGACTATATTTTACACAGAACAGCATCTAACAGGAGGACAGGAGAATTAGACCAGCTGCCTACCAGGGTATCCGTCAGGAAACTTTGGCGCCGGACAACGTGACCGGCAAGACTTTAATTTACCGGACATCCCAGAAATGTACCGGACATCCATRTGTGTTGGGTGCATAACGCATTAGGGCGTCCTGCCAAGGTGCTCAAAATCTACATTTTGTTTATCGTAAATCATAACAGAATAGAAATGAGCGTGTAAAGTATAAACAATGTTCTTATACCAACATGATTTATTGAAAATAAAACATATGCTTTGGCATCTTCATCCCTGCTATTAATCATAAATGTATATCGTTTAAAAGAAAGAAAACATTTAGCCAAGAAGAACATGTCACCTACACAGTAATACAACACAACTTCAAAATGTGCATAATATAACTTGCGAAAGACCTGTCCTGATGGCTATTTGCATTAACATTTTAATGAATAAATACCAAAACACAGCTGTTTTCATTAACAATCTAGGCCTCATTTAGTTTAGCCTAGGCATGAACATTTTAATTAGGCCTAATAAACAAAGTCCAGAAATTATAAAACCGGCAATCGAATTAGTTCAGACTGGTTCATTGAGAGAACGCTTATTTTACGACGCTCCTGTGAAATGAGGCCCACGCCATGCATTTATGAAAGCACTTGTTTCCAAAGCTCAAATTATCTATTTTTACAGTGCTTCTGGATGATGATAATAAATGTTATGATTATTATAATTAAAAATATCGTGGTAAAATACTCATGTCATGTGTGATATACACAGAGTATACAAAACATGCTCTTTCCATGACATAGACAGACCAGGAGAATCCAAGTGAAAGCTATGATCCCTTATTGATGTCACTTGTTAAATCCACTTCGAATCAGTGTAGATGAAGGGGAGACGGGTTAAAGAAGGATTTTTAAGTCTCGAGATAATTGAGACATGGATTGTGTGTGCCATTCAGAGGGTGAATGGGCAAGACAAAAGATGTATGTGCTTTTGAATGAGGTATGGAACGCTGCTGGATATTTCACGCTCAACAGTTTCCCATGTGTATCAAGAATGGTCCACCACCCAAAGTACATCCAGCCAACTTGACACAACTGTGGGAAGCATTGGAGTCAACATGGGCCAGCATCCCTGTGGAACGCCTTTGACACCTTGGTCCYTAGTGTTTGGTATACTCTGTGTACGTGGYTTAATGATAACAACTGTTTCCTAATGTCGGCAGTTGGCTGCCTAGTAATTGCAACTCTCCGATGTGARTAGTTGGCAACGATGTTTTGTTACCAAGTGCTACTGAATAGCCTCAACTGGAGTGCACCAATTGCACATGACGCACGTCATTATTCTAGTCTATCAATACTAGAGGTCGACTGATTAATCGGAATGGCCGATTAATTAGGGCCGATTTCAAGTTTTCATAACAATCGGTAATTTTGGACGCCGATTTTGCCGATAGTTTTATTTTAATTTTTATATATATATATATATATATATATTTAGCTTATCAGTTTTTTTTTACACCTTTATTTACTAGGCAAAGTCAGTTAAGAAAACATTCTTATTTTCAATGAGGCCTAGGACGGTTGGTTAATGCCTTGTTTAGGGGCAGAACGGACAGATTTTTACCTTGTCAGCTCAGGGATTTCATCTTGCAACCTTACGGAATACTTAGTCCGAATCGCTCTTAAACCACCTGCACTTCCACGAGCAGCCCCGGCCTTTTACGCGAAGCAGTGAAGCCAAGGTTAAGTTGCTATAGCTAGATTAAAACTTATCTTATAAAAAATAACAATCAATCAATCTATAATCACTAGTTTATAAACTACACATGAGTGGTGTAGTGATATTAGCTAGGTTTATGGGCTAAGCCGTGTCTTGCGTTGGCATATATCGAGTGCAGTGCGCATATTGCGAAAAAGGACTGTCGTTGCTCCAACGTGTACCTAACCATAAACATAATGCTTTCCTTAAAATCACATTACCACCAGAATGTACTTATTCTTATTTTTGTAGACCTGCGTATAATGTTGCGCCGCTAAGTATCTTTCCTCTACTGACAACAACGGCGTGAGGTATGCTGTGAAGGAGGAGAGAGTAAGAGAGGTAGATTTACATTTCAGGCCTTCTAATATGGGGCAGTAGCGTTAAAGACGTAGAATTTTCAGATTTTGTTTACTGGTAATTCTTCGGTGTTTAGTTTCATGGATAGCCTTATTGTTTTATTCTCAAGAGACAAGGGCCACAATTAGAGGAAATTTAGAGTTCTCATGGTTGGTCCGTTGGGCGCGCCTGATCGAGTTCATGCGCACATGTAAGCAGGTGTTCACTTGTTGTTTCATGGTCCATTCTGTAGTTGCCGTTAAATATGATTGGACACACGCAGGACACGCTAGGATAACAATGGATGTCTGTAAGCTTATCTCATACGATACTATTGTGTAGCTTAAATCATATCTAGTGGCTATAGAAGTAGGAACAAGTTGATTTTATTTGCTATCTTGTATAAATGTTTGAGTATTCTACATTATTTCATAGTTTTTCAGAAGATGACTGTGAATTAACGATATTATTGCAAAAGGGGTCCTTAATGAACATTTGGCTCCTTTTAAAAATGGATAAACTTGGATTAGCTAACGCAACGTGCCATTGGATACTTTCCTATCACGAGGGTTTGATCCCTGGATTCTGTCGCGCGGGACTGGTTCGCTGATAATGGCCCTCTGTACGCTATGTAGATATTCCATAAAAAAATTGCCCGTTTCAGCTACAAGTTATTTCCACATTACAATTGCTCTCCTCACAACCACCCACTCCGTGAGGCGGTGGGTTGAGCGTTGACTAGTTTCGTAGTGTTGCAGATTGATCCCTGAGTGACAAGGGTAAAAAATCTGTCGTTCTGCCCCTGAAAGGCATTAACTTCCTCACGTTCTAGGGTATTGCAAATCAGATGGGTTCTTAATGACTTGCTAGTTAAATAAAGGTGGTAAAAAAAATAATTATATTATATATTATATATAAAAATTAAAAATAAACTATCGGCAAAATCCGGCGTCCAACATGTTCCTGATCTGTGCTATCGAAACTTGAATCCGGCCCTAATTAATCGGCCATTCGATAATGCGAGTCGTCCTTAGTATTGATAGACCTTAAAATGTATGCGTCATGTGCAATTGGGCATCCAGTCTGAGGCTTTCCGTAGATTTGTACAAAACTGCGTTGCACTGACTCAACATTCGGAGAGTTTGCAATTACTAGGCAGGCCACTGCCGGACATTGGAAAAGTTTGTTATCATTAAGCCACGTTAAAAAACCAAACGGAGTATACCAAACACTAAGGACCAAGGGTCGTCAAAAGGCGTTCCACAGCAGGGATGCTGCCCAGTGTTTGACGTCCACTGCTTCCCAAGTTGTGTCAAGTTGTGCTGGATGTACTTTGGGTGGTGGATCCATTCTTGATACACATGGGAAACTGTTGAGCGTGAAATATCAGCAGCGTTCCATACCTCATTCCAAAGCCCATAGCATATTTTGTCTTGCCCATTCACC
>NC_036840.1:6923405-6947871 GCF_002910315.2 Salvelinus sp. IW2-2015 | reverse complement strand
CGCTGCGTTCGAGTGGTGGCTGTTTGTCGATGTGTTCCTGGTTCGAGCCCAGGTAGCGCGAGGAGAGGGATGGAAGCTATACTGCTTACCCTGGCTAAACCTGAACTAAAGTGGCCTATAAGGAACATCTCAAGTGGTCAAAGGTATATGTAAAATACAAAATGCGTATAGAGAGAAATAGTCCTATAAATTCCTATAATAACTACAACCTAAAACTTCTTACCTGGAATACTTGAAGACTCATGTTAAAAGAACCACCAGCTTTCATCTGTTCTCGATTGTCTGAGCAAGGAAGTTAAACGTTAGTTCATTTACATGGACAACATCTTGCCACTTTTAGCTTCTGTCTCCAACCCACTTTGTTTTTGCCTTAGTTTTAAACCAAATTGGGAACATGTTTCATTATTTATTTTGAGGCTAAATAGATTTTTATTTGATGTATTATATTAAGTTAAAAAAATGTTCATTCAGTATTGTTGTAGATTGTCATTATCTACAAAAAAAAATAAAAAAATAGGCCGGATTATTCGGCATCGGCTTTTTTTGGTCCTCCAGTAATCGGTATCGGTATCTGCGTTGAAAAATCATAATCGGTCGACCTCTAATTAATACATTCCAAATCTGTACRCTATACTTGACACATGGGCGGCATTTGATGATCTTRCCTAGGGCGGCAGCAGAACTGCAAGGATAGGGCCGGCCTAACACAATTTTCCTCAAATGTACTTGCATTTGTGCCAAACCTTGGCCTGCTCAAAGTGAGCTGCTGCAGTTGGTAAGTCAACACTGTCCAACTCCTTGGAGCAGCTTGCGATGTGCATCAGCCTCGTTACTTTGTCCTCTGAAGGTGCCTTCTTGAGGTAATCTTTACTCTTGTTTTGGAGAAAGAATCCCCTCTCGGCGGGTATACTGGAAACGGGGATAATCAACACATTCACAAATGTTTATCCAGTCAGGGTACACTTAGCAGAAGTCCCTTATGAGGACCTTGTGTCTTTTGCCGAGTAAAAATAGAAGCACACACTCTCGACACTAATTTCCAAGAAGCTTGAGGATTTATTAGCCTATTAGTATATTTRACTTTGAAGTTGGGGTAAATGGACTGGTATTTCCAACAATGAATGAAAAGCATTATTTTGCAAGGGATTTTTTGTCTTGTCCCGGRCAAWTTGGCCKGCAACMTWATCGGCTTTTCATTTATTTATTTTTWTCGGCCAAAAGCCARCATTTACCGGCTAACGGAAACCTTGCTGCCTACCCTATCATGTACAGGAGGCTATGGCTGAAATGGGAGCAGATTTGAAGATGTTTGACTAAAATGTTTCTTCTCACACTGTTACAAAGTCACCTGTTGCCATGGTGATCAGATATGACCGTCGGTAACATTATCTAATCTAGATAGTCCTATTTAAAAAAAAAACTCCTGTGGGGTTGAAAACATGTTAATATCATACACCGAATTATCAAGACGACAACCTACAGTGGTACAACCCTGGCCAGCAAACAGATTGTAGTGTGTTCGTAGAAGGAACTTATCTATTTGGCATGTTTAGAGCTTTGTATAGTGAGAGTAAAAAATATATTCTTGCTAAGTCGTAGCTTGTTCTTAGAAGGATCTTATCTAGGCTATTTGGCACGTTTAGCCAGGGCATGATTAAGTGAGAGCTTAACTGTATTCTTCATTGCAGCTTGTTCTTAGGAGCGTATCTATTTGTCTCATGGAGGGGATAGTGTGAGTTAAAGCTGTAAACTTGGAAGGCATTGTATAGTGTGTCCTGATAAAGAGCAGTAAATTCATGCTGGGACAGGCCGAGAGSGAGAGTGCCGTGTGCTGCTGCCTTGTTTTCCATGGCCGTGCATTGCCAAGGGTTGTGCCTGCCGTCTGCTTTCCAGGAATCTTGGCAGGAGGAGTGTCTTCCCGTTCCAACGGTGAAGCATTAGAGTCAGAGGCCGGCTGCTCCGCTCAGAGGTAGCCAGGCGACCAATCGCACGGCCAGGACTAGGGCTGTGGCGGTCATGACATTTTTGTCAGACGGTTATTGTCCTGCAAAAGACTTCCTGTCTCAAGTTTAATTGACCGTTAGTTAACATAAACAGGTTTAGTGTTGCCAGGCCTCCACGCATAAAAGCTGCCTTTGGTACATCTACATTTTAAAAAAGTCTGAATCAGTTTAATATACACCATCACAATAAATCCATTATTTATTTTAGTCAGGTCTAAAGAGAAATGATGTAATGAAGAAAATGTATKTCAGGTGAACAGAATGAGTTGAATAAAATAGGAAGGATCTTTTTTTCATTACAGAGCGAGTGCGCATATGAAGTGGTTGTGGTGCGGGTAGGAGCGTTTGGCCAGTAACCGAAAGGTTGCTGGATCGAATTCCCGAGCTGACGAGGTAAAAATCTGTCGTTCTGCCCCTTAGCAAGGCAGTTGACCCACTGTTCCCTGAGTGCCGATGACGTCGATTTAAGGCAGCCCTCCGCACCTCTCTGATTCAGAGGGGTTGGGTTAAATGCAGAAGACATATTTCAGTTGAATGCATTCAGTTGTACAACTGACTAGGTATCCCCCTTTCCCTATGTTGAGTGTAATAGTGATCATTTGGCCTCCCGAGTGGCCCAGCGGTCTAAGGCACAGCATCGCAGTGTTTGAGGTGTCACTACAGACCTATGTTCGATCCCGGGCTGTGTCGCAGCAGGCTGTGACCGGGAGACCCATTTGGCAGCGCACAGTTGGCCCAGCGTCATCTCGGTTAGGGGAGGGTTTTGCCGGCCGGGATGTCCTTCTCCCATCACTCACTAGCGACTCCTGTGGCGGGCTGGGTGCAGTGCACGCTGACACGGTAGCCAGTTGTACGGTGTTTCCTCTGACACGTTGGTGCGGCTGGCTTCTGGGTTATGYGAGCAGTGTGTCAAGAAGCAGTGCGGCTTGGCAGGGTCGTGTTTCRGAGGAGGCATGGCTCTCGACCTTYGCCTCTCCCGAGTCCATAGGGGAGTTGCAGYGATGGGACAAGACTGTAAGTACCAATTTTGAATATCATGAAATATATATATTTTATTAAAGTAACTAGCAAAAAAGTKATCATTTGAAACAGATCGTATTTGCTAGATTCAGAGTTATTTGGCAACTTTAGTTGTGAATGATACAAACCTTAAAGTCTTAGAAATCAGAGCCTCTTGCCTCAGGCTGCACAGCTGTTCTCTCAAGTGATCATATTTTCACCCATCAGACTATTGTCAATTTAATCTTGTCTTTACTAATGTCAAATGAATTTAGATTTAGAATGGCCCATTTATGAAATGGGCAGGAACAGAAACCAGGGCAGGTGAAAAAATGTCATCTGTATGCACTCAAATAGTAAATGGAGGCCCTGCGCTTTCCKGCCGGTCCATTTTGTTTGCTACATCAGTTTTATAGCAGCGCATGTGCTTAATATGAGCAGCTGAGAAATCAATATAAAACATTTATTTCACTCCACACACCAACCACTGTTTGAGGAGCATGCTCTCGCTGCCCAACGGGTGAAATTCCGCCCAAACTCTGTTTGTCATGGGCTCTCCAACCTTGTTCCTGCAGCTACCCAGTGCTTAAATCTGTTCGGGAACATCAATAGTAAGATGTTTTCGCAGCGAAACATACTTCAATGAACTGCTGTGCTCAAGATGGGAATAAAGGAGAGAGGAGGAGATGGAAATGCAGGGTGGTGAGAGATTCTGTTTAGCTGAAGGTAGTGTCACTCAATGAATTATGGAAATGTCACTGCGGTCATGATGACTCATGACTGCCAATGTGGCGGTAATACGGTCACCACAACAGCCCGAGCCAGGACCAGCTTAAATGGTTTMTAAAAAATATAACATTCATTATTGTGGAGGCTACGTTTAAATGTGGTTGGTACAAGCATACAGTACATTGTGCTGAATTGTTTTAAGAAGCTGCTTGTACGGCTAGTTTAAATGGCCGACTGTGCCCAACTGGCAACACAGCTACACTGGCTTCCATCAAGTCATTTTAAGTCCTCAAGTTAAAAACATTTTTAAAAAGGCAGAACCAAACATTTGTGTCCTGACAAGACATCAGAGTCCCATGAGGACACAGGAAACTTTCCTGGAAAAAGCCCCTCGGAGCAAGAGGAGAAAAATCATGATTATTTTAGGCCTCCACACAGGGGTTACACACACACACACACACACACACATTACTCCCACTCACTTTGTCTCTGTCGGTCTGTCTAGCCATGAACCAGGTAGTTTGGTGAGAGTCCTGTACCTTTTTGGATTGTTTTCTTTGACTACTCAGGTTTTGGGTTCAGGCTTTTAGTCATCGTTCATCCCTTCGTTATTACGTTGCAGTGTAAGCGCTAATAACTGAGATAAAAATGGAATTGAGCAAAAATGAATGGAACTGTTTGAACTTAGACGAATGGATCTGAATGAGTTGGTTATTAAAATATGGATACAGCATGGTGATGTTGGTTTCTTTCGGTTTTTACTATGTAGAATAAACTAGGCATCGCTACACACCCCTTACCTACCGGGACTACTGTCCAATGGCCTCATACACTTCTAAATACTCTGGTTTATTTCAGTTACATGTTAGCATGCCCTGCCCTGTGAGAGAGAGAGAAGGTAAGATTGGACGCCTGCTTTTCTCATAAAGAGGCGATTCCTAGGAAAGTATTCTGTTTCGTCAGTTTATTTTTTCTCCCACAGCTCCTTATTTGGCTACAATCTCTCTCTTTCTCTCGACCTACTCTCTCTCTTTCTCTCGACCTAACCTACTCTCTCTCTTTTCTCTCGACCGTAGTCTCTCTCTTCTCTCTCGAACCTACTCTCTCTCTTTCTCTCGACCTAGTCTCTCTCTTTCTGCGACCTACTCTCTCTCTTTCTCTCAAGCCCCATAGTCTCTCTCTTTCTCTCGACCTAGTCTCTCTCTCTCGCGACCTAAGTTCCTCTCTTTCTCCTCACCTAGTCCTCCTCTTTCTCTCGACCTAGTCTTCTGCCCTCTTTCTCTCGACCTAGTCTCTTCTCTTTCCTCTCGACCTCAAGTCTCTCTCTTTCCTCTCGCACCTACCCTCTCTCTCTTTCTCTCGACGCTCAGTCTCTCTCTTTCTCCGTCACCTAGTCTCTCTCTTTCTCTCGACCTAGTCCTCTCTTTCTCTCACCTATGTCTCTCTCTTTCTCTCGACCTAGTCTCTCTCTTTCTTCTCACCTAGTCTCTCTCTTTCTCTACGACCTAGTCTCTCGTCTTCTCTCGGACCTATGTTCTCGTCTCTTTCTCTCGACCTAGTCTCTCTCCTTTCCTCTCGACCTAGTTCTCGTCTTTTCTCTCGACCTAGCTCTCTCTCTTTCTCTCGACCTAGTCTCTCTCTTTCTTCCGACCCTACTCTCTCTCTTATCTCTCGACCTAAGTCTCTCTCTTTCTCTCGGACCTAGTTCCTCTCTTCTCTCGACCTAGTCTCTCTCTTTCTCTCGACCTATCTCTCTCTTTCTCTCGACCTACTCTCTGCTCTTCTCCTCGACCTGATCTCTCTCTTCTCTCGACCTAGTCTCTCTCTTTCTCTCGACCTAGCTCTCCCTTTTCTCGACCTAGTCTCCCTTCTCTCTCGACCTAGTCTCTCTCTTCTCTCGGACCTAGTCTCTCTCTTTCTCTCGACCTAGTCTCCCTCTCTCGACCTAGTCTCTCTCTTTCTCTCGACCTAGTCTCTCTCTTCTCTCTCGACCTAGTCTCTCTCTTTCTCTCGAACCTGTCTCTCCCTCTTGCTCTCGACCCTAGTCTCTCTCTTTCTCTCACCTAGTCTCTCTCTTTCTCTCGACCTAGTCTCTCTCTTTCTCTCGACCTAGTCCTCTTCTCTTTCCCTCGACCTAGTCCTCTCTCTTTTCTCTCGACCTAGTCCTCTCTTTCCTCGCACCTAGTCTCTCTCTTCTTCTCGACCTTAGCTCCTTCTCTTACTCTCGACCTAGTCTCTCTCTTTCTCTCACCTAGTCTCTCTCTCTTATCTCCTCGACTAGGCTCCTCGCTTTCTCGTCGACCTAGTCTTTTCTCATCGACCTGAGTCTTCTCTCTTTCTGCTCGACCTAGTCTCTCTCTCTTCTCTCGACCTAGTCTTCTCACCTGCTCTTTCCTTTCTCGAACCTAGTCTCTCTCTTCTCCGACTAGTCTCTCTCTTCTCTCGACCTAGTCTTCGCTACTCTCTCTTTCGTCTCGACCTATCTCCTCTCTTTCTCTACGTTTCTCTACCTCAAACTGTCTCTCCTTTCTTACCTGTCTCTGCTCTATCTTCTCTCTTTCTCTCACCTAGTCTCCCTTCTCTCACCTAGTCTCTCTCTTTCTCTCGCACCTCAGTCTCTCTTTCTCTCGACCAGTCCTCCCTTTTCTCTCGACCTAGTCTCTCTCTTCCTCTCGACCTAGCCCTTCTCACCTTCTCCCTTCTCTTCACCTATTCTCTCTCTTCTCTCGTCTCACCTTCTGACAGCTCTCTCCTTCTCGACAGTCTCCTCTTTACTTCGACCTTGTCTACCTCCTCTTCTTCTCGACCTGTCTCTCTCTTTCCTCGACCTAGTCTCTCTCTTTCTCTCCGACCTAGTCTCTCTCATTTCTCTTCGACCTAGGTTCTCTCTCTTTCCGCTCCCAGTCTCTCTCTCTTCTCTCGACGCTAGTCTCTCTCTCTTTCTCTCGACCTAGTCTCTCTCCTTTTCTCTCGACCTATCTTCTCTCTTCTCTCGACCTAGTCTCTTCTCCATAGTCCAGTAGGCCTATTCAAAACCTCCCAGCATCTTAATCTGTTCCTATGCGCCTTCAGCCAAAGGTTTTCAAGGAAAACGTTTGTTTACCCACACAGCCTGTCACCCACCCCCGTGCTGCCCTCCCTCTAGTTTCTGTGTTGTGTAATCCTTGTACGTTAAAACGATGAAGCCTTGGCTTGGTTGAGGCCGAACCGTTCTGGCCAATGCATTACGGAACATGATATGCTTCAGAGTCCTACTGTCTCTGGGGTTATTATGACACGTGGTATAGGGCTGTTTCCGCTGTACCCAGGTTTGAGTTGCTCTTAGCCCTAGTGGTCAGCGCTAGCGTATCCAAATACGTCTTGTTCACATAGTAGAAATGTTGCACCAATGAAGATCTTCTGAAAAAGAAAGTGGCCACACACATCAGGTGCATGCAATCATAAAATGATGCACCAATGTCACAGGAGCTTAGGCCCGCCTTACTCTCATAACTTTGAATCGTCCCTGGCAGTGGTCATTTTGGCAGTCTGCTGTCAGCCACTCTTTTGGCGAACTCAACATAGTCCTCTTCGTGACCTTTTGCCGGCGACTCCCCTCCCAGCTTATAGAGTTAGACACTCACATTACTCCCCCCCCTCACGCTCCAGTTTAGCTTCAACCTCTATTTTTTCTGCTAGTATGTGGATTCCAAAGCGTGATCGGACTGCAGAAAATCCTAATTGTCCCTCTGCAGCTGCTTGCCCCATATCATTTCAATAGGAAGGGGGGGGGGTGGCGTTGTGTTTGCCTCATCCGCCCTCAGTGACTTCTCAACTCCATTATTGGTATGACAACCATCTAGTCATCCCAGACGTTCACGTCGCCTGTCCCTTGTGTGTGTGTTACACCGCTGGCGGTCGCTGGTGTGGGTTGGGAGCGGCGGTCTGCATTAATAAAAGATGAACACCATGCTTATTCATTTATGTTTTCCTTAGTGTAATACACATGATTCCAGTGTTTTATTTGACCACTCATTGTGTACTAGTGATGCGTCACTAAACCTTGATACTGAATGTTATGGATTGTTCATGTCTGAGAGTGATTGACGCCAGACTGGGTAGGACCGAGGACACTGATTCTTATTATATTCTGGGACAGTGTGATTCTGTAGCAGCTGATGTTGTGACTTCCTACAAGCCTCTCAGCTGTTTTTTTKACAGAACATTGGTGCTGTGAGACGAGAATATAAGGGCCTGCTTCTCTGCTTCTGTGCTGGAGGTGTCTCCCTGTTGCAACTTGTATTAAACCACATTGATTTACTTTATGTTACTTCTTTTATTCACCTGGAAAATCCCTTTTACCTGTGTGTGTGTGTGTACATGCGTACTCTGTGATGAGTTGGGCAGGGTTATGAAATCCTCTGTCTTGTATTGGGGCTCGGAGTGCAGTGACACAGGCTGGCACAGTGATCTCTTTTGTCTGAGGGGTCAAGAGAGCAAATGGCACTATCAGCACCGAGTGGAGGGAGAGGGATGAGAGTGAAAGATTACCTTAAACTAGAGAGGGAGGCACGGAGGATAGATTGAATTGTGGAAGGGAAGGAGAGTGTGATTGGGGAGTGAGGCAGAGGGACTAACGGGAGGGAGGGCATTGGGGTTATAGGCCTAAACAGGGATGAGAGCTGGGGAATAGGGTGCGGAGGAGAGACCACTGTTAGGCTATTTACTCGCCATACTGCCCCCGAACTCACTGACCGTACACCTCCTTATACCGTCTCATAACAGCCCCACATCCATCTGTGTCCTTGGTTCCACCATACCTGCCGAACTGAGCGTAACGTGGCTGGACCTTGACCTGCTCTATACATACAATGCATGATATACAGCTGTCCCCAAAGCATGTTTGTTTACCATGCAAACCCTGTCACCTCCATGTGTGCACCCTTTTGATACCCTCTCTAAGGACAGTTGCTCTACTACCMTCAGCCCCTTACCGGCTGTGCAAGAAGACCATCCATAGGTGACAAACAACTGGCTGTATTTTGAGGCGAGGCGACTGCGGCGCACAAGCCACATAGACGATATCCCATTCCGTTCGGCCAGAGGGGGAGAGAGATTGGTAATGGATATTCAAAACGGTTCTTTCCAAGCAAATATTCTTAAATCTGCATAAAAAAACAATATGCACATTTTCCCAKCAGATTGACTTGWTTTGACTTGTTTCCAGCAGATAAAAGGTTGTGTGTGATGACATAGCCCAGTGCACATAGGTTGTGCGTGATGACATAGCCCAGTGCACATAGGTTGTGCGTGATGACATAGCCCAGTGCACATAGGTTGGCGTGATTGACATAGCCCAGTGCACATAGGTTGTGCGTGATGACATAGCCCAGTGCACATAGGTTGTGCGTGATGACATAGACCCAGTGCACATAGGTTGTGGCGTGATGACATAGCCCAGTGCACATAGGTTGTGTGTGTGATGACATAGCCCAGTGCACATAGGTTGTGCGTGATGACATAGCCCAGTGCACATTTTTTTTTAAATGCGGTTAAATTCCCATATGACAAATAAAAAAATACAAGTTAAATTGGTTTTCAACTCCAATGGATATGGCACAATAAGCTAATGTGAACATTCTGGTTTTGGCAAGTGTGCTCTAGTCAACAGCTCTCAGATACAGTGTGGGCAGGCCAGCCTACATGATGAGATTATTTTTATTTGTTAAACGGCAGCCAAGCATCGATAATCATGTCACCAGAATAAGACCCTAGATATTTATTGGACAGGACCATCAAGATCATCTCTGTACACTTTCACCACCCTGTGAAGTTCATCACTTATTTCATCTGTAGCCTAATGAACTGTAGGCTTTCCTGAGTTGTAGTGGGAGGACCACAGAACATACCACGTCACTCCAAGTTTACTTCGATATGAGGGCTATTATATCAATATTTGCGTGCAAATGTGTTTCCAYCACCGTTTCTCACATAATTAATTTTAGACACAAAATGATCCCACCTTGTCTAGCGTATTTTGTTTTGTCGACATTTGGAAAGTKTACCGACATTTGCTGTATTCATCAGGCCTGTCGTGGCATTTTTTCCCCCGACATGTACTTTACTCGCATAAAAAKSTTGGATGGAAATCTGATTTGTGATAGATGGATATTGTGGAGAGAAGATTGGTGWTGAAAGAAGAGGGAGAGAGAAATTTAAAGGGGGTGGGGGAAGTGTGTAGCCTAGGTCTATAGAACTGGAGGACAATTGAAAATATACTTGAAAACCTGCCTGCTCTGCTCTCCATCTCCCCACCTCCTCTCAGCCAGAGGACGATGACCTGGTATTTGATGTGGTTTTGGTCTGACTCTATTATAAAAAGTGGTTTCCAGGAACAGTGTTCCTGGTCTGCCCACCTCTGTTATGTAACACGTTCAGATAAAAAAAAAAAAAAAACACCACAATATCTCACTATATCGCTCTGTTTTCTAGGCCTATCTCACTCTCGTTCCCTCTSTCCTAAACGGAGGTCATTATCAGACAAGCTGATTTCGAAAGCATGCAGGCCTACACACACTCCTAAAAACACGCCTTTTCTCCGTCACTCAGACCCTGAAAAGTAAACAAACACGATGGCATTGTGACGTTCACTCTCTGTGGAAGTATTTTTCCTCCTCCTTTCATGTCCAATAAATGGACACGGAATTACATAACGTCTAGTCTTATTTTCACAACAAATTGTTGTAGCATTACATCACAATGAATCAGCGACATGTTTTTCTTAAATGGAAATTGATACTGTCTCTCTCTCCACCCATCTCTCCCTTCACCTTTTCCTTACTCCACCTCTCCTCCTCCCATCTCTTCTCTGCGTTTCCCTCTTTTCATGCATACCCACCACCTTTCCCTCCTTCCCTTCCAAAGATGAGTGGAACATTCCAGAGGTGACGCTCCGAGCAGTCCCGGCCGACAGACAGTTGTCCCGGCTGGCATCCCGTCTCGGATCGGAGTGGGAGTCGGTTCTCCTCGACCTGGGCCTCTCCACGGAGGCGCTGTACCGTTGCCGTGCCGACCACCCTCTGAGCTTGCACGGGCAGGTGCTAGCAGGGCTGATCCAGTGGAGGCAGCGCCAGGGGAGGAGCGCTACAGTCCACAGGCTGCTCCAGAGCCTGCAGTCCACTGACGTSCACCCCTCTACCCTGGACGAGGTGTTCCAGTGAGGGGAGAGGACACTATGGATCGTGGGTGAAATCCTAAATGGATGACAGCCGTTAGCTCAGCCAGACCAGGGTTTCCGTTAGGAAAATGTGACCAGACATTTGTGTAATCTGCCGGTCCCATGTGCATTGGGTGCATAACCTGATTAGAGTGTCCACCCATCGTGCTCAGAATGACAAATCACATCTAGATTATGGTAATTCATAGTAACAGAATATGCAACAATGAAGATAGAATAACTGTCTACAGTTTACTTTTCCTCAGCCAGCAAGACAAGTAACTAACAGCAAAATCACTAGCCTGTCAATCTACTATCCCCCATAGTACAAAAGTTGACCTATTCTATTGGTCAGCTTGTTGAGAGATAGTCTATTCCAACCGACTCTGGGACAGTTGTGGGATGATAGAGCCCAAATTCATACAACCAGTAGGCTTAGGCTACATAAAAATAAACATTAAAAAGCAATGGGTCTGATGCCACAGAACAGAACGTTTAGCTTAAAATGTTAAACTATTTATTCACATTATAAGCGCAGGCAGTAGGCTACTCACGAATGTTCGTTCCATAATGCATTTAGCAGTTGTCAAAAGGGCACCACACACTTGAGCGGTTTCATGCGACGGAGATGAAAATGTCCATTAGAAATGTAGAAAGAGATCTAATAGGCTACTTTGCAGAAAGGTAAGACATGCCTCATATGTATTGAAAGGAAATGCWTAGCCTACTGCCTCCAGCTCATTGCAAAGTGGTGTGTGACGCAACAGCAGTTCTCGTTCTTTGACAGATTATCTGCTCAAAGGCTCTGTATCTGTATTCTGTACGGGTGTGATAAATACGATGCATAACAAATATACTGTAGCCTACACATTTGCCAATTTAAAAATAACCTATAGAACGATAAATATAACCAGTCAAATGTATTTCCATCAATGAAGAGGCTAAAAAGCATTATTTCGCAATGAGATTTTTTCTTTTCCAGGACAATTGGCCAGGGCCAATTTTTTTTTATTCATCAGCTTTTCTATTTTTTTTATAGTCCAAAAGCCGTCTATTACCGGCTAACGGAAACCCTGAGCGAGATGTGTCATTGGCCTGGCCCTGTTTGTGTRTGTTGAAATGGGGAAATTTAAGATGAATAAAGTTAATATTCAGTTAAGGGTATTTAACACAATGCTGAGCATATTTATGTTTTCTCGTTCTGTAATACACATGATTTACAGTGTTTTATTCGGGCAACTCTTTCTGGTTGATGGTGTGAGTGTTATGAATTGTTCTCGTATCTGTTGATAGTGATCGTTGATAGTGATTGACGCCAGACTGGAGGACAGAGGACACTGATTTGTTACTGTAAGATTAGAATAAGCCAATTTCGAAAACACGCAGGCCTACACACAAACACACACTCCTAAAAACGCCCCTTTACTCAGTGACTCAGACCCTGAAAAGTCAACAAACACGATGGCATTGCGACATTCACTCTCTGTGGAAAACAAATTCACTGATAGAATTTTCCTTCTTTCATGTCCAGTAAGTGGACATGGAATTACATAACATCTAGTCTTATTTTCACAACATATTGTTGTAGCATTACGTCACAATGAATCGGCGACATTTATGGCYAGCAACAATAGTTAAGCACCGCTGCACTCAGTTTTTAGAAAACGGAAACGCCTCAACAAGGTCAAGGCTGCATGCCCAACAAGCACTCTCCAGGATTTTTCCAAGTTTTTTAAAAAGTGGAGCTGAAATTAGAGGAGTTTGTACATGAACTATATTCTTGAACTTTTTGCCTATGATTTGCCTTTAAAAAGTATTCTATATTTGTCCACCTTTTTTACAAGGTGGAACTGGAATGGGGGTTTTTCTCTTCAAATGGCATACAATGATTGTACATTTGTCTGTGACTGCCTCTTTATGTAGTGCTTTATGGGTCTTGATGTCATGTTGCCATTTGTTAATGTAGGGCCATTTTACAAGATGTTTCATTTCCAAATGTTTACAGTTGTAAAAACAAAAGCCATACTGTTTCGTCTGCATGTGTCTTGCTGTTCATGACCACAAGGTTAATGCCAAACAAATTCTCTAACCACTCTAAGTAAATGTAAGAACAGTTTAAGAACCCGTTCTTCTCTGACATGCACGACGTGTGAGTTCTGTCTGCACCTCGGGCCAATGCTAGTATAATTCTTAATAGGATCATTTATGATAGGCTTAAGGTAATTGATAGCACAGCCACATGCACAAAGTGAGTGTCAGTTAGAGTTGACATTTTTTGTGTGAATGAAAMGCCACAGTGTTCCTGGGAAAGCTTTGACGTAGAACTAGGGGACWCGCATACGTACACACCTCGCTGCAGGGATTTTTACACATCTGTTTTTGTGGATTGACTGGGCTGGCCCGGAAACACAGAGCCAGGGAAACTAGGCTAGCACAGGTAGGGTGCAGTGACTGCAGCTAGGCAGCAGTCTAATCAATCAAACTTGATGTACTCTGTGACTTTATACAAAACACTAGTCACTGGGCAAGGCTAGAGGGGGAGAGGAAAGACTACCTACCTCTGCCTTTGTATTTATTAGGCATCAGACTGAAAGTGGGAGGGACTACCTCCCCTGAACTTATCCAATAATAAATACTTGTTTTTCGGTGTGCCCTAATGACTACAACCCAGTTGTGTGGCAGTCCTTCTCTTGAGATATCTACATCCAACCCCCATCTTTTTCACCATCCCTTTCTCTTTCACAGTCTCCGCTATCTGTTGGTCTGGTTGGTGAGTGGTGGCTTTGGAGGAAAAGKTCAGAGACCCCTCTCAGCCTGTCCGCTGACACCATCACGACCCCTGAGAGGATCACAGGCCATGAACCACATGGCCTGAGCGTAAATCCCTCTCCTGGTTGGTTGAGACAAAGCCACGGTGACCTCTGACCTATCCAAGGGCGTTCCAGGCCAGGGATCAACTGTGTCTAAGACTTTCCAGGATGCTCTTCGGAACGCTGCACACTGACATCACTCCAGCCAAGCATTTTGCCTTTGACTTTTTTGTCAGTTTAGACCGAACAGGAGGAGGGATGTTGAGTAACTCTCTGCGGGGGAGTTGTTAGATGGGAGTGTTGAATAATGGAAGCTGTTTTGGCTGCTGTTGTCACAAAGCAGCATGAACAGGTTACTACAATTTTGTCTTTAGTGCCTTTGTGAGGAGTGTTGTCGCCCATACAGTATGTGAAAGGTACTGTAAAAAAAAAAAAAATGCTTMCYCCCCCCCCCCCCTCATAAAATGTACTCTAAAATAATACCACCATAAATAACAATTGTAGCAACCCTGAGTTTATAATTGTGRGTATCGACTTTACCATTTCAGCATGTTTTTTTTGAGACTGTTGATGCCACACAGGGCTAACAGGACAGAAGGTTGAGGGTTCGCCGATCACCACGGACTAGCTCACTCTCCCTGCCTGTATCATTACATTACTACAGCCAGCTGCAGACAACCATCGGCTATATTTATATAATGAATACAACACATTTTCCACCAGCAGGTTTATGTGCCAATGCACCACACAACCAATAAGCAATGCATAACTGCATACCAATTACCGACTTTGAACTCTCATTATGGTTTGCGTTTTCAACATCACAATCAAGTATGTCAATCCCACAATCGAGTATGTCATTCTCGACCAACAGAAAATGCATCCCTCMCTACTCAGTATTAAAGGCTTGGTTTGACAGTCTCCGAATGTCATTAAACTTGTTGGTGTTTTGTAACCGATTAATCGAATGGCCGTTGTGCAGTTTGGAAGCTGGAATTATATTTGAGTGGAGTGGATGAACGTGAGCAGGTAGCCTACATAAGACTTTTGAAGTARCCTAATCAGATGAAAACATTTTGACTAGTTGTGTTTATGCCACACAAAAGGTAATACATTTTCAAAGGTCGAGGAATAGCCGCTCTGATCGGAAATGAGGCAGAACGCATGTTAAGCTTTCCTGAATAGCTGGGCCWAMTGGGAGCGTAGRGAGACACACACAGGCCGGTTAGACGTATTGCAAAATTCTCTAAAATGACGTTGGAGGCAGTTTATGGTAGAGAAATTAATGTTCAATTCTCTGGTAACAGCTTTGGTGGACATTCCTGCAGTCAGCAGGCCAATTGCACGCTCCCTCAAAACTTGAGACATCTGTGGCATTGTGTTGTGTGACAAAACACATTTTAGAGTGGCCTTTTATTGCCCCCAGCACAAGGTGCACCTGTGTAATGATCATGCTGTTTAATCGGCTTCTTGATATGCCACACCTGTCAGGTGGATGGATTATCTTGACCAAGGATAAAATGCTCACTAACAGGGATGTAAACAAATTAGTTCACAAAATTTGAGAGAAATAATATTGTTGTGTGTATGGAAAATGTCTGGGATTGTTTATTTTAGCTCATGAAACATGGGACAAACTTTACATGTTGCGTTTTTATATTTTTGTTTATTATATTTAGCAATCTTGGGGGTAAAAGCTGTTCAGGCCAGTGTCCTGTTGGTTCCAGACTTGGTGCATCACTACCGTTTGCCATGCGGTAGCAGAGAGAACCGTATGACAAATGTAATTTTCACTGCAGTTTACAGCCTACTCAACTGTACTCACTTGAAAACAGTAATGCAATTTCTTAATTAGATTGTGCTGTTGTAGGGTAGTCTAGGTAGGATCATGTCCTGGTCCCTAAACAAGATCAATAGGGGAGCATTTTGAGCTCGTAATCTACATGATTTGGAAAGGCACACACCTGTCTAAATAAGGTCCACAGTTCCCTGTGCATGTCAGGACAAAAACAAAGCTGTTTTTTTTTTATAATGTCAAAGGAATTGTCCGTAGAGCTCCGAGACAGGATTGTGTCGAGGCACAGATCTAGGGAAGGGTACCAAAAAATGTCTGCACTATTGAAGGTCCCCAAGAACACAGTGGCCTCCATCATTCTTAAATGGAAGAAGTTTGGAACCACCAAGAGACTCTCAAACCATGACAAACCAGATTCTCTGGTCTGATGAAATCAAGATTGAACTCTTTGGCCTGAATGYCAAGCGTCACGTCTGGAGGAAACCTGGCACCATCCCTATGGTGAAGCATGGTGGTGGCAGCATGCAGTGGGGATGTTTTCAGATGCAGGGACTGAGAGACTAGTCAGGATCGAGGGAAAGATGAACGGACAAATAACAGAGAGATACTTGATGAAAACCTGCTCCAGAGTACTCAGGACCTCAGACTGGGGCGAAGGTTCACCTTCCAACAGGACAACAACCCTAAGCACACAACCAATACAACGCAGGAGTGGCTTCGGGACTCAATGTCCTTGAGTGGCCCAGCCAGAGCCCGTACTTGAACGGGCTCTGGCAGAGACCTGAATCTCKGCAGAGACCTGAAAATATCTGTGCAGCAACGCTCCCCATCCAACCTGACAGAGCTTGAGAGGATCTACGGAGAAGAATGGGAGAATTGTGTGTAGATGGATGAGGGGAAAAACGATTTAATACATTTTAGAATAAGGCTGAAACATAACAATGTGGAAAAAGCCAACGGGTCTGAATATTTTCCCGAAGGCGTGTGGTATGATTGCAGATCTGGACAAAAGATCCACCTACCACTATTGTCACTATGGATAGATGGCAGGATAGACAGTTTACTGGTAGACCGTATTGACCTGTAGTATTGTAAGTGTAGTGCATAAGGGAAGTATGCAAGCAGATGAGGAAATGTTTCTATATGGAAGACATTAATTAGTAAAACCTGAAAAATKGTGAATGTAAATCAGGGGAGAAAGTGTACTACCCTCCCAAAAGCAAAAAAAAGTAAGAGAACCGTCCCCTATTTTGGACCAGCCCCCACAACACAGTACATTTCAAACTGTCCCTAATCCCAAGTTAGGACWTGKGCCTTGATGTGTTTATTGACAGGGAGTTCGTGTGAGTTCGTTTGAGGACACAAGCTTCAACGGGTATCAAAGGTCCTTTCACAGAGAGGAAAATCATGTGGGCACACACACACACACACACACACACACTGAAACACATCCATGTACTCTGGATCAGTTGTGTCAACTACCCACACACACACACAGAGGCCACACTTACGAAGCTGAGGAGAGAAACCTTAGTTCTCCCCACCCTGTAATTAGAGAGAAACCAACAGGGAGCACAGCGAGTTGAAACAGTCAGAGGTGACGCTCCAGCAGTCCGGCCGACAGACACGTTGTCCGGCTGGCATTCCCGTCTCGGATCGGAGTGGGAGTCGGTTCTCCTCGACCTGGGCCTCCTCCACGGGGCCGCTGTACCGTTGCCGTGCCACCACCCTCTGACGCTTGCACGTGGCAGGTGCTAGCAGGGCTGATCCAGTGGACGGCAGCGCCAGGGAGGAGCGCTACAGTCCACAGGCTGCTCCAGAGCCTGCAGTCCACTGACGTCCACCCCTCTACCTGGACGAGGTGTCCAGTGAGGGGAGAACCACTATGGGATCGTGGCGTGAAATCCTAAATGGATGCCAGGCCGTTAGCTTTCAGCCAGACCAGGGTTTCCGTTAGGAAATGTGACCAGACCATTTGTGTAATCTGCGGTCCCATGTGCATTGTGGTGCATAACTGATTAGAGTTGTCCACCCATCGTGCTCAGAATGACAAATCAAATCTAGATTATGGTAATTCCATAGTAACAGAATATGCACAATGAAATGAATAAACTGTCTACAGTTACTTTTCCTCAGCCAGCAAGACAAGTATAACAGCAAAATTCACTAAGCCTGTCAATCTATATCCGCCAAGTAAAAAGTTGACTATTCTATTGGCAGCTTGTTGAGAGATAGTCTAGTTCCAAACCGGACTCTGGACGAAGTTGTGGGATGATAGAGCCCAAATTCAATACAACCAGTAGCTCCTAGGCTACATAAAATAACAGTTAAAAAGCAATGGGTCTGATGCCACAGAAACAGAACGTTTCTTAAAATGTTAAACTATTTATTCACATTATAAGCGCAGGCAGTAGCTACTCACGAAATGTTCGTGTCATAATGCATTTAGCAGTGTCAAAGGGCACCACACACTGACGCGTTTCCATGCGACGGAGATGAAAATGTCATTAGAGAAAGTGTAGAAAGAGATTAATAGGCTACTTTGCAGAAAGAAGACATGCCTGCATATGTATTGAAAGGAAAATGCATAGCCTACTGCCTCGCTCATTGCAAAGTGGTGTGGTGACGCAACAGCAGTTCTCGTTCTTTGACAGCATTATCTGCTCAAAGGCTCTTGTATCTGTATTCTTAGGGGTGATAAATACGATGCATAACAAATATACTGTAGGCCTAACACATTTGCCCAATTTTAAAAATAACCTATATAAGAACGTAAATAAACCAATTCCAAATGGTTTTTTTTATTCCTCCACCATTTGGGAAGGAGAAGGCCCTTAAAAAAAAAAAAGCGCAATTATTTCGCAATGAGATTTTTTCTTTCCATGGACAAATTGCAGGGCAATTTTTTTTATTCATCAGCTTTTCTATTTTTTTATAGTCCAAGCCGTCTATTACCGCTAACGGAAACCTGAGCGAGATGTGTCATTGGCCTGGCCCTGTTTGTGTATTTGAAAATGGGGAAATTTAAGATGAATTAGAGTAATATTTCAGTTAAGGGCTATTTAACACAATGCTGAGCATATTTATGTTTTTCTCGTCTGTACATACACACTGATTTACAGTGTTTTATTCGGGCACTCTTTCTGTTGATGGTGTGAGTGTTATGAATTGTTCTCGTATCTGTTGATAGTGATCGTTGATAGTGATTGACGCCAGACTGGAGGACAGAGGACACTGATTTGTTACTGTAAGATTAGAATAAGCAATTTCGAAAACACGCAGGCCTACACACAAACACACACTCCTAAAAACGCCCCTAGTGACTCAGACCTGAAAAGTCAACAACACGATGGCATTGCGACATTCACTCTCTGTGTGAAAACAAATTCACTGATAGAATTTTCCTTCTTTCATGTCCAGTAAGTGACATGGATTACATAACATCAGTCTTATTTTCACAACATATTGTTGTAGCATTACGTCACAATGAATCGGCGACATTTTGGCTAGCAACAATAGTTAAGCACCGCTGCACTCAGTTTTTAGAAACGAAACGCCTCAACAAGGTCAAGGCTGCATGCCCAACAAGCATCTCCAGGATTTTTCCAAGTTTTTAAAAAGTGGAGCTGAAATTAGAGGAGTTTGTTACATGAACTATATTCTTGAACTTTTTGCCTATGATTTGCCTTTAAAAAGTATTCTATATTGTCCACCTTTTTTACAAGGTGGAACTGGAATGGGGGTTTTTCTCTTCAATGGCATACAATGATTGTACATTGTCTGTGACTGCTCTTTATGTAGTGCTTTATGGGTCTTGATGTCATGTTGCCATTTGTTAATGTAGGCATTTTACAAGATGTTTCATTTCCAAATGTTTACAGTTGTAAAAACAAAAGCCATACTGTTTCGTCTGCATGTGTCTTGCTGTTCATGACCACAAGGTTAATGCCAAACAAATTCTCTAACCATCTAAGTAAATGTAAGAACAGTTTAAGAACCGTTCTTCTCTGACATGCACGACGGGTGAGTTCTGTCTGCACCTCGGGCAATGCTAGTTAATTCTTAATAGGATCATTTATGATAGGCTTAAGGTAATTGATAGCACAGCCACATGCACAAAGTGAGTGTCAGTTAGAGTTGACATTTTTTGTGTGAATGAAAGCCACAGTGTTCCTGGGAAAGCTTTGACGTAGAACTGGGGACATCGCATACGTACACACCTCGCTGCAGGGATTTTTACACATCTGTTTTTGTGGATTGACTGGGCTGGCCCGGAAACACAGAGCCAGGGAAACTAGGCTAGCACAGGTAGGGTGCAGTGACTGCAGCTAGGCAGCAGTCTAATCAATCAAACTTGATGTACTCTGTGACTTTATCAAACACTAGTCACTGGGCAAGGTAGAGGGGGAGAGGAAAGACTACCTACTCTGCTTTGTATTTATTAGGCATCAGACTGAAAGTGGGAGGATACTCCCTGAACTTATCCAATAATAAATACTTGTTTTTCGTGTGCCCTAATGACTACAACCCAGTTGTGTGGCAGTCCTTCTCTTGAGATATCTACATCCAACCCCATCTTTTCACCATCCCTTTCTCTTTCACAGTCTCCGCTATCTTTTGGTCTGGTTGGTGAGTGGTGGCTTTGGAGGAAAAGGTCAGAGACCCCTCTCAGCCTGTCCGCTGACACCATCACGACCCCTGAGAGGATCACAGGCCATGAACCACATGGCCTGAGCGTAAATCCCTCTCTGGTTGGTTGAGACAAGCCACGGTGACCTCTGACCTATCCAAGGGCGTTCAGGCCAGGGATCAACTGTGTCTAAGACTTTCAGGATGCTCTTCGGAACGCTGCACACTGACATCACTCCAGCCAAGCATTTTGCCTTTGACTTTTTTGTCAGTTTAGACGAACAGGAGGAGGGATGTTGAGTAACTCTCTGCGGGGGAGTTGTTAGATGGGAGTGTTGAATAATGGAAGCTGTTTTGGCTGCTGTATGTCACAAGCAGCATGAACAGGTTACTACAATGTTCTTTAGTGCCTTTGTGAGGAGTGTTGTCGCCATACAGTATGTGAAAGGTACTGTAAAAAAAAAAAAAATGCTTACCCCCCCCCTCATAAAATGTACTCTAAAATAATACCACCATAAATAACAATTGTAGCAACCCTGAGTTATAATTGTGAGTATCGACTTTACCATTTCAGCATGTTTTTTTTGAGACTGTTGATGCCACACAGGGCTAACAGCAGAAGGTTGAGGGTTCGCCGATCACCACGGACTAGTCACTCTCCTGCTGTATCATTACATTACTACAGCCAGCTGCAGACAACCATCGGCTATATTTATATAATGAATAAACACATTTTCCACCAGCAGGTTTATGTGCCAATGCACCACACAACCAATAAGCAATGCATAACTGCATACCAATTACCGACTTTGAACTCTCATTATGGTTTGCGTTTCAACATCACAATCAAGTATGTCAATCCCACAATCGAGTATGTCATTCTCGACACAGAAAATGCATCCCTCCTACTCAGTATTAAAGGCTTGGTTTGACAGTCTCCGAATGTCATTAAACTTGTTGTGTTTTGTAACCGATTAATCGAATGGCCGTTGTGCAGTTTGGAAGCTGGAATTATATTTGAGTGGAGTGGATGAACGTGAGCAGGTAGCCTACATAAGACTTTTGAAGTAACCTAATCAGATGAAAACATTTTTGACTAGTTGTGTTTATGCCACACAAAGGTAATACATTTTCAAGGTCGAGGAATAGCCGCTCTGATCGGAAATGAGGCAGAACGCATGTTAAGCTTTCCTGAATAGCTGGGCCTAATGGGAGCGTAGGGAGACACACACAGGCCGGTTAGACGTATTGCAAATTCTCTAAAATGACGTTGGAGGCAGTTTATGGTAGAGAATTAATGTTCAATTCTCTGGTAACAGCTTTGGTGGACATTCCTGCAGTCAGCAGGCAATTGCACGCTCCTCAAAACTTGAGACATCTGTGGCATTGTGTTGTGTGACAAAACACATTTTAGAGTGGCTTTTATTGCCCCAGCACAAGGTGCACTGTGTAATGATCATGCTGTTTAATCGGCTTCTGATATGCCACACCTGTCAGGTGGATGGATTATCTTGACCAGGATAAAATGCTCACTAACAGGGATGTAAACAAATTAGTTCACAAAATTTGAGAGAAATAATATTGTTGTGTGTATGGAAAATGTCTGGGATTGTTATTTTAGCTCATGAAACATGGGACAAACTTTACATGTTGCGTTTTATATTTTTTGTTTATTATATTTAGCAATCTTGGGGTAAAAGCTACGCAGTGTCCTGTTGGTCCAGACTTGGTGCATCACTACCGTTTGCCATGCGGTAGCAGAGAGAACGTATGACAAATGTAATTTTCACTGCAGTTTACAGCCTACTCAACTGTACTCACTTGAAAACAGTAATGCAATTTCTTAATTAGATTGTGCTGTTGTAGGGTAGTCTAGGTAGGATATGTCCTGGTCCTAAACAAGATCAATAGGGGAGCATTTTGAGCTGCGTATCTTCTCAACTGTTTTCTTTAATGCGCAATGAAGCCATCTGGCCCCATTGCCTATCAAGCTATTCCTCTAGTCTTGTGTATTTAATATAGAAAATTGGTTCAGATTTGAATGATTTTACAGAGCCTTCGGAAAGTATTAGACCCTTGACTTTTTTCCAAAATGTTGTTACGTTACAGCCTTTTCTAAATTGATTAAAAAATATATTATAATCCGCAGCACTATACACACAATACCCAATAATGACAAAGCGAAAAACAGGTTTTGTATTTATTTTTTTGCAATATATAAAACAAAATTAAAACAGAAATGCTTATTTACGTAAGTTATTCAGACCATATGCTATGGAGACCTCAAAGTATAGCTCGAGTTGGCATTCTGTTTTTATTCCATCAATCCTTGAGATGTTTCTACAACTTGATTGGAGTTCCACTGTGGTAAATTCAATCTTGATTGGACATGATTTGGAAAGGCACACACCTGTCTAAATAAGTCCCACAGTTCCCTGTGCATGTCAGGACAAAAACAAAGCTGTAATGTCAAAGAATTGTCCGTAGAGCTCCGAGACAGGATTTGTCGAGGCACAGATCTAGGAAGGGTACCAAAAAAGTCTGCACTATGAAGGTCCCCAAGAACACAGTGCCTCCATCATTCTTAAATGGAAGAAGTTTGGAACCACCAAGAGACTCTCAAACCATGAAAACCAGATTCTCTGGTCTGATGAAATCAAGATTGAACTCTTTGGCCTGAATGCAAGCGTCACGTCTGGAGGAAACCTGGCACCATCCCTATGTGAAGCATGTGGTGCAGCATGCAGGATGTTTTCAGATGCAGGACTGAGAGACTAGTCAGGATCGAGGGAAAGATGAACGGACAAATAACAGAGAGATACTTGATGAAAACCTGCTCCAGATTACTCAGGACCTCAGACTGGGGCGAAGGTTCACCTTCCAACAGGACAACAACCCTAAGCACACAACCAATACAACGCAGGAGTGGCTCGGGACTCAATGTCCTTGAGTGGCCCAGCCAGAGCCCGTACTTGAACGGGCTCTGGCAAGACCTGAATCTGGCAGAGACCTGAAAATATCTGTGCAGCAACGCTCCCCATCCAACCTGACAGAGCTTGAGAGGATCTACGGAGAAGAATGGGAGAATGTGTAGATGGATGGGAAAAAGATTTAATACATTTTAGAATAAGGCTGAAACATAACAATGTGGAAAAAGCAACGGTCTGAATATTTTCCCGAAGACTGTTTGTGGTATGATTGCAGATCTGGACAAAAGATCCACCTACCACTATTGTCACTATGGATAGATGGCAGATAGACAGTTTACTGGTAGACCGTATTGACCTGTAGTATTGTAAGTGTAGTGCATAAGGGAAGAATGCAAGCAGATGAGGAAATGTTTCTATATGGAAACATTAATTAGTTAAAACCTGAAAAATGTGAATGTAAATCAGGGGAGAAAGTGTACTACCCTCCCAAAGCAAAAAAAAGTAAGAGAACCGTCCCCTATTTGGACCAGCCCCCACACACAGTACATTTCAAACTGTCCCTAATCCCAAGTTAGGACTTGCCTTGATGTGTTTATTGACAGGAGTTCGTGTGAGTCATTTGAGGACACAAGCTTCCACGGTATCAAAGGTCCTTTCACAGAGAGAAATCATGTGGCACACACACACACACACACACACACACTGAAAACACATCCATGTACTCTGATCAGTTGTGTCAACTACCCACACACACACACAGAGGCCACACTTACGAAGCTGAGGAGAGAAACCTTAGTTCTCCCCACCCTGTAATTAGAGAGAGAACAACAGGAGCACAGGACTAGAATAACAGAAATAAGACCCGAACCAAGAGAGAGAGGAAAAATGAGAGTATTCGTGCGTAACCGACCCGGCTCAAAAACAAACAAGATAGCTAAACCAGCTCAAATTGTAGAGCATGGCAAATGTCCAGAGTCAAGTTTCGACATTTGTGCCACTCTCACTGACCAACGTTGCTCTTCTCAAAGCACCTGTTCACACTTTTGTTTGCTTTGCACTGCAAGGTGCAATTCAGAAACTGGACAAATAACAAATACAGTACCTCATGAAAGAGAGCTTCGTACGCTTCATTCATACACCAATACACACACTCTGCACGTGTGTGTGTGTGTGCGTCTCTGTTCGGGTAAGGGTGTGTGTGTGTGTGTGTGTGTGTGTTGTGTGTGTGTGGTGTGTTGTGTGTTGTGTGTGGTGTGTGTGTGTGTGGATTGTGCTGTCAGCCGGTGAACTAAGCTCGCACCTGGGTGTTATCGTTGGTGTGTGTGTGTGTGTGCATGGTGTTGTGTGGTGTGGGTGGTGTGTGTCGCAGTTCCGGC